>NC_022018.1:61145637-61146924 GCF_000317375.1 Microtus ochrogaster
CCGGGCCGTAAGCAGAGAGAGCTTGAATGCTGAGCGACCACGTGGTTCTAAAGCTCCCGGTCTTCTTTGCTCAACACCCTGCCTGCTGCCTGTTGTCGCTGTCCCGACATTGATATCTGTTCCTTCCTACCCCCAACCTCCATGGCTGAGGGGTTTCTGCCCAAGCCTGACGTCCACTCTCAGAAAATTCTACAGTCCTGTTATGTGGGTCCCTGAGAAGACCATCCATCCCTTCCTCATATCCCTGGACCCATCCTCCACTGATGTCACCATTCAGAGAGGTAGAGCCCCAGACATAACCAAGCCCACTTCTCCCTCTTCAGTTCCTGCTGTTTTGTCTTCTGCACCTGCCCTTCTAAAGAGCCCGTTGCTGTCTGACATGGTCTTGTTCATTTGGTCATCTGCATCATCCTTCCATCTTAGCTCCTAGGCCACAGAGATCATACAAGAGCTGTGTGATCTTTCAAACCTCCATCACCACATCAGTTCATACATGCTCAGCTCAGTAAGTACATGGTTAAGGCATGGCCACTTCTTTGTGCTGAGTTTTTCTTGTGGGATTTTGATGTTTCAATCCTGTTGGCCATCAGGGGACAGCCTATAGGAAATCCAATGGTAAGAATGCTCCTGCCCTCACTTGCCCACAATTGCCCCACTCTGAGAGAGCAAGAGAAGCACCTTGACACTGGTCAATAACTTGCAATTACTTGGATGCTCCATGAAAAAAACAAGATTGCTGTGTTGAAGGAATCCGAAACGTCATTCCAAACCATGAGATACTGGTTAAGATGGAGGGAACTGTAGTTGGATGAGTCTCTTCTGCCCGCCAGTTCCCAAATAATCACTCAGAGGCTCATATTAATTAAAAATGCTTGGTTGATAGCTCAGGCTTGTTAGCAGTTAACTCTTACACCTAAAATAACCTATATTTCTATTTACGCTCTGCCACATGGCAGCATGGTGTGTTCATCTCTTGCTCCCTCTGCATCTGGCTGGTGACTCCTCTGACTCTGCTCTTCTCTTTCCCATCTCCCTCAGTTTGGTCACCCTGGCTATACTTCCTACCTGGCTACTGGTCAGTCAGCATTTTACTAAACCAATTTGAGTAACAAATCATTACAGTGTACAAGAGGATTATCCCTCAGGGATCAGCACCAGCATGGGCCTGAGAGGAGCTATGTATGATCTCCTCTGTCTACTGAAAGGCGTATCTTCCAGGTGACATCCAAACACCTCCCTCAAGTTCTTACCTATCAGGAAAGACATCACACACACACACACACACAC
>NC_022018.1:61147094-61149829 GCF_000317375.1 Microtus ochrogaster
AGACACACACACAGACACACACATACATACACTCACACACACACAGACACACACAGACACACACACATGCACACACACACATACACACAGACACACACATAGACACACACACGCACACAGACACATACAAGCACACAGACACACTCACACACACACAGAGACACACAGACACAGACACACACATACAGACACACACACAGACACACACAAACACACACACAGACACACACACACAGACACACACACAGACACACACACACAAACACACACACACAGACACACACACAAGCATGCATGGAGCAGGAGATTAGAATTTTCTACCTGTCCTAGATGAGCTGAAACCTAGGGAGATGTTTGTTGCTTTGGTTTGATCCTTGTTTGACTTAGAGGCTCACAAACCATGTTAGCAACTACCCGCCCCCCCCCCATGCACACAAGAGAGAAGTTGCTAGGTTGAGGAACATTTTGGGGACAAAATGAAGCAAGTAAGCTAAGCCGGGAGGGATGGATGAAATTAAGGAGTTTAAAGGGAAGGATGCTGAGATTGGGCCTACAAGGGGCTGATTGGAAGAAGGGCTGGCTATGTAAAGGTTCTGCAGTTTGCTGTAGGAAACTAGGCCCTATTGAAACACACCAGCTTCCCCAGGGTTTTTTTTTTCCATTTTGCTTTTTATTTATGTTTGGGGGTGATGGGTGGGCCTCTTGGATCCCACGGAGGTGAATTTGCTCCACCTTGACTAAAGGTCAGAGAGTTCAGGCCTCGTCTGGCTCCTTCAAGGTTATTGACAAGGGGTTTGACTTAAGATGTGGCTACAAACAGGACCGAGGTGTGGTTACTTAGTATTTGGGTATTAAGATGGTAACTTCTTTGTTCCTTGTTTGTGTCGTGGTAAAGAAGTCTTGCCTTCTTTCCCATCCCTACCCCTTTTGGATTTGGGTATTTAAAGATCTTGAGAAATAAACATGAACAGATTCAGTACTCACTGGTTGCCTCCCTACTCTATCCTGTGTCTCTGTTTTTCTTTTGTATCGATGTCTTTTCTGACTAACGTTTCTAATGCACATGCCCCTACCCTGGAACATACAAACCTGTCAAGGCTGGACTCTGACAAATGGCCCTCAATGTGGAGCTGGCAACATGGACTCATGAATACACACTTGTGTGTTTATGTAGACACATATGGAGGTTAGACATTGATGTTGTGTTTCTTCTATCCTTCTGCTATGAGGCAGGGTCTCATGGTGGATTTGGAGCTTCCCTGTTGGCTGGACTGGCAGGCCGGGAATTCTCCCATCACTGAGGTTACAGAGACACACTGCCAACCCCAGCACACGGTGCTGGGGAGTTGGACTTGGGTCTCATGCTTGTGTAGAAAACACTTTCTGCACTGAGTCATCCTCCAGACCCACTTTCACTTTTGAGGAGATTGCTGATGCAAAACCAAACATCAGTCAATATTAGTTTCATGGAGTCAGGGAAAGCCACCAGGAGATCACATAGTGGGCTCCTCAGGTTTATATCCAGGCAATCAGTTGCCTGCGTCCCTAAGTCTAACAATAATAGCATAATAGAATAAAGATGCTATCTCCATTATCACTCTATTTCCATATCTAATGTATTGAAAAATGTTGGTGTTCTTTTCTGTTTGCATTTCAAAGTACATGCTCTTCTCCATTCTGATAAAAAGCCTCCATTTGCTTGTAAGAGGATTTAAATAATTACACCAGAAGAGCATGAAAAGAAAGAGCTGATTTTTCAGCTTTAACCAGAAAAATTGCATTTTTGATTCCCTAGAAATAGGATGGTTTTGACACTTCTGTGAGCGTCTAAGCCAGACTTGGCAAGACTGAGTCTACATTTCTGTTACACAAAGAAGGGGAGATGCTTGTGGAAGGGCGGGGAGAAGGCTCTGGTGTGCACAAAGGAGAAACACCCTTTTCTGGCTGTGAGGGGAAAAGGGAAGGAAAATGTGACTGTGATTTTTAACTGTCAATGTGACACAGCCTAGAGCTATGTGAGAAAAGTCTCAATAAGAAGTAGTCTAGATTGTTCCTCATGAGTTTCCCTGTGGGAGGTTGTGTGTGTGTGTGTGTGTGTGTGTGTATGTGTGTGTGTGTGTGTGTGAACCGACATGAGAACTAGGTCTAAAAGGGGTGTCACGAGTCCCTGGGTTTGTGTCCTGAATTGTGTAAGAGCAGCAAACCAAGCTAAGCAGAAGGCACGCCTGGGCTCTTGATTGTGGATATGTCTACCTGCTTCAAGCCCCTGCCTTGATTTCTCCACAGTGATCGACCGTGACCTGCTCTGTGCCTGAAGAGAAACCCTCCCTTTCTCCTGTAAGTTAGTTCTCCCAGAATATTCTATCGCAGCCGTGGAAGGAAACTAAAGCAGATGCTGAAGACAGACTCGAGAAGCCATCGCCAGGGTCTTAGATGGCTTCCCTCCGCTGTTTGCTGGCTGTAGAGGCTGTGGGAAGAGCACCTCAAGGCATGTTTGGGGGAATCAGATCATTAGGTCCTGGTGCACCCAACACAGCAGGACTGGAACTGACCGACAAGGAGTGCATCCAGGGGTGTACTCACGGGACAGATGTTGCATCCAGGGGTGTACTCACGGGACAGATGTTCCAAGATTACCAGTGTACGCCTGAAACCCTGAGTGCTAGCAAACCCTTCTATGCCAGGCTTCCCTCTGCACACACACACACACACACACACACACACACACACACACA
>NC_022018.1:61149929-61171319 GCF_000317375.1 Microtus ochrogaster
AGAGAGAGAGAGAGAGAGAGAGAGAGAGAGAGAGAGAGAGAGAGAGAGATTAAATAGAACCCCTATAATGCACCTTCAAGAGACTTACATGAATATGACCTCACTTTCTTGAAAGAGATAAGAAAATATCAGGGTGGAGATGGACTATAGGAAACTGACAAAGGCAGACCTACTAACGACCTACTAAGGACACAAGCCATCCAACAGTTCCTTCTCTGCTTCCTCTGTGGAAACTGACGAAGGCAGACCTTTCTTCTTTGCTTGCTCCGTGTTTGATTCTTGTGGCTCTTGAGAAAAAAAAAAAAAAAAAAAAGTCATCCTCTTTGTTTTATAGAATTGTATGTACCTGCAGTCTGTAACATAATGTTTTAAGAAGTAAGTGTGTGTGTTGTGGAGGAACTAACCTGGCTAATCTGCATACATCAACATAATTAGCATACATTAACATAATTAGCATCCATACTTATGTCACTGTATATTAGTGGCAAGAACATGTAACACCCGCTTCCTGAGCATTTTCCAAGAACACATTGCAGGGTTGGGGTACAGGTCCACAGCAGAGCATCTGCTTAGCAGGGTCCCAGCTCTAGACTCCATCCCCAGAACTGCACACAGAAGCCATGCTGGCCAGATAAGGAGATAGTTAAAGAAAAGTTACTTCCAGTCCCACAGAGGAAATCTCTATGGGGGGCAGGGGAGACCTGACATTCCCAGTTAGTCTGTGTCAATCACCTAGCCAAGGGACCACCCCTCAGGAAGGGGACCTCATGTCTAGGAAGCTAGGCTCACCTTAAGTCATGCTGAAGAGAAGGGTGGGGTCCTTCCCAGAATGCCATTCCAGCTACCATGCAGCTTTGTAAGTGTGATCTCCCTTCCCCCTCTCTGGCTCATTCCTAAGGATGCTGTCCCAGCACTTCGGGCTTCTTTAGCACTGTGGGCTGCTGTGGAATGATCCTTCTGTGCACTGTGAATATGTATTATTCTCCTCATTGGTTAATAAATAGTTGACAGGCTAGTAGCTGGGCAGGAAGTTAGGCAGGAAAGCCAAACTGAGGATGATGGGGAAAAAGAGGGCGGAGTCAGAGGAGTCTCCAGCCAGAAGCAGAGGGAGCAGGAGATGAACGTGCCTGCAGTGCTAATAAAGGTACTGCCACATGGCAGAGCACAAATAAGGAATGTGGGTTAACTTAAAGTGTAAGAGCTAGTTAGTAATAAGCCTGAGCTATCAGCCAAGCATTTATAATTAATATAAGCTTCTGTGTGGTAATTTGGGAAACAGCCGTCAGATATTTGGGACTAGGTGGCCAGGACAGGAAAACTCTGCCTCCAGTGGGCTTTCTTACTTCTTTTTGAATGTCTCCCTCACTGCCTTATGGCTGCTTGTCCACCACGTGTCTACCCTCCACCCTAACCAGTGTGATTTCTTTCTTTCTCTCCTCAAGTCTTCTCTTCTCTGATAATGCTGACCTACAGCTTACGTGCTCAAAGGAGGACATTCTCCTAAACTCCAGTAAAACTCTTCAACTTCAGCTGGCTTCCACTCTTAGATTTTTAAAGTTTTTTTAAAACTGTTTTATTTTATGCATGTGGGTGTTTTGCCTGGATCGATGTCTATGTCTCACTTCTGTATCTGGTGCCCACAGGAGTAGAAGAGGGTGCCAGATCCCTGAGAATTGGAGTGACAGACAGTTGTGAGCCACCATATGTGTGTGGCTGGGAGTCAAACCTGGATCCTCTGCAAGAGCGCCCAGTGCTCTTAACCACCAAGCCATGTCTCCTGCCCCCGATTGGATTCTTTTATTAAGGAGAATAAAAGCCCCAAGGGCTCTATTTCCCCTGTGCCATCTGGCGACCACAGAAAGAATCCCCGAATGCTCCCTATAATAACTGGATACATCATACATATCCCACTGTCCTCCAGTTACCATGCTCAGCGGTTCAGCCCATATATTTACCATAGCAAGAGTTCCATGAACTCTATGATATTTTCTGGGTGATAGACAACTCTGTGCTATCACTACACTTTGATTTTATAATAAGAAATCAGACTTCAGTGGCGGTCACCCAGTAGAACCTGTCATCCACCTCCGATTTCTAATACAGCTGTTGTCCATCAGGTGGGGCTCAAAAGCCACCAAGTGGAGCACCCCATTGGAGAAGCCAGGCTGATTTAGGGCTTAAATCCCCTTGGTTTTCTAAAAAAGAAAAAAAAAAGGATGAACAGGCAATAGAGTGGGACATGGCTCATGTGGGTCCTGTCTTTGGTGTTTCCACTACCCACAGGTGACTGACAGTTCTCAAGGGTGGATGTGGATACAGAGGTTGCTTCACCTGGAAGGTGAATTTTTTAAACCACAGTGAACTTGAAGGAAAAGGCACCAAAGGATGAACAACCGCCAGTGGTATTTATGAGGGAGTAAAGCTTCAGCCTTCGCAAAATTCCAGATGGTCAGATCTCTAGATGGTGGATTTTAATCAAAATGCAGCCAGCTGCCTGCATTTAATGTTCATTGTCAAGTTCTTCTCAGCCAATCACTGTGCTTCTGAGCTGGCACTGTGACAACAGCAACAAAGATGCAGAACTCTCCTCCTGACTCACGTGGCTGGGGTGGGATGAAGGGGTAGGGTGAAAACTAGTTCTAGATCTGGTCAGTCTTGGTGAGGAGGACTTTACTGGTTTTATAACGCTAAACAACATCTATGCCTGGAAATTTGTCTTCACCCTCCAGAAGCATTACAGAGTGCAACTCCAAACCTACAAGCCCCCATTTCCCCTTTCCTGCCGGCCACAAGGAGTGTGGCATCCTCACGAGGTAATGTCTTGGTTGGGCACGATGGGCCAGTCAGAGAAGCCACTTTTCTTAGTACCTCCCTCTTCTCCCCAGCCAGTGCTCCAGGTCAGGTTACACAGTTTAGACAAGTTTCTCTTTTGTCTCAGATTGCTAAGAGCCCCAAGCATTCCATCAAGTCCTAGCCTCCACCCCACCCAGAGGGATGGGTTCCTCAGACTGGTTTCTGGACTGGAAGACAAGCCAAACAGCTGAGCTGGCATAAGTGGAAATGTCTAGAAAGAAAACACTATCTCCCCCCACTTCTCTCCATCTCCCCCTCCCTATAAATGGTTGGTAGATGGAAGCTTTCCTGACAGTGTCTAAAAAAGCAGCGATCTCTGGAGTCACCTCAGGCATTAGGAGGGGGGTGGGGTACACACTGCAAGGGTACTCAGTCAACATGACCTTGAACCTGACTTTGAGATCTGCCAAAGCAAAGGCAGAGTCACTTATTAGCCACGGTGCTTAGCGACGAGTTTCTGTCCCTTACTAGTCTTTTACATATAGATGGCAGTTAATATTCAAACAAGTGTAAGCAAACCCACGGGTTGATTGAATTAAATCTTCTACAGCTCTATTTACGTAACTTGATCAGAATGGCGAGTGAAAGCTGAACAGAACCGAGAGCTACAGACTGCAGCTATTTGGAATTAGGCGTAACGGCACCGAGCTCGCAAAGTCTCTATTGCTGAGTGCCCAGCTGGCTGAGACTAACTGTAATTTCAAAATATTAACAGATGTGAGTTAGGGAGCTGGTAAGTTCATTAAAGTTTTAGATAACCAAGAGGAAAAATTATAAACAGGAGAAAAGAAAACTTAGGTTAATGACCTTCAAATCTCAAGGAGAGTCACCATGCCACTGTGTTCCAACCTGGTTTATGAAACTCCAGCCATTCAGTCAGTGCTCCCTTTGTTTCGTGGCAGAAGTCAACTCTCTTTAAGACACACCCCCATCGCTGCAGCTACCCCCAGTTCTTATTCTTCATGACCGGTGCGCCATCCTGCACCTCCAACCCTGCTCAGCACACTTTTGCCCAGGAGTAAAGCCAACCCAAATCAGGCAAGCACACACCTCAATTTTCTTAATTGTACCTTTCCATGCTGTTCCCATTACCTGGGGTCTCAGAGAGAAGAAAGAAAAGCAGTGAAGTAGCAGGCACAGTGTCACTGCAGGGTACTTCCTTCCCCCAGCTCACAGCACCTCCTCCACCACTTCCCAGGTGTTTCTCAAACACAGGAACAAAATTAGACCTAAAGGAAGCACCCTGGCTGGAGTAAGGTAGCAGAGGCCACAGATGGGCGGGATCTGAAAGCAGCGACTTCACGCAGGCTTTTAATGATTTCTGGAGGGGATTTGGGCTCGGCAGATGTGCATGGCCGGTGCACAGCAGGCAATGGCCCAGTCCTCTCAATTCTGCAAAGCTCTGCCATCCCAGCAGCCCCCAGTGGCAGCCTTCTCCTCCACAGCAACCATGTTCCTTTGCCACAGGAAAAAGAGCGTTTTTCTTAAGACAATGTCCTGGAGTCATTGTTTAAACTAATATTTATAGGTTATCTTTCAAAAATTAAAATTAAGATATTCAAATTTAAGCTAGCCCTAGTGACACAGACCTGTGCCATTAGGTGACAAAAGCAGGAGGACCAAGAGCCCAAAGTCATGGAGCTAGTGAGACCGCTCAGTGGCCAAGAGCCCAAAGTCATGGAGCTAGTGAGACTACTCAGTGGCCAAGAGCTCCAGCTGCTCCTCCAGAGGACTCAAGTTTGCCTCAGCACCCACACCGGTGACTCACAATCATTGTATCTCCAGGGGATTTAATGCCTCTGGCCTCTGACACTCACCTGCACACACACACACACACACACACACACACACACACACACACACTTGCTTAAAAAATTAATTTGTAAAAATAGTTCAAGGTCAATTTTATATTTAAAAAATTTTAAAAAATATAATAAAACAGTTGGGGGCCAGAGCGATGACTCAGTTGTTAAGAACAAGGGCTTCTCTTCCAGAGGATCCAGTTTCAATTCCCAGTACCTATGTGGCAGCTCATAACAATCTATAACTCCAATTCCAGGGGATCTGACAACCTCACCCAAACATACATGCAGACAAAACACCAACACCTATACTATACAATAATAATAATAAAACAGGACTGGAGAGAGAGAGGGGTTAAGGGCACTTGTTCTTACAGAGAACACAGATTCAGGTCCCATCTCCCACAAGCCCATTCACAGCCAGAGCCGTCCATTGCTGCTGTTTTAACACCCTCCCTCGTCTAGCCTCCTCAGGCATATACAGTGTGGTGCACAGATATACGTGAATGCAAAACATTCATACACATAAAATAATCTAAGCAGAGAAGAATTAAATAATAATAAACAGTAAGTTTGTCCCAGTTCACATCTCTGCTGCTGTGATGAAACACTGACCACCTTGGGGGAGAAAGGACATATTTCATCTTATTGCTTACAGTTTGTCATCCAGAGAAATCAGGGCAAGAACTGCCATGGAGGCCATAAAGGGATGCTGCTTACAGCCTTATCCTCTATTGGTTGCTCGGCCGGCTTTATTATACCTGTGAGGCAGCCCAGGCATAGCTCCACCCACAGTGGGCTGAGCTTTCCCACATCAGTCAACAATCAAGACAGTTTCCCACGACATATCCACAGGTCGCTTTGATGACAGCAGTGCTCAGCTGACACTCCTTCCTGATTACGTCTAGGTTTGGGTTAATTTGACAAAAAAGAAAAAGGAGGAGAAAAAAGTAGCCCAGCGTTTAAGAACATCCCCAGCTACATGTAGGCCAGCCTGGGCTACATGAAGAACCTGTTTCAAGGATTTTACAACAATGTTGCTAAGGACTTCTGTGCCCGATTTAGCTTATCTCATTGGAGACGGAAAGAATCTCCCCCTAGCAGTAACTATCCCAAGTGCTCTCTGTTGGGAAGAAGCTGCAAAATTCAGTTACAGAATGTATCCACAATGTATCCACGTTTGTGTTCCCCTCCTGGCCTGCTTGGGCGGGACACCCAAAAATTGTTTTCACCTGCAAGGTGGAAAGATAGTGATTGGTGCAAGTTCAGTTGCGTCAACCTTGATCCAAAGCTGCCTCCTGCTTATTTTGTTGGGATTAAAATTTCCTCCACACCTGACAAACTACAACAGACGTTTATTTGTATCAGTTTGTAATCTGCTCCTGTCAAGAGCTGCAGTCAATCAAGTCACTTCTGTGGTTCCTTGTATTCTCTATGCAACTTCCTTTCCTCCACTCGTAAATGGAACTTCCCGTGTTACACAGTCATGGCAGAATCAACGTTTGCAACCATCATTATTTCTAACAGTCAGCTATGAATGAGAAATTAATTCTATAATTTAGTCTTCAGGCATGCCTGTGAGTGTGTCTGTAGATGTGTGGGGAGGGGAACACTTACGTGTTGTCAAACCTGGTCCACATTCCTTAAGCCTTCCTTGTTAGTCTTGTAGGTCTTCCAAAGCAGAAGTCTGCCTTTCACCTTCCTTCAGAGAAATCTTAAAAGGGATACTTGGCTTAAATTTCTCCCCAGCAGTTACTGGAGAAGAACCCATGCCCAGCACTCTTCTCTAAAAGCATTTCAACCTTAAAGTTGATGCTAGGAGTGAAGGCCTGTACAACAGGAGCCTTGGGGACAGACACACTCTTGTGTGGGCCCTGTTGACCAGCCACTACAGAGCCTTCTCTTTCCTGGGAACCCCTAGGAACTCCTACCTGCCCTCCTCTGAAGCTCAGTGTAGGTACTTGACGCTGAGAAATCCCGTCAGCTTCTTCCCGAGCCCTGGCACTCTGAAGCCCACCTGCTTCCAATGGTGTAGCCACAGGAGGCTGCCCTACCATGGTAAAGATCTGCACGAGCATCAGCAGGTGCTGGGTTAAACCTTTGCTTCGAGGATGGGTTTGTCATGAGGCCTCACAGCCTGTTCTGGGGACTAGACACTGGTGGTGGCCTGCCTAATGGGGAGTTCCAGTTCTCACTCCCCAGTCACACAAACCAGTTCCATAGATGGGCAAAGGGAACACAGATCCCTGGATAAATTTCATGAGGCTCAGAGGGGGGTAGAATGGAACTGGGTTTGAGATGGGTGGCTTGAGACCTGGTAGGTTTTGACACCCAGCTTGGGGGCTGCTGAAAGGCTGGTTATATGTCTGGAACAAAAATAAAAAAGAGTGAAACTAATTAAAGGAGCTAGGAAGATGCCTCAGCTGGTAAGAGTGCTTGCCGCCCTCCCAGAAGAAAACATTAGAGAAAAAGACAAGGGAAGTCTCAAAGATTACCCAAGGCTTCCGGTCTGAGAAGCAGCCACAGTCAGAGCTCATGCAATGAAAGATACTTTTGTGTGGTGGCAGAGGAGCAAGTGTACTCTCAAGGCAACCAAGGTGCAAATGAAAGCACAGATGCAGATGAACCAGGAAGCTGGGACTTGGGGTGCTTCCAAACTCCTCAGGAGAGCGACTACAGCTAGCACTCTGAGAAGACCCCAAGCAAAGGGCAGGAATGAGAAGACAGTTGTCCTGTTTCTGAAGAGTTGGTTCTGACACCTGGGATGATACCAACACCCAAAGGTGCACCCATCCCTGTGTGAAAAGGTGCAATGCTGCCTTAAAGCTTTTCCTGTCCTAAGCCCTGCAAACCAGTTCCGGGTGGCTTAGAAGGGCTCACACAGTGTGGATGTGAATCACTATGCAGGTTTAAGACATAAGGACAGGACTTACTTAGAAAGGTGGCTGAGTTGGCACAGGACCTGCCTTGAAAACCCAAGAATCTGAGTTCAAATCCCCAGCAATGAGGTCAGAGCAGGCACAAGTCTGCAATCCCAGCGCTCATGTGGAACAGCAAGAACAGGAAAGATCCTGCCTGAAGCTCAGTGGCCACCCAACGTGGACCAATCAGCCAGCCCCAGGTCCAGGAAGAGATCCTGTCTCCGAAAGGAAGGTGGAGAATGAGGGAGGAGGACGTTCCACATCTACTCTGGGCCTCCACAGTCATGTACACACATGTCCACACACACAAGTATTCAAATCACACACATGATCCCTGGAGGGGGCAAAAATATGTGCATGTTCGGAGCACAGATACCTGTGGTTTTCACACCCATGCTTGACTGGGTGCAGAGCTCAGGGTGAAGGAGCCCAGCTGTGTTTGAGGACCATTGTGAGGGCGGTAACAGAAACTAGTCCAAGGTCGTGAAGACTATGAAGAGGGTGTGGCTGGCTACATCCAGCCTCTGAGCTTTGAGCCACTGACTCAGGTTCTCAGCTTCTCACCATCACTGCCTGGCCTAGCATCTTTCATCCTCTGCTTACTCCACAGCCCCTGCTAGATCTCTCACAGCTGGCAGTTCCCAGCATCCCACCCAGAATGCCTTCTCCTTACCTCTGTCCCTGAGTCAAAGCTGGAGCAGCCCCTGCTGTCCATGCAGACCACATGGAGCTGCCTATGGGCAGACACACTGACACCTGCCCCTCCCAGTGGAGAGAAGGGGACACTGTCATCAATTTATGGGCTATGTCATCAAATTATAGATGAATGTGGCTCTCAGGGGTTTTCTTCATCTGGGGCTTCTTAGTGGCATTCAAAGCAGTCATTGGGTCAGAGTGGCATGCCCGTCAGTGGCCTGGGCTGCTGCCGTCCGTATCCACCTGGTTTAATCAGTGTGCTCTGTTGGGATTGAAAGGTTATTGTGTAGGGTGTTGCTATTCAGAAATCTCGGAAACCTTTGAAGGGTGGCTGAGGGAAGTTCCTCAGGCCCCTAGGGTCATGTCCTCAGGAAGTAATTCTTGAGCAAGGACTATTTTAAAAACTTGAGTTTGGTCCCACCCCACCACGCTCTTCTGGTCTGAAACGTAATCACGTGTTGGCTGTAGCCACAATGCCTATCTACGTGAGGCGAGGCAGTTCAAGGGCAAACACAAAATTTCTGAAGGTAAATGGACGTTTTCTCTTTGAATATTAGCAGTATTTCATGATAATGACAGACTTCCCTGTGCTGTGCCTGGTGTGCTCTCTGCAGCCTAGGCCAGCCCAGAGAAAACAGAGAACTGAGCAGTGTCTGCTGACTCAGTTCCTGCACCACTTACAGCTCTCTCAGAATGGGGTGTAGGAGGACATTGTGCATCTGCTCCAGTGATTACCTAGGGGCGTGGAATCTTGGTATCTCAGCTTGTAATGAGAGAAGCTTGCTAATCTTCCAGAAGCCCTGGGTTCCAGAAGTTCTAGGAAGACACCAGCCTGGCTGTCTTTCTTGGGTTGTGTGTTTGGCCTATAACTTAGGCCAGGTTTGGCAAGCACAGCTCAGCCTTTCCTGGAATCTTGTCTTTATCTAGAAGCCAGCAGGACTCCTGGCAGGCTCACAGTGTGCACTGGGCAGAGTGAATGAAACTGCCCAAGTTTGTCAACAATCACAGGCTGTCTGAGCTGGGACAGAGGGAGCTGCTGGCTCAGCAGGATGGTTGTTTGAGACTGAGGAAGCCTTCCCTCATGCAAGCTGAGCCCTGGGAGGGCTGAGATGAACTAGACCTGACAAGCGCTCGGGTCGTGTCTGAACTTGCACAGATGGAATTTTAAGCACATAAGACACCGCCGTGCTGGTGCCAGGAAGCTAGCTTTCAAAGAGAGTTCTGCGGGTCCTGTAAAAACAGCAAGAACCCATGTCTTGGCAGCATGGTGTCCACTGCTTCTGACAGACAGGGAGATGAGGCTCCTTAAAAAACTGCTATGGAAGCTTCGTGCTGAGACAGGTGCATGAAAACTAGGAGTAAGAATTAATGAGCTCTGAGTGCACGTGTGTGCATGTACATGTGTGAATGTGTGTGTGCGTATATGTAAGTGTGCAAGTGTGTGCCCCTTCATGTGTATGAGTATGTATGTGTGTGTTCAGCTGTGTGTGAAAACTGTAAGCCAATACCAGTCCCCAGTCATTCTTCACCATCTATGTGTGTATGTGTATACATACAGATATTTAAGATTTATTTTTTTAATTATGAGAAGGGGCAGCACTAGGTGACATGACCGCAATACCTGAAGAGTCCAGAAGAGAGTATTAGATCCTCTGGAGCTGGAGTTATAGCAGGGTGTGAGCTGCATTTTGAAGCTGAGAACTGAACCTGGATCCTCTGTGAGTAACCGAAGACTGTTCCTTCATTTCCCGGCTGCCCAGGCCCGAACAATCACACAGAAACTATGTTAATTATAACACTGTTTCGCCAATGTCTCAGGCATACTTCTAGCTAGCTCCTACATCTTAAATCAACCCATTTCTATCCATCTATGGATCACCACGAGGCTGAGACCTACTAACCAGTAGGTTTGTCAGCGTGTCCTTTTCCTTCAGCTTCTATGTGGCGTCGCTTTGACTCCATCTACTCTCTCGTTCTATCTCTGTTCGGATTTCCTGCCTGGCTTTACTCTGCTAAGCCATTGGCCAAAACAGCTTCTTTATTAACCAATGGTAATAAAACATATTCACAGCATAAAGAAGGTGGTCCCATACCATCTGTGAGAGCAGCCAGTGCTCTAACTGCTGAGTCCTGAGCCTTATCTGTAACTCACCAGTTTGGCTTTCTGGCTGGCCACTGAGCCCCAGGAGCAGCCTGCCTCAGCGTCCCAGGCATGTGCCTCTGCCACCTTTCTCATGCTACTGTCACACGGGGCACTCATGAGTTCTTCAGTGGCACTGGTGACTGGCACGTGCTTCTTACCACCTACCTATATACAAGTCATTAAAGGCGGCGGGCCATGGAAGCGCAGACATGCTTGGAGTATTCTATGGCTGTTCTCTCACCTACTTCCTTGCACACAGGATGTTTCTTCTAGAAGGGGAAAGTGGAGTGAAAGCTTTGTTCTCCTGTCATTTGTGTTATGACAAATCTTGATTGCATACAGTATACGAGAGGGATTTTTACGTCATTTGTTATATTCCCCCAAACTTGAAAGCTGAAGGGGAAACCCTCTTGTTTCCCTCCGGGTGCTAGCTCACTTTCCCCTGTGGGGGTGACTGGAGGCTTCTCTGAATGGTTCCGGGCATAGGTAGCAGAAGAGAAGAGGCCCATGGTAACAGGGACCACTGGAGATGATTGCAGTTAATGCTTGACTAACACATCTCATGACTTTGAAAACATGTCTTGAAACAGTTCATAAGCCTGCTTGAGGAGTTCCAAGTTAGTGAGCATGCCAGAGTGTGATGATTAATGTTGCTTATCTACTGAACAGAATCGACAACCAATTGGGAGCTGAGCATCTTAGCCTGTCTGTGGGACATTATCCTGACTGCATTAATTGAGGTAGAAAGGCTTGCCCACTGTGGGTAGCATCATTCCCTGGCTGGGATTCTGGACTCTCCATCCCCATCTGGTGGTACCTGATTGTGGATACTCCCACCATTATGGATTGTAAACCCTTCCCCTTACGTTGATCCTGTCAGAGTATATTGTACCACAGCACTAGCAGAGGAAAGTAAAACACAGGCCAGTTAAGAGTCTCAGCCCAAGGAGAACCTTTAAGAGGGTCACTACGGCAACTGGCTAGCATCCTGAAGGTACTTTCCCATGGAGTCTTCTGGATCAGGTGTGGGATGATGAGGACGGTACCTCTGATGTCCTGTCATGAAGAAATTGCTCCATGAAGGAGGTTACCAGTGATATGTGGTCTCCATCAGAGACCCTACAGTATGACAGAGAATGAATTAAAATCAATTTATAAAAGAAACCAGATGAGAAACCTCTCCCCACCAAGGCTAACATATACCAGAGCATGTCCTACAACTAGTATGCACTATGCAAATGAGCCAAAAGCTGGGGGAGCTGGGATAGAAAAGCCTCAATCATGTGCATAGTGTGTGCCATTGATCCTCTGGCATTCCTCACAGCTCTGGCCCACTTCCCCTTGGAAGTGCCCCTCCCCACACAACACACTTAATAAGCTGATCTTCCTACCACTATTCATGTGTTTCTCTTTTCATTTTTGTTCTGGAACACAGGAACCTGGAATCACTATGAGCTCCCTGGGTCTCAGATCCCCACTTACATCAACAGTGGTGCACCACGCTCTCGCTCTCCTCAGCGAGACCCTGCTGAATCTCTTCTCCTTGTATTAAAAGTTGTGATTATGCAGAACACCAAACCCACTCTTGTTGGCAAGTGCACAGCCTAAGCTAAACTCAAACCCAGAGTTTGACCCTGCTTTTACCCTGGCTCAGTCGCTCTGACTCCGTCTCGTCCCCTCCACATAGGGCGGCTAAGATCTGCTCCTTGGACTCAGCCCAAGCAGTAAGTGCAGCACTGGCTTGCTCTCCCACACAGATGGGAGAGGACGCATGGGTTGTTCTGTCAGACCAATGACTCTTAAATTAACCACTCACCAACTGCTGCCCTACTTTAAATGGAACAATGCCATCCACCCACACCATCAACCTTCTGAGGGCAAGCTCGAACCGTACCAGCACTCCTGAGCCGAGAAATGGCGCCTGGTTCCTTTTCCGAACTTAAAAAAATAATACTAAAGAAAAGAAAAGAAAAGAAAAAGCAATTACAGGCTTTCTTCCCCCTCCCACACCTCACAGACTGCACAAGGCAGCTTCTCTCGGCTGTATTGGTTGTATTGCCTCCCCCTTTCCTGCTCTCCCAGGCCAGCCCCTGCCTCTGCCCAGGTCTTTGTTTGAGATGGTTCCCATTTTCCATAAATTGTAGCCTGTGATACACTGGGAGCAAGAGTACAGACCTTTGTGAGAGCTAATTGCCCAGAACAATCTAGGGAACTTCCTTTGTGAGTGCTAATTGCCCAGAACAATCTAGGGAACTTAAATTACTTGAACAAGTGATCACCTGAACAGGCCTAAACCCTGGTTCTCTGGGAGGATGTAGGTATGGACTTCCCTCCAGGGTTCCCTCTCATCCTGCTGCACATTGACAATGCAGTCACACAGAGGCTCTGGCTGCATGGGCAAGCATGCCTGCGAATGTCAGCATTGAAAGTCATCTTTTTTCAGGGGGAGGGAAGATAGAGACAGGGTTTCTCTATGTAGTGCTAGGTGTTTTGGAACTCACTTTGTAGACCAGGCTAGCCTTGAACTCACAGAGATCTGTCTGCCTCTGCCTCCTGAGTGCTGGGAGTCACCAGGCCCAGCTGGAAAGCCATCTTTATCTACACCATAAGGTCCCTCTAACTCTCCATTACAGCATTGCCTAGTTACAGTTACCAGATTTCCTCCTGGTATTTGGCCAGGCATAGCTTCTCATTCACCTTTGTATCCCTCTCCCCTACACAGGATCTGTTGCACAGTGTGCATGCCAACCATGACTGCACTGGGTGAGCCACAGGTCACAGTGCACCGTCTCTACCAGAGGGTGGGGGCGTTGAGCAAGGTTGACAGCGAGGGCAGCTGCCAGTGGCCAGACTGAGAAGCTGAGTTTGTACTCTTTTAAAACAGAAAATGCCGTGAGAAGAAAGGGAAAGGAAGGGGAAGAAGGGGATGGTCACAAATACAGGGGAACCACATTCTGAGAAGACGCTGTCTTCGTAGTGTGAGGGTCAAAAGGAATATCTGTTCTGCAACCTCTTTGGAATGTCAGCATTGCTGCATCTCTGGGAGAATGGAGACTGGGGCATCCCCCGTCTCCAGGCCGAATCACGGATTCCTCGTGTTTGAGCACCACTCACCAGTGGACCACCTGTCTCCATCATCCCAGCACTGAGATTATAAACACTCGCCACCACTGCAGACATTTTTAAACATGTTGTAAGAACTGAACTCAGAACCTTAAGCCTGCAGAACAAGCACACTAGTGGTTGAGCTATCCCCACAGCCACAATTCCCCCAAACATTTCCAAATTCTTTCTCTAAACCACTTCAAAGGGCTTCTTTATTGTTGCTATCACAGGCGTGAGTGTCTCAGCACACATTTTCTCTGTCAGGTATCCTGGGGCTGGAGTTATAGACAATTGTGAGCTGTCATGTGGGTTTGATGATGTTTGTTACCATTGCCTGCGCTGAATATGACCTATAGACAGTAACACAGAAAATCTCTACCCACTACCAGGGTGGTGGTAAGCCACCTACACGATTTTCTTCCCATCTGTAAATGGAGACTGCTCATTTATTTTTCAGTCGCCCAGGCCCAAATAATCACACAGAAACTATATTAATTATAACACTGTTTGGCCAATAGCTCAAGCATATTTCTATCTAGCTCTTACATCTTACATTAACCCATTTCAATTTATCTATGTATCACTATGAGGCTGTGGCCTACTGGTGAAGTTCTGCCATCTTTCTCCTTCGGCAGCTACATGGCCTCTCCCTGACTCCATCTACTATCTCTCTATATCTCTTCCAGCCTGGCTATATTCTGCCCTGCCATAGACCAAAGCAGTTTCTTTATTAGCCAATGATAATAAAACATATTCATAGCATACAGGGGGGAATCCGACATCACCATCTGAGGGTTCCATGACCTCAAGCCCAGGAACACAAGCCTGGGCTTCATTTTGTGAGATTCAAATTGGCTCAACTTTAAGAGACAATGCTATTTGCATTTTCAGAATGGATTATTATTTGATTGGTGAAGGCTTAAGGGTACTTTCTCTCTTGTGGAATTGGAGGAAAAAATTTCTTTACTTTTACAAATTCATTGGGGCTTCAGGGCATCTGCTATTGTTGACAGACACTTCAGTCAGTTCTCAGTGTTGGTTTATTTAAATAACTAAGAATTAAAAGGAAAAAATGAATGGTTTGGGTTTTGTGAAAAGTTGGAGTTGAAAAAAAGTCAAACCAACTGTCATTTCTCCGTCCCCACCAATCTGCTGGATCCACAAAACTACTGGACAGTCATATACATTATTCTGATTTCCTCGAGGCAGAAACTGCAGTATGATGGGCTGAACCATTTCTCCTGTGCATGGTCAGGGAAGAGATGCACACCCATTTTCTCCAAGAATTTGCAAGAAAGTCAAAAACCATTATAGCAAGGAGTATTTTTCCCCTGTCTCTACAGGAAACATCACTAGCGCTAAGTAAGCAAGACTTCTGTCACTTTGTGTCTCAAGTTCCAGAGCTCTTCTCTAACAATGTCTGACACCTGTCAGCTTACCAGACAAACCATCAGGGTAACAGACAGCCCAGGCATGGCAGGAGAGCCTGTCCAGGAGGAAGAAGACTTGTGGAGGAAGCCAAGAGGCCTGGGTACTTCAGAAGCAAGCGTTCTTTGCGTAGGAGACAACATGGAAGTATCCGGGACAGTTTCATAGCCATCAAATACACCAGCTCCTTTAAAATGCTCGCTGAGGACTGGCAGGATGGCTCGCTGGGTAGGAGCGTTTGTTATACAAGCAAGAGGATCTGAGTTCAAATCCCCAGCACTCAAACCTGTCTTTGACCTTGCACCTTGTAACCCCAGCACTGAGATGGGGAAAGACAGGAAGATGGCTGGGGCTCCTCTCTTACGTCTGGTAGAATTTGGAAGTAGACCGGACTGATCCTCAGTTCTTCTTTCTTGGGACCCTCTTTTCCTGCTCCAGTCACACTGCTTGTTAAGATGTTTATTTCCCAAGAGGCCTGCATGGGCCTGACCTAGGCCCTCTGCGCATAAGTTACAGATGTGTAGCTTGGTCTTCTCATGGGGCTCCTAAGAGTGA
Organism: Microtus ochrogaster; assembly: GCF_000317375.1. Classification (NCBI taxonomy): domain Eukaryota; kingdom Metazoa; phylum Chordata; class Mammalia; order Rodentia; family Cricetidae; genus Microtus; species Microtus ochrogaster. Next base: position 61,165,433 of record NC_022018.1, read on the forward strand.
GAACAGGGGCCATCTCTGACTCTGTTGCCTGCTTTTGTGACCCTTTCCTCATACCGGGTGGCCTCATCCAGCCTTAATAAAAGAGAAGGTGCTTAGTCTCACTGTAACTTGATATATGCCATGACTGGTTGACATCCATGGGAGGCCTGCTGCCCTTTTCTGAAGAGAAACAGAGGAGTGGATAGGGGCAGGGACAGAGAGGGGAGATGGGGAAGGGATTGGGAGGAGAGAAAGGAGGGGAAACTGCAGTAGAGAAGTAAAAACAAAAAAAAAAAACCAAATAATCAAAAAGTTGTTTATTTCATTTTTGATTTAATTTTGATAAATAATATATGTCTAATGATTTACTCATTTCTTCTAGATTGGTTTTTCTATTTTGGAAGATAAATTTTTTAAGTTATCCTTAATGATTCTCTAGATTTCATTGGTGTATTTAAAAATAGCCATATTTTTAAATACTTGCTTATTTTTACTTTATGTGTACGGGTATGAGTATTTTGCCTGCATGTACATCTGTGCACATATATGCAAAGCCCAGAAGAGGGAGGGCAGCCTGTTCCCTGGATCTGGAATTACAGATGCGGGAGGCACCCTATAGGTCCTGGGAACTAAGCCCAGGTCTTCCGCAAGAGCAGGGAATGCTCTTCACTGTTGAGAGTCTCTCTGGCCCCTACAATTGTTGCATTTTCTTTTTGTAACAAAAGATTGCAGCAAATTGAGTGTTCTTTTTCTTAATAAGTGGCAGCTTTTCTTACCTCCTCTGGCTAATTTTAGCTTAAAGCTTCTGTGGTGAGACAGCAAAACAGGTGCACTGGTTTGCTTTAGCGTCTGTTTACTTGACAATTGAATTCATCATTTCACTTGATGGGTGTGAATGTCTCTGTCAGGGAGGTGTGCTTCCTGGAGACAATGCATAGAAGGGTCTGTCTTATAACTCTATCACTGGAATTCCAGGCTTTTAATTTGAGATTTAGGGCCTTCTACAGTTAGGGTCATTTAGAGAGATTTGTAGAGCCCCAAAACTTTATTGGTTGTTTTTATAGCTGGTTGAGCTGTTTCTTCTTTTCTTTCTCCCTTGTTTGTGTTAAAGTTTGCTGGTTCCTGTGAGGTACGATGGAGACTTCCCTAATTCTTCATTTCTCAGCGCTTTCTCTCATGAAATTTAATCTTTCATGTGTTCTCATGACTGGGTTACCTCAGGCTTCTGGTACCGGTTTCCCATCTCTACACTCACTGCCTTTCATGATTTCTTGCCCCATATTATTGGAGGCTTTGGAAGACTAAGTTTCTTTTGTAATGGTCATGACATTTCAGGTGGGAAGAGATGCCCACCCCTGTCGTCCACCCATCTTAATCAGGAGACTTGTGCCTCAATCTCCTTCCACACAAACGAAAAGTGCTCTTAACGCCCACAAGTCAAGAGATAAACTGTAAATAACCAATAAATGTGAAGTCTAAGACATGCTGGCAAATGTGCTCTTAGTATTCTGTCTCCTTTAACTTTATGAATTAACTGATAGTAATTCGGGGGCGTCGTTTTGTCCTCTTGCTCAGTCCGTTCTCTTCATAAAGAGCAAGCAATAATGGAGTTAAACAGCAATGCTTCACAGTTACTCTTCAATTTCCTAGCTTTTATATTTCAGTACCAACTGCAAGGAGTAGACGTTGCATTTAACTTGAATTCATAACACACAAACCAGCGCTTGCCAGAGCTAGGGATAGTTTCAATTATCTCTTATTTTAACACTTAGAATGTTTCATTAGAAATGCCTCCCATTCTCTCAGAACAAAGCCATGAGCGGATCCAACGGGGAACAAGGAATCTAATCTTTACCGCTCGCGTTTTTGACTTTAGGTTCAGTACTTGCCTCCACCTGCTCGACTGCTCTGTACCGCTCCTATGCCTGGCGCTCGAGAAACAGCAACTACAAACAACTTCCCCTTTTGTTGCCGTCTACAGAAATCGATAAAAATGCAATTTGAACAAGGCATGATTTTAATCAGTGCTGCCTCGAATATAGCATCAGGGAAACACTGGGCTCGAAGAGTGGGAGTCGGTCAGAACCACACCAGGAGCCTGTGCTCTTGATACACGGATTTAAACGGCTAGGGGAACAATGTAGCTATGAGGAGATTGGGGGCAGTCTCTTTTTTGCTTCTGCTGGCTCCCCTGGGAAGAAGAGTACTTAAACAATGTCAAGGGCATTTCCCCTGAAGGAGAAAGGAAACCTGTAAGCCAGCCACTCACCAGAGCGTGGGAGAATGGTTGGGCTCAGAACTTGTTTCTGTCTGGGCACGGCACACAAAAAGCCCAAGATGTACACTGTGTCCATCCTCGGTGTTTGAAATTTACCCGGTGACCAGGTCCAGTGTAGGCAGCTGCGGAAGAGCAGGGAAAGCCAGGCTTGGCCCATGTGACACAGGGGAATGGTCTTGGAGTCACTTTGGGCAAACCAGATGCAAGAAAGTGACTGGTTCCAAAAGCAGGAATGGGGACAAGGGATCAGGCTGGGTCATAGTTCGCTTAGCCAGTTCTTGCCAGGCCCTCTGTGCTTGACTGGGGGCACAGGCAGAAGCAGCCGACCCTGCCTTCAGGGTTGTTACTGTGAAATCAGAGCGTCTACAAGCTGGGTGTGGTATGCAGTGATATGTTTTTTATTATTGTTGTTGCTGTTACTTTTATTTGTTTGATCGTTTTTATTTATTCAGTGTGCAGGAGTAAGGGGAGGCCAGAGGACAGCTTTGGGGAATTGGTTCTTTCTGTCCCCTGTGGGCTTCTAGGATAAAATCCAAGTCATGCCTCGTTATAAGCACACGTATCTGCTGAGCCATCTTGCCCCCCCCCCTCATCTGTTCTTAATCTTAGGGAACGGGAGCAAAATTATAGGCATCCACAGAAAGAAAACCAGCTTGCCCAGTCAGGCGGCCTGCAGAATGTCATCCACAAGTGACAGAAATGTGGGCGATCAATAAAGTTACTGCAGGGGGCCAGGCCGAAGATGCAGATAGAGTGTGCTTGGTGTTGAGTTTCTGTGAACGTGTTAACGACTGTAAACTAACACCGGGCGAAGAGAGCACAGACTCCTGCCCTTTTCCTTCCACATCCACCTTCCACCAAGAAAGAACCTGACCAACCACACTCTAATGTTCTAAGAGATTTTACATCTTTACCCAGTGCCCACCTGGGATGCAGGCAAAGACAGGAGTGGTTAATATATAACACTGCCGAAGAGGAAGGCAATGCTGGATAAAGAGTAACTCTGGGGACCTCCAAACAGCACACACTAGCCTGAGGCTCCCTGAATGAAGTCTGGGAGAGTGAAAAGAAATCACAGCCCCAGATCGGTCTGGCATCCAGGCCACTGAGTGCATTCCTCAGAGACAGGCCCAGTCAAGCGTTCTGCATCCAACCTTGGGCCCCATAACCGAAAATAAGAAGATCTGAAACCAAATGCGGATGAGCCTGCCTTGAGTCGTTAGCCTCCCCTGGGCAATGGCTGGAAATGATTTCAGAGTGATGAAGCTCTGGAAGGGATGTGGGACGCTTCAGTTTGAGCTGCAATGTTCTATAAAGGGGAGAGCCCAAGTCCATCTCCTCTTGCTAAATAACACAGGAGTTACAAATCCATCTTCCCCACACCACCCTCAAGAGGCGACTAAGTGGGGAAAACACAATGAAATGTAAACATTAAAAGATCCGAGTGTCCTCGTTTGCTTTCTGCTGGTGTGAGAGCACGGACCAAAACAACTTAGGGAGGAGGGAAGGGTTTGTTTCAGCTTAACAAGTTACAGTCCCTCATAGAACGGGAGTCAGGGCAGGAACCTGGAGGCAGGAGCTGATGCCGAGACCACGGAGGAGTGCTGCCTACTGGCTTGTTCACCATGGATTGCTCAGCCTACTTTCTTACAGAACCTAGAACCTGTGGCACTACTCACAGGGCGTTGGGTCCTCCTGCATCTGATAGCAAATAAGAAAATACCTCACAAACCACTCTGAGGATGGTAATTCTTCAACTGAGGTTCTCTCTGCCCTGGTGACTCCACTTTGTGTCAAGCTGACAAAGAAAGTAACCAGCACATTTTTAACACAGTATTTGACTTTACAGATCAGAAGGGTGATCAGGAAGCTGGGAATGGATCCAGCTGTACCACGCTTGGGCCTGTCTCCAGAGGACTCTACATCCTACCGTGGATATTCCTGCTCATCTGTGTTCCTTGCTGCTCTATTCATAATAATCAGAAATTGAAGACAGCCTTGATCTAAGTCCAGATATATTAACCAAAATAATTAAAATTAAAATAACCAGAAAAATGTAAGAAAAAAAACAATTGGCCTGCTATGTCTAAATGAATTACTATGTTCTTTTAGAAATGAACATTTCAAGGTTACTCTGACCTTCATCTAACTTTTATGTCGACTATGGTCTTTGTGGGTTTGCCCTTAAAACCTCTGTATTCCTGAGCTTGGGCACCAAGAGACTTCGCAGAGACTCAAGCGCTCTCTTGTCTGGCCACCAATGAAAAGGACTCAAAACTTTTAATTTGATTAATTAGCATGGTTGTCAATAACTATTGGGTTCATATTGGTGGGGTTTATTTCAAGAGGATAACTTTGGGTAGTTGGTTTTCTCCCTCACATTGTTAAGATAAGGTCTCTCTTATTTCTGCTACCGTGCTGTGTACTCTAGGCTAGCTCTCCGATTGCTTCTGTAGGAGTGCAGGGATTACGAATGTGGGCTACCACATCTAGCTTCCTGGTTGGGTTCTGGGGATCAGAATCACATCTTCAGGATTGCTGGACTAGAGCTTCTAAACAGTGAGTCATCTCTCCAGCTGTACACTGACCCATCTCCTCCATCCACACACTGACCCGTCTCTGTGGAATTCAGTTCCACAAACACCTTGGCAAATGCTCTTTGTCTTTTGTCTGGAAACAAGCACATGCTCAGAGGTGCTGAATTTTAGTGGGGTGCAGCAAGGGGAGCCCATCCTGAGACAGAGTGTGACCTTAAGCTGGACTGCAACATGCTCTGCTCTCGTGGCAGTCTCAAGTTTACGATCAGCCGCCGACAATGGCTAGGGAAGGCCTGGCTCTGTGGTGGTGTGCAGGTCAGCATCGCTCTTTCCAAAGGGTTTTATGATACGCACTAGAGAAAAGTGGAGAGCTGCGAGCAAACAGACCAAGTATTTGGAGGTATAGCAACAAGGTTAAAACATAACTCAGGCTCAGACTCAGGCATCTTCAGAGCCTGTCAAGGAACATAAAAATACAGACAAGACAAGAGCAGTAAAAAATAGGGATGGGTATGGCCGGCAGGGATGTGGTAAAAGTCTTCAAATTCTAGTTATTTTAATAATATATTCTGAGACACATGTACAGACTGCAGTGCTCTGGGGGTCAAAGCCTGGGACTTCCAGGCTCTGCTAGGCCCTTAGATCATTGCTTCCTCAAGAGTTTTATGACAAAACTTTATGATCAAAGCAACTCATAAAAGAGAGAGTGGGGACTTACAGTTCAGACAGTGAGTCCGTCGCCATCATGGAGGAGAGCATGTCAGCAAGCAGGCACGTATGGTTCTGGAACAGTAGGCAAGAGCTCACATTCTCATCCAGAAGTGGAGGCAAGGAGAGAGCTAGCTAGTAACACTAGAGGCTTTTGAAACTGCAAAGCTCACTCCCAATGGCATGCCTCCTCCAACAGGCCACACCTCCTAATCCTTCCCAAACAGCTGCACCAGTTGGGGACCAAATATTACAAACATGAGACTATATAGGCAACTCTCATTTATATCACCTGAGCAGGTCATCCAATTATCAATGGAGTTCAGCAGCCTTTGTTGAATCCAGTTTGGGGATGAGGATGCAAACATTATTCCTTCCCACCCAC
>NC_022018.1:61171419-61176514 GCF_000317375.1 Microtus ochrogaster
ACCTGAGCAGGTCATCCAATTATCAATGGAGTTCAGCAGCCTTTGTTGAATCCAGTTTGGGGATGAGGATGCAAACATTATTCCTTCCCACCCACCACCATGGAAGAGGCAAGGATTCAAGACTTCCCCCTACAAGCTAAGGAGCAAAGAGGGGAAACAAGGTTTGTAAACGCAAATTGTAAACCAGTGTAGTTGAAGGCCAATGAACCTGCCACAGGTGAGACTGCCCAGGTCTGCAGAGGTGTTCCCGCAGAAGAGCATTATGCGATTTCCGTCGTGCTGGAAGAGTTAGCAGGAGCTTGGGAGACAGGAAGTAGTAGCTGAGCCTTCTCGCTTATTTCAAAAAACATTGTCTTTTCTGGGATTCAAGTTGCAAGCAAACATTTATAGTGTCTCTGCAAACCAACTGGGCCCATCTGTGGATCTTGTTAAAGATGAGGGACAAAGACTTTGACAATGATTTCCAATGTCTAGGAGGGAACCCAGAAATACTCTCTGGCAGCACAAATGGCTGAGAGCTCAGCAAAGCCACATGGGACTGGGGGGCACTTCTCTCTCTATGGGATCTGCTGGAGTCCAGACAGCCCTTCTCTTAGCCCTAGCACTGCACTATCGCCGACAGCTTGGGTAGCTCATTCCAAGGACTGTATAAATTCCAGAAAGGATGGACCTGTCACAATATTTATGTGAGCCCAGCAATTTCAAGCTGTTCATTAATATGACTTTTTTCATCTCAGTTTGCTGTGTAAGATCCATAATTAATCTTCCAATAGCTATCTATCTATCTATCTATCTATCTATCTATCTATCTATCTATCTATCTATCTATCTGATGTGGGATTCCCCTCTGTATGCTGTGAATATGTTTTATTACCATTGGTTAATAAAGAAGCTGCTTTTGGCCTATGGCAGCCCAGAATAGAGCAAGGCGGGAACTCTAAGCAGAGATAGAGGAGGAAAGAAGGCGGAGTCAGGGAGAGGCCATGTAGCTGCCAAAGGAGAAAGACACCTGCCCACTGGAACCTTACCAATAAACCACAAGCCTTGTGCTAAAATATTAAATATTAGAAATTTAAGATGTAAGAGCCAGCTAGAAATATTCCTAAGCTATTGACCCAACAATATTGGGATTAATATAATTTCTGTGATTATTTGGGGTCTGGGAAGCTCAGAAAATGAATAAGCAGCCTCCCATTACACCTGCCTACCTATGTATTTTATTATTTATTGAGGCTGGGAAGCTGTGCACCCTTGTGCAAAATGGAGAAGCCAGAAGACAGCTTTCAGGGGTTGGCTCTCTCCCGCTGCTTTGCGGGTCCTGGAGATGGCACTCAGGTGGCCAGACTTGGAGACAAGCATGGTAACCCACCAAGCCATCTGCCCAGCCAGGTAATTCATCTTAACTGAGTAGAAAATCTTTACAAAAGAAAGATTCCTGGTATAGTTATTATCCAGAGATCTATAACTCACTGGTGAGATATACCCTCTGTTCATTTTTATGGTTCTTCAGTTGCAGGCAGTCAAATGAGACCAAGTTAATTTACAGTGTTTATTGACCCACAGGTTGAGAAGCAGGGCTAAAGAAGCAGACACCACTGGGATACTGTTGGTCTCTCTGGTCTGTCATTCATTTGCCTTTAGTGTAGTCCGGTGTTGGGAAAGGAGCCAATGTGTGGTCTTTTGGATAAAGCAAGAGAAAATGTCAATGCATCTCGGTACTGTTCTCAACAGCTGAGTTTCAGAATCCCCTCCGATGTGCACCAGGAGGAATGGCTAAAGGAAGTGAGACAGGTGCACCGTGTGTCTACTCAGCCACAAAGAAGAGTAAAATTGTGTTGGCTTCAGGATCTGATCCAAATGCATCGTATAACCCTAGGAAATTCTCAAAGAATAAAAAAAAATATGTTATTTTAGAAATAAAATGTTTTTACAAAATCCATTATTATATATAAAGAATACACACCAGTTGAAACATCAGCAACACGTGGATCCTGCCACCTGCAGGTCCGTTTCTATGCTAAGCCTCTGCGACTCTACCATTCCCCACAGACAGTGTGGACCCTCAGAGCTCAGCCACATGGTCCGAGTCAAGGCTGTGTGTTCCAGAGTGACACCCACTCTCAGCCAACACCAGGGGAGACTGTTGAGTAATGAAATTGTCTGTCTTTCTCACAAGATGGCTTGTCATTTTGGGGCACATTCTTAAGTACCCAGTGCCAGTGATTCAGTCAAAGAAAAAATTTTTACACGGAAACTGACTTACTGGTTACTGTTGCTTCTAAGTCCTTATTTCTGTTGCTCTGATGTGACTGAGCAGCAGGATTCTGCGACGAAGGAGACCACCAGTTGCCCTGAAGTTAATGGCGTTCAGGACCAGCAAAAAATGCATGGGAAACATAAAAGATGTATGGGATCATAAAAGTCATAAAGGCAAGACTCACAGAACCTGTTAACAGTCAAAGTATAATGGTTTATGAATGATGAAATATCTTTTAATGGGTAAAATTAAAAACCCATTTTAAATAAGCTGAAATGTCACAAAATTATAGCAATGGAGACTCATATTTCTTTCATTGTCACAGGTAGATCAAGAGAATGAGGAGTCAAGACTTGTAGGTCTTCAAAAGCTTTCTCTTTTTTTCCTTTCTTTCTTTTTCTTTTTCTTCCTTTCTTTTTGGTTTTTTGAGACAGTATTTCTCTTTGTAGCTTCAGTTGTCCTGGAACTCACTCTGTAGACCAGGCTATCCTCTAACTCACAGATATCCTCCTGTCTCTGCCTCCCTAAATGCTGGGATTAAAGGAGTGTACCACTACTGCCCAGTTTCAAAAGGCTTGCAAATGCTTAAAGAATGAAGAACCTTTAAAAGTACCAATAAAGACGAGTTTTATTTTTTAAATCCTACAGCTGGAGAGATGGCTCAGTGTTTAACAGCACTTGCTGCTCTTGTAGAGAACCAGGGTTCAGTTCTCAGCACCACCATGGTGGTTCACAACCATCTGTAATTCTAGTTTCAGGGTTATGCTGCCTCTTCTGGCTACCACTGGCACTGCATGCACATGGTGCACGTACATACAGGTAAACACTCTTGCACATTAAATAAAAGTAAATATTTAAAAATGATCCTGATACCGACATGCATCAACACCCACCGAGGATGTTTATCTTCTGAACATTCCTTCCCTCCACCAAAATTCAGTGCTCTCCCTCTCTCCCTTGCTAAGAATGTCATCTACGTTCTGGGGAATTGAGTGAGGTGTCAAAAAATTTAGGCACAGGAAGGATGTGGTAGCAGACATTCTATATCAGATCCTAAAAACACCTGCCAAGATGTCCAGTGTTCTACCTGGCCACTAATTCCAGATGCATGCAGTTTACATTGAGTCTGGGAGGCTCTCCAGGAGCCAAAACATAAGCCTCATCATCCTGCCACCTTTCTCTTCCTCCTTCTGAGTTCCCTCACTGTCCTGGGAAACATTTCCGTTTCTGGACGCAGGAAGCCTCTCTGCCCCCCCCCCCCATACTGACTCCTGCCAGATCTCCTGTCTTTGTCTTTCCCTCTGCTAGTCTGTTCAAATTCAAACTCCAAGAACACATTTCCTTTTACTCTCTGGCTTTCTTTCCCCTCACCCAAGAATTGACCCACCCAAACATGATGGCCAGCCAAGCCCCAGAAACTGACGGATTCCACCTGGGGGTGAGGCCAGATAAGGTGAGTCTGTAAATCTCCCCAGATGGTTCTAATTCGGGGTAAGCTTAAAAACTTGAGAGCACTTACTCAAGGGGAAGTTCTTCAAAAGAAAAAAAATCTGGTTAATATTTCATGTTATTTCACAATCATGCACAGTATTACATAATCATACACAAACAGCAGAGGTTAGGCAAGTCCTTGGAAACCAGTCTAAACCTAAGTCTCAAAGAGAGATTTGAAGAAAATTGTAAAAATATTACATGCCATGGTAAATACCTACTAATTTGTGGTGGTGGGCATGGGGAGATCGGATATCTGATTGTCAACCTAATCCAGGGAGAACACTTGGAAATTCTTGCTTTCTATCTTGTACTTTTAATTGTTTTGGGGTTTTTTGCTGTTCTTTATTATTTTTTTCTTTCCTGTAGAGCATCCAGTTAGGGTCAGGCTCCATAGACTTTTCATGGAAAGAGCTGAAGCTAAATTGATTGCAACTGGTGACCAATAAGACAACCCCAAGCCAAATCAAATCCTGACATAGCTGGATCAAATCCTTGGCAGAAAACAATGCTCACCCCAAATCCAAACTGCCCTCCTTGTTCTGTCTCTGATGGGGTGCAGGCTCTGCCTAGTAGCATAAGGCCATAACGAGCTTTCTGTTCAGCTGCCTTGGTGACTGCCTAGAACGCAGGTCCTCAGGAGATGCCAGGCTTTTGATGAGGTGAGGACTTCACGTACACTTAGTTTCAAATCAGAAGGGGATCATTGGTCTGTAAGGTCATCACTCCGGCAATAAAATCTCATAATTAGAAGAGATACCACAATAATAGGCAAGCATACAGAAATAATTGACAAGGAAAAGATAGTGGCGTTCAGTCTAAAGGCAATGTGCAAAACACAAGCTCCAAAGCCAGATCCAAATTTCAGCCCCACCTCCTGCCAGCTGTGTGCCCTTCAGCAGTTGCTGAACCTCTCTGTGCTTCACTGATCACATCTCCAAAGCAAGAGTCATTTTCAAAACTTCCCTTGCAAGGTTTTTACAAGAACTAAATCAGAATATATCGATTAAAGTTCTTGGCAAATGATATTTAAGGCAGACTTTCTGTTTAATTCCATGGATGCATCTCTCCTATGAAGTGGTGGAGATCGCCTTGGAGGGTCTAAGTGTAGAAACAAAAAAGGGAAACACAGCTGGCCACAGAATGGTGTCCAACAGCGAGCTATTGGAATTGTTTTCAAAACATGTCTCATATGCACGTGCATATGTATGTGTGTCACATGCGTGCAGTGCCCATGCAGGCAAGGAGAGGGCATCGGATCCCCCGGAACTGAAGTTGCAATCAGTTGTGAGTTGCCATGTGGGTGCTGGAACCTAAACCTGTATCCTCTGCAAGAGCAGCCGGGAC
>NC_022018.1:61176614-61181648 GCF_000317375.1 Microtus ochrogaster
GTGTGTGTGTGTGTGTGTGTGTGTGTGTGTGTGTGTGTGTGTTCCAAGCCTCCCCACAGATACCAAAATTTGAAATTTATCATATGTGCTTCCTAAGATGGTGAAGAATTTGCACATGCCCCACCTCCCAGCCCTGACATCTTTCAGCACACTCTCTAGGCTACTACAATACCGAATGCAATGTAAACTCGGTGCAAAAAGTTGCTAAAATATACTACTGAGGGAAGAGTGAGAAGGGAAGCCGATGCAGCCATCACAGGGCTACATGCAAGCAGCCATCCTTGCCTGGGAGAATTTGTCAGTGGGGAAACTCACAGGTATGATGGCAAAGGGTTTGAGAAAAGAGGTTCTAGTCTGTTCTTCTTGCGTACCTTTTTTTGGGGGGGTTTGGTTTGGTTTTTGTTTTTGTTTTTGTTTTTTTTTTTTGAGACAGGGTTTCTCTGGCTGTCATGGAACTAGCTCTGTAGACCAGTCTGGCTTTGAACTCACAAAACTCTATCTGCCTCTGCCTCCCAAGTGCTAGGATTAAAGGGGTGTGCCACCACTGCCCAGCTTACTGTTCCTTAAAAAAAAAAAGATTTAGTCATATGTGTGTTTTATGTGTACTGCCATGCCTGGGAAAATCAGAAGATGACAGTAGCTCTCCTCCAACTAAAGCTACAGGCTGTTGTGAGCTCCCATGTGGATGCTGCGTCCTCTCAAGAACAGTGAGTGTTCCTAACAGCTGCATCTTCTCTGCAGCCTCTAGTCTGCTCTTCTCAGTCATTCTGTGTTTTGTCCAAGTCTGGGGACCACAAAGGATGCGGTGCTTATCTGGTGCCCATCTCAGCCCCATCCCTGTCCCTCTCTCTCTTGATACAGGTCTGACTATGTGCTGTGTAGTCCTGGGTAGCCTCAAACTCATCAAGTAGGGCAGGCTGGCTTTGAACTCACAGACACTGGCTTACCTTTGCTTCCCAAGTGCTGGGATTAAAGGTTTGTGCTAACACACCTGTCCCTTCAGTTCCACACTTATATACTGAGCACACACATGGAACTAGCTGTGTGTGTGTGTGTTCTTGTGTGTGTGTTGTATAATCACAATAAATAAAATACAATCACTGTCTGAAACTCGTGGAGCATGCTGAGGGCTCTCCAAGGCTGGAAACCAAGGAAGGTCTCCTTACTGATCCAGCAAATGCCAGCTGTTGGCTGGGGGCACCAACTCAGTCAGGAATCCTCAGAATTATGTAAAGGCAGACAAGACAGCAGGGTCTGTAATCCCAGGGTTCCCACGGTGAGGAGGCGGGCAGACGTGGGTGAACCCTCAGAAGTGTGCAGATCAGCTGACCTTTGTACACAGCTGTCCACAAGAGACACGTCTCAGAAGAGAAGGAACGGCTGACACCTGAAGCTGCGGAACCCCACATGTAAAGACTCCTCTCTCTCTCTCTCTCTCTCTCTCTCTCTCTCTCTCTCTCTCTCTCTCCTGCTCAAAATATATATAGTCAGTTAAAACCTTCTTTGCCTGATCCCAAGCTGACTGCAGACTACCAACAGTTTGACCCCTCCAAACCTGTTTTCTGGGTTCTTCTCTAATTTCCCAGGATCCCCCTGGAGAAAGGGAACCCTGCTAATACCTCCCTCAAGTCTTAGTTCTTCTAGAAGATATTGCTGGTGTTTGGTTCTCTTTTCCTCAAAACTCAGGTAGAAAAAAAATTTTTTAAATAGCTCAGATTTTATACAAGAATGGACTTAATGATACATAAAATGCACTATTTAAAGTAAGAAAAGCAGTTTTGAAAAATCTCTGATTCCGACTCACAAGGTAAAATATAGATTATGTTAGAATAATAACATGACGGTAGGCACAATGGGGGATAATTATCCTTTTTCCTCCCATCCTTGGCCTTGCTTTTTTCTCTTGCTCTTGCTGTCTAAGGTGTTCTCTAGCACACACAAACCGCCCCCATGTGTTTGCACACTGCCAAGTGATACCCACAACCTGACCCAGAGTCCAGCCGTCATGAGGAGAGCTGCACCAAGAACAAACAAGTCAGAATGAGTTTAAGAAGTGAAGCCAACCTCCTATGTGTTTGCTGAGACCTCACCCTTAGCAGAGAGCTGCCTTAGGAGAATGAGGGGTGATGTGGGGGCCTTTTTGAGTGACAGCTCCCTAGCCTGGCCTTAGATGCAGTTGATAAAGTGTGCTCCTAGGCTGTCTCAACCGTGATGGTCAAATCTCACTCATGCATTGGTGTATTTTCCTACAAAAACCAGAAAACCAAAAGAGAAAATAATAGAACATTGTGAGGCAATTGAAAGGCTTTTCCCAATCTTTTAAAACTGTGCGATCAGTTGCTGTTTCGTTTATCTGTGACTGTATCTGCTACTGGGGAAGCCCAAAAGCAATAGCATAACACTGCAGAGAGTTTTCTCCAGGAGGAAGGAGAGGGAGGGGAAGGAGGGAGGCCGATGGGAGGAGGAGCCGCTCCCACTCATTCTCCTGCTGTTGCTGGAGACTAGGGCCTGTGTGTTCTAGGTGCTCAGCTGGGCTGAGCAGGACACCTACTCATGGGTCTCTGTGTGCCCTGAGCTTGCTTTCATCAGGGCAGCTGGATTCCAACAGTCCACAGCACCCTGTGCCGCCTGTGAGGGCCAGTCTCTTTGGTCTCACAGCGAGACTGGTGCCATCTTTTACTTACTGTGAAAGAGCAAGAGAAATGAACTAGACTACACTCCTGCTTCGAGGGATATTTCAGAGCTTGCACCTGACGGCCACACGGTAGCTGGTCAGCTTCGTGTCTCTTCTGAGATTCCTCCCATCCTGTCAATCACTCACCCCAGTGTGCATCCCACACAAACCACAAGAGCACTTCGTACTTTGTAGATCTTAATTTGAAGCTGGAGCTCGCAGCCCTTTTCTGGGTTTCCACCTCCTACATGGCCGTCCTCCTCACCCCTGCCCATGCGGGTTTGGCGTCCTGTGGCTTCTCGGTTCTGCCCGGAATGTGGCATTTACTAAGGGAGCTTTACTAACGTTGCTGGTTATGGAGTCCACCACGTTCACGATCTCCTGCTCCGGAGAAGCTGGGTCCCTCCCCGCTTTCATCCTCCGCTGTGTTCCGAGGTTCTCAGCTGTTTCCACCCTCCAACAGCCACGCTTCAGCTCATCTGTGCGCCATGCACCTGCCAACCCTCTTCGGTTTTCCTATTTTAGAAAGAAGGGCCCGAGTTCCGGAGCTATAAACCTTTAGCTATGGTATTCAATATGGTCGTCAGAGCATCGAGACGATGATCATTCTCTCCGGTTTCTGTTTTATTTCAGGACGAGGTCCCACATAGGGTTTTGAACTCTCTGTTTAGCTAAGGACAGTCTTGCCATTTGATCTTTATGCTACACACCACTGTTTTCTCTGCATGCAATGCTAGGGGCAAACCCAGCCTGTGCACGCCAGGGAAACCCCCTGTTGCTGAACCATACTGCCGTCTTGAGTGGCACCAGTCTGTAGTTTGTCCCTAAGTGGGCCCCAGTGGCACCCTAGAAGATGGTGGTCTATCCTGGGAAATGATAACCAAGAAGATTGTCTCTCTTGGAAGATGGTGATGACAAAGAGGTCCATGCAAGGAACCCTCTTTTCAGAACCCACAGTCATCCGAAGAGAACACACTACGTGAAGACCCTAGAGACCCCACCTCAGTACACACTGGAGCTTACAAAGGTAAGGGTTCTCATCCCGAATTCCGCCAACAGCACGAAGTGTCTTACAGCTGAAGCTGTGGCTTCGGTCCACACGCAGCAGGGACTTCCGCAAGTCCCCGCGAAGACCAAGGAGGTATACAGCCTCGGGCTGAGGACACTCACACGCAGACACAGAATAGACTTGTCTGGTGTGAATCGATCAGTAATAAACCAGTGGATGGCATGTGTATGTCTAGGAAATCCTACAGAATTTCTCGTGAATTCCCTCAGTTGATCAGCTCGGCCAGCGGCGCATGCGTGGACACGACATCGTCTCTATTTTTTGACCTCCATGTTTGGTCTCTCACACCTAAATACTGAAAGCCTGTGGGAGACGGTTTCACACAGAACTTCACCCGATCCAGCCAGGTCCTTCAAACTTCAATTCCCAGACAAACAGCCAACTGGGTACGAAGGAGAATAGTTGTGTTAGCTGTGCACGTGGGTTACTTCCGGGAAGTCTGAAAGGAGGAGGGGCGGGCACTCTGTGAGGGGCTTCCTGTCCCGGTTGGACAAGCTAAGAGAATGCTGCTGAATGGAAAGGGACCCAGGCTGACAGTCCCTAGAGGAATGACGGGCTGGGAATGCACTCCTGGATTCGGTTTAGAGGGGGCTGGTTGTTGGGTTTCTTTGACTGCATGAGCACTCACCCATGGAGGTACCAGCAGGAGCGGCACCTTTGAAATCTCAACCACACGGCCCTCCTTTAGTCCCTCAGCAAATAGCCACTGAAAACCTGTTGTGCCCAGACACTCGCTGCTCAGATGCCAGGGAGACAGAAGCCAACAAAGCCAAGTCTTTCTCTTGGCGAGCTTATGTCCTAGAGAGAGGAGACAAATGGTTCGTGTGTGGGCTAAGGTGGGCTGTGAAGAGAAACCAAGCAGGGGAAGGAGAGAGGCAGGACTTGGGAGAGGAAAGGGGATTGTTCTGCATAGGAGGACCAGAAAGTTCTCTGAGATAGCACCATTGGAGTAGGGGCCTATAGACAGTGGGGGTGTGGAGGCAGGGGTGCGGAGGTAGGGGTGCGGAGGCAGAGGTGTGAAGGGGCAAGGCCGGGAGAGGGGGCAGGGGCGTGGAGGAGGCACAGAGAGGCAGGCATGTAAAAGCGGGATATTTCTAGCAGAAGAACAAGCATAAAGGGGGAACCCAAAATGAAAGCCACTTTAGCCGGCCCCACCGCTGCCCCATTCCAAGCTTTCTTGCAGGCCAAAGCTTTACAAATTTCTCATCAAGACTTAGCCTACTGCAAGACCTTAATTATGTTCCTGGTAACTGAAAATAGGTTTTCTTATCTTCTCAAGAAAACAACATCA
>NC_022018.1:61182011-61187689 GCF_000317375.1 Microtus ochrogaster
ATGAGTTGACCTCTGGAGTGGATCAGTGTAGCACATGCTTAGCAATCTAAAGTCTCTCTAGGTTCACCTCTGGCACCTTAGGGGCAAAGACCTCTCCACGGAAAGTCAGGCAAGCCACTGGCCTGACTGTGAGACTTCTGTAAGTGCGTTTGATCAAAGAATGACTGCTGTGAAAATAGTTTTTTGTTTTAAAGATTTATTTTATGTGTATGTAGGTGTGGCTAAGTCTAGTATATATGTTTATTGCATGAATTCCGTGCTTGCAGAAGTCAGAAGCGGCCATGGGGTCCCCTGAAACAGCTGGGAAATAAATCTCCTAGAAGAGCAACCAGTGCTCTTCACCACTGAGCCACCCCTCCAGCCCTGAACACATTTTCTTCTAAGACATCTTTAAATGATACAAGAAAGCCTTTCCCTCTTGGTCCAGTTTATTTATGTACTTCTATATTTTATACATTGTTTTTTTCAAGTGCGGCAGATTCCCAGGCCTCAGAGGCCCCATCTTGTAGCCAAATGATTTTTTTTTTTCTGAAGCAGCAGCATCTTTGTTCCGTACTGAAGGCTTCCTAAGCTACTTCTGTGAAGCTTTTTAAATGTCCTGCACCAAAGACTGCTATCCTTTCAAACACCTTAATCCTGTCCTTAACACTGGCTGTCATCGGAGGATGCAGGTGTTCCGGTCTCCCAGACAGACCTGAGCCCCTGGAAACACTTAATGGGCAGGTGATGATTGACACCTGCCACCCTCGCTCTGGCTCAGCCATCGCAAAGAGATGTGGTTCTGGGGTCTCTGACTCAAGTGTGAGCTGACTGAGAAGTTCTGTCCACCCAATGCGTTACCTGCAAGTTGTTACACAGAATGAAGTTAAGAAGTTAAGTTACACACTCAGAGAACAGCAGCTTATGCTGTTTTTTAAATTATTAATTTACTATCAACACAGAAGGTTGTCATTCAGAAAATATCATTTAGTTCAATGTTTGATAGCTATACAAACAAGAAAAAAAACATTTCTAAGATAGTTTCCGAAAGCTGACCAGGCAAAGATGTGTGTGTGTGTGTGTGTGTGTGTGTGTGTGTGTGTGTGTGTGTCTCGTGTGTGTGTATTATCAGTTAGTTGAGTCAAAGTCTTGGTCTGTAGCCTAGGTGACTGATTTTCAGTCCTCCGGCCTCTTCACCTGAGTGTTGGTTACAGTATGTGTCACTACACCCAGATACTGAGTTGTACCATTTATCTAATTATTCTTTCATCAATAAAAAAAAATTGGGAGTCAGATATCAGGGTAAGACCCTGAATGATCACAGAAGCAGCAGTGAAGTGACAAGTGGCCAGCATTGTCACATAAAAGCAAAATCCATCTAGAGGTTCTTCGATGCCCATCATCCTTTTTTGAAGTAAACTGGTGCTGCGAGGAGAAGATGTGTCTCCTTGTCATGAAAAACCTTGTGTTATTAAAACATCTTCAATGCCATATTCTGTAGGTCTCTGAAGTATCTGAAGATCATCTGTCTATCTCAAATGTATCTATTTAACCTTTGTGTCATGGCCACAAATTTGATTGTTATAGATGACTAACTACTAACCCACATTTCTTAACTGTCTTAAAGAGTCTGTAATAATAGCCTTTAAGGACTAGAACTTTACATCGCATTTTTAAATGCCCTGCATAGGTACAATATCTTAAACAAAAATAGAAACATATATACAGAATGTTAAAACAAAAATAACCTTAAATTTTTAGTTATATACAAAAATATATTAAATAAGAGTAGACACATATATTCAGTGTAACAAAAATAACCTTAAATTTATATCAATATACAATAATCTATACCAATGTAAAATATTTAAGACTAGTAGGTGCTTTTTTTAGTTAAAAGTCTTGGGTCAATATTATCTCAGGGCCTGTACCTTGAGGCCTGTAGGACAGAGAAAAGCCCAGCTTGAGTCTGAGGGATAGATAGTCTCAAAGCTACGGAGGATGAAACAGCAAAATCTAGGTAGCCGCTCCTCCAGCCAGAGAGAGGCCTTGGCTGTCTCTCATTGGCTGGAGGTACACCCACATCACATGATGTCACTTAACCTATATAAGTTGATGCTCACAGTAATAAACGGAGTTCCTGCTTTGACACAACTCCCTATCACTTCTGATCGTCCTTCATCGTAGCACTGATGGTCCTGTAGAATGGGTGGATAGCGCACTCACCTTTCCCTGGGTAATAAGGCTACAGAGGCCTGTCAAAAGTAAATTTAATAATCTTTGCTTTCATCCTATCATTCCTATATCCTCCTTTCCTTTTCAGAATGAAATCCCTGACTCTAATCTCCTTTACTTAGTCCCCTCCCTGACTATGATTGCAATCAATCTCCTAAACAATGACAAACATCGATAATCCACCGAACAACAAAAACCACCCACTCCACCGCTTGGGAATGTGGTCATTGTGTTCTTAAAATTACTTCCTGTTGTCTGGGGTGATGGCATCTTTAGGGGATCCTGAGAAAATCTGAGATAATGGTCAAGGCTTGGGGAAACTGTCTGCTGTCCAGTCTCCCTGTGAAGGGGGAAGTGCAGGGTTTACCTGAAGTCCTGGCTAGAGGAGTCTGTGAGACTGCACCATCTCAGCTAAACCACTTTGAAACTGAACCGAGCAGTTTGCCATTCAAAGCTGATGTTTGGGTGGCGTTTATCACAATCTAGGTGGAGTCATTGTTGTCGGGCCTCATCATCCTTTTAGAGACTTCAAGGGTCACTGTTTAAAATGGTCATGGTTCACTGGCGAAAGCTTAAACATTTTACATGTCATAAGCAGCAGATCTCAGAGAGGTTAAAGGATCACAATCTATTAAATACATCTGGGGTATACAACCATGCTATGTAGTTGCCTGATTCAGACTCAAGCACAAAATTATGTACAGGAAGCTAGAAGAAGCCCATTTCTAGAATTAGTCAGTACTATATATGACCATTACTATCACAGCAAAAAAGCACATCTCTCTCTATATAGATATATAGATATTAATCTTATAAATTTTGGGATAATTTTTATATTTTAAAGAAAAGTTTTAAAGAGTCAAAATAAAACCAAAGAATTGTGAGGTTAGTGACAATAGAACAGTCTCTTAATTTTGGTTTTTCTTCCATCCCATACCAACTAGTGATGAATTTCTCTCTCTCATAGTTTCAGAAACTAGGAGTGGGATGACCAATGATCGATCTCTCTCTCTCTCTCTCTCTCTCTCTCTCTCTCTCTCTCTCTCTCTTTTAGGCAGTCTTATGATATAGCCAGTCTGGTCTCAAACTCACGATCCTTCTGCCTCAACATCCTAAGCACTGAGTCTATAGGACTGCATCTCCATGCCTGGACCCTTTCACCTTTACACCAGATAATGGATGGGAGAAATCAGTTTTCCCACTCAAGTCTTGGGATTGCATAGTTTGGAGGTCCCAGTGCTCACAGGAAGCCTCCTTCTATCAGGGATTGTGGCATTGGTTCTGTTCGGTTAGAAGCTGAGACCTTGCGTGGGTATGCTGGGCTCATCACACACTTGACCTAATAAACAGAGATCTGTGTACTGGTGACGTAAGGGGGAGGCACCCGGATGCTGGGACTGCAGGGATGGTGAGGAGCAATCGGCCCACCCAGGAGGTTGATTAGGATGCCTCTTAGCAATTTAGCAACTTCTGGCCTGAAGCTTCTAGTCCACTGAGCTGAGGTAATGGAGCTAAAATAGATCAAGCAGGGTGTCAGATCCTCATGGGTGAAAATATGAGGAAGGCAGCCAGGTAGAGGTGAAATACAGCTCCAGCTGGAAAACAGCACTGGCAGGAAATGGGGTCCCGGGGGTGGGTGGCCCTTACCCTCCTGCTGTGTGCGATCAACATCTTTTTTTGTCCTGGCCCTTCAACCATGATTGCCTGTGGCAAAAACTGTTAATGCTCACCACACAGTCATGAGTCTTCTACAGAGTTAACCAGTATCCAGCTTAAGTTAATTTTCTGACCATGTTGCATAATCAAGGTGGCAGAGCTCTCAAATTCTCCTTCTTTTGTGTGTGTGTGGGGGTGTGTGTGTGTGTGTGCGCGCGCGCGCCCAGGGGTCTCACGCTTATTGAGCAAGCACTCTACCTCTGAGCTACATCCCCTCCCCTTCCTGTCATTATTTTTAAAATAAGTTCAACTTTATTATATCAACAATTTAAAGAAAAATGCTCTTTCTCACCTCAACATTACAGAAAAGAGACCTTGAAAATGTTCATGTCTTTTGACTTTGGCTCTTTTGTGTGTGTGTGGGGGGGTGTGTGTGTGTGCGCGCGCGCGCCCAGGGGTCTCACGCTTACTGAGCAAGCACTCTACCTCTGAGCTACATCCCCTCCCCTTCCTGTCATTATTTTTAAAATAAGTTCAACTTTATTATATCAACAATTTAAAGAAGAAATGCTCTTTCTCACCTCAACATTACAGAAAAGAGACCTTGAAAATGTTCATGTCTTTTGACTTTGGCTCTTCCTGAGACTTTATGGACTGTATAAAAATCTATGGAATCTATGGAAATAAAAGAGATAAAAAATGTACTTCAGTATTGTAAGTAACTGAGAAAAAAAAGCAAAAAACTCAGAACAACCTTAGCGTCAACCAGGAGACAAATTGTTTGGCAAGTTATGGAAATTTAATCAGGATACTATGGAGCCAGTGTCAGGATACTTGGAAGATAACATTAAGACACAAAGGATGTGGCGATGCTGAATCTGCGGGGAAACAGTCTGAAAACTAATTCCAGACAGAACTACGTGTTTACATTTTGTTCTCATGGAGAGCGACCTATGCTACTCTTATTCTGGGGCTTTTGAAGAGCAACTTTATGCTCTGCTTCTGTGGGACTTTAATCTCAGACATTGTTCCCATCTGAGGATCCTCAGAGAACTGCCTCCTGGGACTAAGAAAGAATAATTTTTATGTTTATTTATTTAATAAGTTTGATGTATTTATTGATTTGTTCTTAGCTTTATCCTTGAGTTTGTAGGGTTTTATTGATGCTGTTTGGTCTGTTTTATTGGTTCTTGCACTGAGGATTGAACCCAAGGCCCTGAGTGAGCTAAGCAAGTATCCCACCCCTAAGTTATGTCCCAGACCTAATCTATCCCTGTGTAGGTTTGGGTTTTGCGAAAAGTTTAAAATAATGTGGGAAAAGGATTTTGAAGAAATCTGATCCTTCTCAGATCTGGCATCCATAAGGCTTAGGCAACTGCGACAGGACTCAGCCTGATTTCTCCACAGATTGGATTCCTCTGCCTGCCCTAACTTAAAAGACAAAGCACAGACTCTGGGGAGCTCTGTTTTTGCATCCTGCAAAGAGCTGAGGAGATTGCAAAGGAGGGTGCAGCAGGTTTCTCCTGGCCGTCTTCATTCAACCATTTCCCAGACAAGTTCCTACGGAACAACCTCATGGAAAGGCAGTGAGATACAGCGGGTGAAGCCATCAGGACTCATGGGTGTCACAAAACACCAGGCTCTTTGGTGCAGCCAGATGCCCTGCGCTTAAACAGGAAGGAAGATCCAAAATCCTGTACCCGAAGACTGTGGAGGGAGGGGCAGGCAGACAAGCCAGGCCTTTTTCACCTTGAACTCTCAGGCTCAGATCTGATTATGTTTCCTGGATCCTATAGCAATGGCGTCTT
>NC_022018.1:61187789-61191699 GCF_000317375.1 Microtus ochrogaster
TTTCCAGCATCACAGCCCTGTAAGTTCCCAGGCCCTAGGTGATTCACCTCGAAACAGAGAGAACACTGCTGTCCCACTCAGAGGGCATCTGGTGCCCTCGGTAACACCTACTGTTTGTGTTCAATATTTCCACATGAATTTCTCCCAGCAGGGAGATTTCCTGCATTGAACCCCAGACTTTGGGCTCATTTATCATCCTTCCTGAGGAATTATCCTTTTCACCCAATCAGAATTCCCATGCATTGTTTCCATGTGAAAAGATAACTTTATAAGCCAGGGGTAGTGGAGCACACCTTTAATCCTAGCACTCTAGGAGACAGAGGCAGGAGGAGCTCTATGAGTCCAACCATGCTGTGGGACTATGGTCTTGTACCCTGAAAAGGCTGTCAGTTGTGTTGGTTTAAGAAAATGCTGATTGGCCAGTAGCCAGACAGGAAGTAAATTCTGAGAAGAGGAAAGGCTCAGTCTGCAGTCATCACCCAGACACAGAGGAAGCAAGATGAAAATGCCTCACTGATAAAAGGCACCAAGCCACATGGCTGACTCAGACAAGAATTAACAAGGGTTAATGTAAGATGTAAGAGTTAGTTAATAAGAAAGTCTGAGCTAATAGGCCAACCAGTTTATAATTAATGGAGGCCTCTGTGTGTTTCTTTGGGACTGAACGACCGAGCCGGGTGGGACAGAAACCCCTGTAAACACAACCTGAGTTACACAAAGGAGTTCAGGGACAGCAGGGACACAAAGAGAGATCCTGTCTCAAATAAAGAAATAAAGAAAATTAAGTTAAAAAAATAAAAGTATGGGAGAATTACAGTACTCACATATTTAACCTCCAAAGCAAGGTCCCAACTATGGTTTCTGGGAATTTGTAAGAACCATAATTAAACAGCCAAATGAATTAGTATATAAAGCAGTTAATTTTGAATTGCTTAATACTGTGTTCATAATGAACACTAAGTATTTGCTGTCAGCTAAAGATGAACCCACCAAACCTGTGGGTGTGGTGGTACACATTTTTAATTCCAGCATTTAGGGTACAGAGGCAGGCAGATGCCTGGTTTACATAGTGAGTTCCAGGACAGCCATAGCTATACAGTAAGAGCCTGACTCAAAACAAACAGAATCAATAGACTCTTTTATAAAATTACCCATGAATTTCACTTATTCTCTCTTTATTTATTCTCCCCTGACTCCAACCCATGACTCAGGATGAAACTATCAGAATCTTCTAGAAGTCATCAATAAGACCCCAGAAGTTCCTTTCATTAACTCCTCAAGAGCTTCCATTGTCTTCTGAGCAAGGCACATGTCCCCAACATAACTGCTCCCAAACTACCTGGCCTCTCGTCTTCCCCCTCAGCCATAACCAATGCGCTTTGAGCCCTCCCTGTGTCCTGTGACACACGAGCTACTGACTCCCCCTTCAACTTCAGCAGCTTTGGGGCTGGCTCTGTGGCTGAGACCATTGGGTGCTCTTGCAGGGCTCCCAGCTTCAATTCCCAGCACCAACAAGGTGGCTCACAGTCGCCTGTCACAGACCCGGAGGACCTGATGCCTTCTACCTCCACTCCACACACGCGGTGCACAGACACACATTCAGGCAAACACTCATATACACATAAAATAAACGCAGAAAGACATTTCCAGTGTTTGCCTTGTGTTCGCTCTGCTTCTCTGCCCCAGGCATATGGGTCCACCGGAGTATGAGGCTTCATAGTCTGTCTCTCCCACCACCGCCCCTCTGTTTAGAAGTGAAGTGTCACAGGGTGCAAAACTGAGGCTGCATGGGTCCTAGAGTCACTTTTTGTAAGGGAGTTATGCAGAGAAGCTGTCGTGTCCAACTTGGACTTTATTCTCATCCCTGAGGCCTGGGGCAGCTTGCTTACTCTGTCAGCATGGTATTCAGTGACCCACCGTCCACCAAACTGTACTCCCCTCCTTCTCATGACCACCTCCCACCTCGCTGCCATTTCCTCTTCAGATTTCTGCACGGATCTCTCCAGGATTCCTCCCTGTTCACAGCAGGGTTCATATATCACTGGATTCACTTATTGTATCCCATTAAAATGTCTCCACTACAGCTCTTGGTCCTGCGTGGTCTGTGAGCCTCAAAAGAGCTTTAGGGACTAAGCTTTCCTTGTCTCAAGCTATGTCACTAGCGCCCACATGCTTGTCCCATAGAACACATGCTGAGTCCGTGTTTGAAAGTACGCAAACAAAGGGGGACTTGGTTTTGAGCCATTGTCATTATCAATATACTTTTTCCTCAGTTGTTTGTGTTTCTTTTATTATTTTATTTTATATGGATGAGTATTTTGCCTGCCTGCATGCCTGCGTGCCTGGTGCCCTCCGAGGCCAGAAGAGGGCATTGGATCTCCTAGAATTGGAGTCCAGAGAGTGTGATCCACCATGTGAGTGCTGCGAATCACTACCCAGGTCCTCTGGATAAGCAGCCAGTGCTGAGTCATCTCTCCAACCTGATTTTCCTTTTTATAGATAAGAAGCTTCCTTGAAGAGAGAGTAGAAAAACTCCATGTGCAAATGAATCCGCAGATAAACCATACATAAGACTATCCTTCACAACAGCAGAATGGTCTACTGCCTCCAAAATAACATTGAAAAACAAATGTTGATCAATTTACAGGGTGCAGATCACGCTCTCACAGCCCCATGATAATTAGCCCCAAATATCCAGACTCAAATAATACCTGACAGTTTCTCTGTTTTCGTTCCCAGTTCCAACTGAAAACCCAAGAAATCCAAGTGTGTGCCACAAATCTCTCAGACAGGATGTCGGCCAGTCCACCTCCCACTTCCCCCTGCAGGAGCCGCTGTGAAGACCACACCAGAAGCAAACCCATTCTTTCTATTTATTGTATTTCGATTTCTCTGTCTGCCTTTTTGCCTATGCCAAAATGCAAGTGATGGTGGCCAACTCCCTTGTTGCAAGATGTGAAGAGAGAAGAGCAGATGGCGCCTGGTGCTCCCGGGCGGCAGAAACAGCATCACCAGGGAGGTTACTCAAGACGAAAAGGCTCAAGTTCTAGTCCAGTGTTGCTGGGTCAGAAATCCTGGAGTTCCTGTCCAGAACCTTGATGGACAATTCTAGTGTGGCTCCAGAGATACAGTTGGAGACCCTCAACAACGTGACCAGGTCTGAATTACTCTGAGTCCCACCGGCATTTTTATCTTTTGGAATGTGTTCATAAGTGGCATCAGAAGTTCTTTCCCTACAAGTAGACTCTACCAATCTGTTACTCCCCCCAGCCACTGCTCCCGAGCGCCAGACAAGCCCCAGCTGAACAGTAGGGAAGGCACAAGCCCTCCTCTGAGATCCATGCCTTTGCATAGCGCAGCAACCCTCTCTGAGACACACCGCCTGCGGCTCCTTTCCTCTCCTCTCTGTGCCACCTGGTATTGAGATCTGTTAGAAGACAAACACCAGTTTTGGCTGTGCCTAGTAACTAACTGTTCCCAAGAACCAGCCAAATTATCCCTAAGGCACAGCTTCCTACTGAAGCCTGCTTTTCCTTTTCAGAGATTTTCATGTAGTTGGTCTACTGGGTGGAAAATGCATGTCCTCCCTTGGAATCTTAGTCTATAGAAACCAGAGACTCTAAACTCAGAGTCATGATAGAAGTTCTAGTGCTTATGGACTTTTCTCAAACTTAAATGGGTGATTTCCAGCACTTGTTTTGAATTTGCTATGTAAGTCAGGCATGGTGATATATTTCTTTAATCCCAGCACTTGGGAGGCAGAGGTAGGGAGATATCTTTGAGTCTGAAGCCAGTATGGTCTTCATAGCGAGTTCTAGGATAGCCAGGGCTGCATAATAAGGCCCTGTTTCAAAAAAAGAGAGTGGGGAGAAAGGAAGGAAGGAAAACAGAAAAGAAGGAAGGAAGGAAG
>NC_022018.1:61191799-61196791 GCF_000317375.1 Microtus ochrogaster
GAAGGAAGGAAGGAAGGAAGGAAGGAAGGAAGGAAGGAAGGAAGGAAGGAAGGAAGGAAGGCCAGGAATCACCTAGGCTGGGGCTGTTGATCTCAGAGGCTGCTCTTGCCCCAGCTTTGAAAACATGGCAGACTTATCGAAAGGATTCCAAAGCTGGGCCGCCAACAAAGAAACAAGATGAAGATAGTAGACGGTAGCAGAAGCTGCCGAGTGACTCCGTGCTGCCCAGCTCGTCAGCCACCAGAAATGATTCAGAACAGCTTTTCACTGGAGGAGCTGATTGAGACACAGGATGCAAGATACACAGCACATTAACCCCAGGCCCGGCTCCCAAGAAGCTTTTCACCACAAGTATATTGTCAAACTGGAGACCGGGCCCCTTCCCTGAGGAGTTCTTGTTTCACCCAGACAAAGCCTAGCCGGGACTTTAACAAATAAAATGCAAATGAAAGTGGAGAAAATTAATTAGAAACAAAGATCAGAATTTCTATTCATTAACTCTTAAAAGAAAAAACCACCCTCCCCCCCACAAAGTTGCCTTGAAACTTGCTAAGTTGCTCAAATTAAAATGCAATTCACCACATGGGTTTTTTTTTGTTTGTTTTTGTTTTTTTTACAGTGACCTTGCAGCCCTAAAATTAATGGGCTGGTCAACCCAGAGACCATGGCTTAAAGGGCATTTACCCCTCCAAAGTAGAAGGTCAGAATTACACTAGAAAGCCCGTGTCTGACCCATGGCTGTAAAATATTCTTCCCTTAGGATGTGGGAAGCAAGCACACTCTGAACAAGTAAACCACACGTTGTGTGGTTGCTGATCTCCTTGGGACAGGCATCAAGTATATGATTCGGGTAATATGTAGAATAATTATTATAGTGTTGCTTTCCACTGTATCCATATGGATACAAACTCAGGTTCCTGTGAAGGAGCTTCTTCCCCACCAACAGACAGGGTCTCATGTAGTCCACCAGCCTCAAACTCCCATTGTCATGTATGACCCTGAACTCCAGGCCTGCTTCCTGTGTGCTCTGGTCTCATCCCCAGCAGCATGGAAACCCACTTGGTGGCATGGCGGTGCATGCCGGCAACCCCAGTAGACAATTATTCTAGTTCTTTTTAAAATGCATTTAATGCTACCTGGCTGAGGTGGAGCAGACCTGGAATCCCAGACACTCCAGAAACTGAGCAGGAAGATCAGGGGTTCAAGGTCAAGTTGGGGAGACTTGGTCTTAAGATAAAGAGGACAATTTGATACTGCAGTGCATAGAACTTGGCTGGCAACAACAAATCGGTACATTCGTGTTTATACACATATGCAAGATTTTCTTTCTGTTTTTCATTTGGCTTGCTGGAGATGGGGATTGCACACAAGTTCTCTACCACTGTACACACCTTGTAAGCATCCTCTTTCCCTCTCAGCCTGTTGGTCACCAGGTCGAGAGAGGAAAGAAGCAGAATGGGCAACAGAAAGCTTTGTATATGGCCCATGAGCAAGAATAGAGACAGCGCTCTGGGAGACGGATTTTGGTGAATCAGCTCAACTTTACTGCAGAGTATAAGGAATATGTAGGATTTGGGAGCCTGGGATCAAACCCTAATTAGCATTAAGTGTCACGCTCCTGTCACAAGGCTTAGTATCTGACAGTAGGGTCCAATAGCAGAGCTCCTAGCACAAGACTTCTTAACAGGGATCTGTGTCAAGGGTCAAACTAAAGATGAATCTGGCGTCTGGTTTAGAGACAGCTTTCAGATAAGGACATTCTCCAGATAGGATTAGGTAGAAAGCAGGAAGCCTTGCTGCAAGGAGGAAGCTCCACGTCACTGAGCTAATGAGTTAAACTGCCAGGCCATGGGGAGGTACCAACCTCTACCAACCAGCCATGTATTCCAACAATACCTAACCCTATATGCAAATCGTCAAGGCTAGTTTATGTCAACTCGACACAGGCTAAAGTCATCTGAGAGAAGGGAACCTCAACTGAGAAAATGAAGATCAGGCTGTAGCTGGGACTATGTGATTTCCATGACCTGTGTTCCCACCAAAGGTCATGAAGATGTCAACGGTTTATGCTGCTACCTGAAGCCATTTTGATATCCATGAGTCTTACCGCAATCAGGGGCCATGCTGATGTGGGTGGCCAATGCAGCCACCTGGGTTCATGTTGATGTCTGTGATCCATACTGCTACTAAGGGCCTTGTCTGGATCTGTGGTCTTTCTGCAGATGGGGTTGTTTTGGTGCTGGTGGCCAGTGTTACCATGAAGGACTGTTTGTATAGCTGTGATCTGTGCGGCTGCCTGAAGCCATATTGATGCCCGTGGGCCAGGCTGCCACCAGGGCCCCTATTGATGTTCATGGTCCATACTGCAGTAGAGGGCTGTGTTGATGACCATTGTCTGTGTTGACCCTGGAAACCATGAGGGCCATGGCAGAGACCATGTGGATGTCTGTGGTCTGTGCTATTGCAAGAAACTGTGTGAAAGACCATGCTCTTGATGACTATGAAGAACAAGGAAGCTATTTTCACATTGTATCTAAGACTGCAGACTCACGGTTGAGAGAGAGGGACATAAAAGGCTTCTGTGACAATCAGATGAATGCCACACCCCCTCAAAAAGTAGAAATAACAGCCTAGGCAGAAAGCCATCTAAGGGAACTTTTAAAAATTGTGACAGGGATACAGAAATGTAGCTCTCCACAACTGAGGACTTCCGGCAGGGGTGTGGGTGAGGAAGGAGTCGGCTTTCTTTAAGGGACTGGCCACTGGGAGTTTGATGGTGCTCTAGTGGGTGGGTATATGGGAAACACAAATTTGTTCTTTTTTGACAGGGGGTCACAATGGTAAGGGAGGCAGACCTGGAAAGACAAGGGAGTGAGTGTGATTGGGGTGCTTGATGTGAAATTCCCAAACAATTAATAAAAATATTATGATAAAAAGGAGAGAGGAAAAGACTTAGCTGTGAGATGACCCTGGTGTGTCTCTGTGGGATTGGCGTGCGTCACTCCGATGAAACATTAGATCTCATCCTTTAAACTAAAGGATGGAGTACCCTGGATACTGAGCAAAGTTTATTTGGGAAAAAAAATTGAATTTTAGTTTTTCTTAAAGTTTCTTTGGAGGTACAGGTGATTAAAACCTGGTCTCTCATATCCTCCTGATCTTGAGTCACCTCAGTAAGATAAAGTCTTATTATATTCCTTTTAAATTTTCTACCCTTTCAGCACATTACTTTCATTCACAAACTAAAATAAAATCGGGCTGTAGGCAAGCCCATAGCACATTTCCTGATTGATGATTGACGGTGGAGGGCCCAGCCCATTGTGGGTGGGGTCACCCTTGGGCTGGCGGCCCTGGGTTCTATAAGAAACCAGGCTAAACAAGCCATGAGGAGCAAGTCAGTAAGAAGCTCCCGTCCATGGCTGCAACAGCTGCTGCCTCCAGGTTCCTGCCCTGTTTTGAAAGACCCCTGGTGGGGGAGACTCTCACTCAAGTCTCTGGATAACACGACCCCCATAGTAACTCATGAGAGACTGTCCTTGCTGCAATCACACAAGGTTTAATCAACAAGATGGAAACCAGTGCACTGCGGCCCAGACTCATAACCCATGCAGGGGAGGAGTTCAACCCCGAGTGACCGGGAGAAGGGGTTTTTATAAGAAGGGGTTTTAAATGTTATGTTCTCATATCTCTGAAGCATTCGAGGACCATTGCTTGTTTCTAGTCACTTGTTTTCAGCTTAATTTTGAAAACGTATATGAGAAGCTAAATCTGAACGTAGCAAAACTTTGACCCTTTATGAAATGGCTATTAACTTGTACGTCATACAAGATTAGGATTTTATGGCTTTATCCCTGTTAAGTTTAGCCTTAAAAAAACAACTTCTGAATTGACACTCTTTTAATATCAAGATAAGACTTTTAACTCACAAACACTGTCCACAAAGACTGGGAAGTTTCCTGGTCCTTTTATAGTGCACCGTTACAGAATATAACAGTGGGCATAGTGGAAACTGCCCCAAATCCCAGGACTGCAGAGAAAGGGGTAGACGGAAGGAGCGGGCATTCAAGGTCATCCACAGCTACATAGCAAGGTCAGCCTGGGCTACGTGAGACTGTGTCTCAAAAAGGGGAGGAAGGGAAAGAGAAAGAGAAAGAAGAAAAGGAAAAGGAAGAAAAGGCAGCAAGATGGCCTAGCAGGTAAAGGCACTTGATGCCAAGACAAAGCACCTGGGCTCAATTTCAGGACCCACGTGGCAGAAGGAGAACACTGACTCCATTTGTCCTCTTATTGCCACATGCTTGTCCTGGCATGCACAAACCTGAACTCACACACACCAAACATGAACACACACAATCAAAATGTGCAAACGTTTTTTAAGAGAACAACTCAGGTATGTTTGTACACTTCTCGAGAAAGAGCCAAGTTTGCGTTTCCAATAGCTTTGTATGTGATTTCTGGTGCTGTTGAAGTCAGATGGTGGGGTGCTGAGAAAGTTGGGATGGAATGGTAAATGAGATCATAGGCTGCACCCACAGATCACGAGAGGGTTACGACGTGCTTTTGCTGTAATCAAATAACTTCGTCTTGTTTGTGAGATTCGCAGAAAAGTACAGGTTTTAAGTTGAGAGCGGACAAAGGCCATACTTGAAGGTCACACTTAGAGCAAGCCTGGTTCATTGCTACTTGCTCATTCTTGTGGGAGGTGTCCCTGCACGAAGGACACACTACTTCTATGGAAGCAATCATCACAGCAAGGAAGGCATGTTGACTCAAAACAGCACCAGCACTGAGGCTGGGTAAGAGTGATGCTGAGGAGGAAGATGGTAAGAGGCTGGGGCGAGAACACAGGCTCATTAGCGGCCTGGATGAAGTGTCTGCAATGATGCACTGGTTTGTGTTCAGGGACTTTTAGAAAAAGATTTATTTCTCTTTACGCGCGCGCGCGCGCGTGTGTGTGTGTGTGTGTGTGTGTGTGTGTGTGTGTGTGTGTGT
>NC_022018.1:61196891-61217276 GCF_000317375.1 Microtus ochrogaster
GTGTGTGTGTGTGTGTGTGTGTGTGTGTGTGTGTGTGTATGTGTGTGTGTGTATGCCATGTGTGTGGGAGGTGCCTGTGACAGTCCCAGAAGGTCTAGAGTGATTGGGAAGTGACCCACCTTGAATGGGAGCCAGACTCCAGCCACCTGTGAGGGCAGTCCGCACTCTTACCCACTCAGCCATTTCTCCAGTTCCTGATTTCTTTACACACATACACGTAAATAAAAATAAATTTTTTCTTTTTAAAGATGCTAACCCTGTTGTCAAAGATAAGTGCTGAACTCCTGGTCCTTCTCTTGGATGTTTCTTCTGATCATAATCTCTTCGTGAAACGAAACCCCCAAAGCACATCCACAGACTAGCACGCAGCGAGGCCTTAGCACCGCTCTGATTTTCCAGTCTCCATGGCAATAACGAGAACCAGGCCATAGACACTCCAATCAATTCAAACTCTAAACTAGAGGAGTGGCGGTTTGGGAAGCGGGTTCTGGGAGCTTCTGTGCTCCAAGAAAGGCAGAAGTGGGCATCAGTATCAACTGTTGAAAATAGAAAGGGAGCAGGGCATCATGGGTAAAAAGAAAGCGCAGCATAGAGAAGAGGAACAGAAGAAGTGTCCCCTAATCCAGCCATCCACCCTATGACTGTGGGCCTGGAGCCACTCTTGGATGATTCCAGAGTCTTCAAGTCAAAGGTTAGAGTTGACCAGAGTTCATATTCCGGGAAGCAGCTGGTGTTATACGTAAGCCCTGCTCTCTGAAGGATGGCTGGTTGATGGTTTGAAGGTTCCTGTGATTTTGTTTCTGTCGATCTTCCTCTTATTGTCCCAGCATTCAGCCATACTGACAGCATGCACACCGTGGAACTGGCTGACACTGCAGACGTCTCTAAGGTGGGGGCCGCTGTGTTCCACTTTAAACAGTACCCATCAGGGCCTTTTAGTGTACTGCCTAGACGAGGCAGTTACGGCCACTTTCTAACTTCAGGTCATGTCTTTCTGGAAGCCTAAGGTAACAGCAGTCATTCCCCACAGTCCCATGCAGCCCCTGACAATGGTTCTTGGTTTTCATTTGTTCAGTTTTAGTATTACTTATCATTATTGTGTGTGAAAGTCCACATGATATAGGAGCAGGTGTACGTGCCATGGCACACATGTGGTCAGAACACAGCCGTGCAAAGTCCATTTTCCCTTCATTTTTATATGGGTCATTGAAATCCATCCAGCCTAGGTCCCCAGGGCCTGCAATGCATCTCCACCTGTTGAGCCACCTCATAGATCCACTGTGGAAAAACACTTCTGAACCGTGTGTGTGTGTGTGTGTGTGTGTGTGTGTGTGTGTGTGTGTGTGTGTTACTCTCATGATTGATAAAGAAGTGACTGGCTGGCAGTCAGAAAGGAAGTATAGGCGGGACAGCCACACTGAGATTGCCGGGAAGAAGAAGGACCAAGTCTGAGGAGTCCCAAACAGAAGCAGAGAGAAGCAAGCAAGAGGAGCATGCCACGCTGAGAAAAGATACCAAGTCATGTGGCAAAGCATAGATAAGAAATATGGGTTAATTTAAAGGTAAGAGTTAGGTATTATCAAGCCTGAGCTATTGGCTGGGCATTCATAATTAATACTAAGCCTCTGAGTGGTTACTTACTAAGCAGGTCGGGACAGAAACTTCCGCCTCTACAGACCTCCTTCTCGGATTTTGAGAGGAATGCCAAGCCGTAGAGCATACCCCTGCTGGGCAGGGCACATCTGTGTCCAGAAACACTGCCACTATCTCCCAGCTAAATATGTGTGTCCTTCAAAGTCCTTGAGGCAACCTGCAATCCATGAGTGCCCTTCTCAAGATTTATGTACCCTTACAGAAAAAAAAAAAAAGCTCTTCTTTGGTTCTTGCTTAATTCAGTCTGTCACAGGATAGGATGAAAACTGCCATGCACTAGGATAAAAAAAAAAAATGAAGGAACCTTGTTATCTTGTTAAGAGCTAGAGGCTTTCTGCTGGATTAGTGCATGGGATTTGCTTTTGCATGAGACAATGGGCACTTGTCTAATTTTAGATTCGATAAAGCATTTCCTGGGACCTACAGGGGCTCTGGCTTCTCTTATTACTGAGCACACACACAGAGCCCAGAGATTCTGTGAAAAGGGAGAAGGAAAAAGAAGAGAAAGAACTGGGGCTTGTTTTTTCAGTCGCTGATATGACCCCGTCAGGAAAGAGGCCACATGATGCATAAGACCTTCTGGGACACCACTCACCAGCTGAGTGGAGAGGCAGCCTTGCTGGCAGAGAACTTGACTGGCTCCCCCAGAGCCCTGGTTCCACCCTGGGACCACACAGACTAGGTGTGCTGGTGTACGCCTGTAGTCACAGCAATAAGGAAATAGAGCCAAGAGAGCCAGGAGTTCAAGGACACCCTCCGCTGTGTAGAGAGTTCAAGACTAACCTGGGAAACGTGAAACTCTAAAAAGAAAAAAAAAAGTTCATCAAAAATACACACGTTTTAAAAAGCATAGATATTTTATACCCATATTTGTGTGAGTGCTGCATGACGTCACTTAATAACCTCCTAGTAACTCTGTCACCCCCAGCGTGTTCTCCCAGCGATGGGCTTCCGGACACCACACACATGCCTGGTATATCTAACCCCACTTGCTTTCAGTCTCTCGTCTTGTAAAGGAGGGTGCCTCTCCGGGTGCTCAGAGAGTAACGCTTGACTGTCACTCCTAGTGTGGTCCACGGGCTGCACACAGCACCTGAAGCCCCAGGGAGCTCGTCAGAACTGCAAAGCCTCAGCTGTAAGTGGAGTTTGCCCGTCCTGACCTCCCAGTCCCAATAAACACTCGGAGGCTAATATAAATTATAAATGCTCGGCCAATAGCTGAGGCTCATCCCTAGCTCTGACATTTAAATGAACCCATTTCTACTAAGCTATGTATTGCCTCATGGCTCAGGGCTTTACCTGTCCCCTGGCGTGCCTTGTTTCCTGGGCAACTGACTGGCGTCTCCCGCGACTGCCCTGACTCCGCCCTTCTCTCCCAGCATTCTCCCTGTGTCAGGCTGCCTTGCCCAATCTCGTTCTGCCCTGCTTCTGGCCAATCATTGTTAACAATGAGCATCATCCACAGCACTCAGCCCAGTCAGACCTAGGGAATCCCACCTGTGTTTCCCCAGAACATCGCACTGATTCTAAAATCCTGGGATCTGTGAACTGGACTCCATTCTTACTGTCTTAGCCTTCCTTCAAATGATCCCAACCAGAGTTTAAATACTTTGGGAATCTAAATCTTTATTTCTGGAATATTTTAAGTATTTTGTGTGCACAGATGTGTGCACGTGAATGTGGAGGTCAGACGCCAACGTCAGTTGTTTCTTGAATCTCCCTGCACCTAATTTTCTGAAGCAGGATCCATCCCTGAATCAAGAGCTCATCATGCAACTTAGCCGGCTGGCATCATCCTCAGGGCTGGGATTACCTGGCCCAGATATTAGACGGGTTTCAGAGACTGAACTCAGGTTCTCCTGTGTAAGCACTTGATGGAGCCACCGTCCCATGCCTCCTCCTTCTCATATAGCGCGATTTTAGAGATGAGAGGCTGATGTTCTACCCAGGCTGGAATTCTAGCAGCTGCGGAAATGAACACACCATTGTGGACAAGCTTTATGTAAAAATCACGGCTTTCCCTTGTAGAAGCAGTTCATGATCGCAGCAGGAAACTGGGAGAAATGCCGGGAAGAAAATTAAAATCTCTGGAATTGCCACCTGAGTATTTAACACTTAATAGCTTGCTACATATTTTTTATTTATGCACATGCTGAGTGCTGTTACTAATGATAATCATTATTTTATAAAGCTGGGGCATAACAAAGATAATCTCTTTTTCCATATATTATTAATTTCAGGACCCTAACATTTTTCAGTTTGATTTTGTTTTTCACTGTGTCTTCATTTTTGCTTGAGTCTGGACCTCATGTGCCAGGTTAGTCTTGAACTCCTGATCTCACCTCCACCTACCAAATGCTGGGATTACAGGTACATACCACACCATTCAACACCATTTGAATGGCCTTATTTTCTTATGCCACAAAACCCTGCTTTCCTCAGATGCTCCCATTTTCTTGCTTTAGTCTCTCTGGTGTGGGGTTGCAGGCCTGCACCACCACACTTAGCTAACACATTTTCAAACCTTATAAAAACATAACATCCTTGTGTATGCCACGACACCAGGCCTATTTTCCTCAACACACCTAATGCTGAGATGACGAGTTTTCTTGCAAGCAGCCAACTGTGGTAGCCAGGGTCTGCCTCTAACCACCTGCCCCAAGGATGACTCAGGGCACTTGTGAGATAAAGAAGCAGGGTACAGCCAGGAGTAAGGCATGCAATAGTGGCCTGCGTGTGCTCACCAGCCCTCTGGACTGCTCTTAAGCAGTCTCCTAACAAGTGAAGGCCTCTGCCGGTTTGTGTCTTTCCTTTGCCCTCATCACCCACACGGAGGTATTGCCCACAGCAAAGCTAAAGGGGTGTACGCTTGACTGTAGGACCTTTGAAGTTGGTGACTCTGAGCAGCTAACAGCAGGGGAAGTTGGAGGGTGTGCTCGGCCTCTCCCTCAGCTTTTGCAGTCAGACTTTCTGATTGTCTCAGTGGATTTTCAGGAGTATAATGACTAGGTCGAGCAGCATAAGACTGGTTCAGTTCAGAGGCTTCAGGCTCTAATTAAGGGCTTGCATGAGCTTCTAACTCATGTACACACTTGTTGATGACTGAATAGGACTTTCCACTCCAAATCCAGCCCATTGTTTGGGGTTAACATCCATGTAACTTGTTGGTATCTGGTAGGTAAACCAGGTCACACTCACAACAGGAATGCCTTGCTCTTACGTCTCTACCAGCGATTCTTTGTTATTTAGACTTATTTATTTTATGTGTGCATTTTGCCTGCATGTATGAGTATGCACCATGTTTCTGTCTGGTGCTCTTGAAAGTCAAAAGACAGCATCAAATCCCTTGGAATTGGAGTTAAAGATTGTTGTGAGATGTGATAAGGGGCCTGGAAATTGAACCCAGATCCTCTAAAGAGTAGTCGGTGTTCTTAACCCCTGAGCCATCTCTCTAACCCCTTCCTTCCCTTTTTTGGTAGCTGTTTATGTTTCCTTTTGCTTTCAATTTTAAATTGCTATATTTGTTTATTTATCATGGTATTTTATTAAACATGAATTATTTCCACTAATGGAGCAGCGAGGCAACCAATGCCCTGGCCTCCTGAATTCTGCCACAGCGCCGGATTTCAGTCATCACAGTGATGTCAGGGCCCTGGTGTTATCTTATCCACTTTGTTCCCAGAGAGCAGAAATCCACTTTCCAACCCAAGAACCAGCAAGAAGCACCTCTGATAGTTTAAGATTTTCTTTTTAATTGTGTGTATGGGTGGGGTGTTGCAGATAAGTGCAGGGGCTGAGGGAGTCCTGAGGTGTCAGATGCCTTGAAGCTGGACTTACGGGTGGCTGTGAGAAGCCTGATATGGGTGCTGAGAATGGAACTCAGATCCTCTGCAAGGCAAGGTTCATGCTCTGCCCCACTGGGCCATCGCATCTCTCCGGCCCTCCTTCTTTACTTCAATGCAAGGCATGAGATAATAACAAAGGCAGCACATTCGAGCCACCCACAAGCTGCCTGCACGGCTGTACCTTCCCAGAAAAGAAAAATCAACTGTGCATAATGCTTTTGTGTTGTCTAAAGTCTCAATGAATTTTGCTGTCTTTCCTCTAAGTATTTATTGACACATCTGGCTAGTGCTTATTAAAAGACATTTTAAACAGCAAAGGCAGCCAACTGTTGCATCTATTGGGGGGGGGGGGAGTCTTGGAATTTAGAAAGCCCAGTGTCTTGTATTTCTTTCTTTTACTTGGCTCATCTGAGGCTGACTCATTCTTTAAATTTCTTACAATACTTGCTCTTGAGAAAACCCTGCAAAGAGCGTGGGGAGTGCTAGGTGTCATAGAATAATCTTTTTGTACACTGTGAAGATGTATCTTTGCCAAGGTATCTTCTGATTGGCTTAATAAAAGACCTGGCTGGCCAATAGCTAGGCAGTAAGAGGTGAGGCAGGCAAGACAAACTGAGAGGATGCTGGGAAGAGGAAGGGAGGAGTCTCGGGTTCACCAGTCAGATGCAGAGGGAGCAGGGGATGAACATGCCATGCTAATAAAGATATAGCCACATGGCAGAGAGCATAAATAAGGGATACGGGTTTAACCTGAGTGAAAACAGCTAGTTAGTAACAAGCCTAAGCTATCAGCTAAGCATTTATAACTAATAGTAAGTCTCCATGTGGTTGGGAGCTGTCGGTCCTGATGACAAACTCTACTTACAGCTAGGGGTTTGTCCTGTGGTACCTGATGGAATACATTTACCTCCTTAACTCACAGTGATGCCAGCTCTTCCATCCATAAAATTTATAAGCATAAACCCAGAGTTTAATCCTAGCACTCAAGAGGCAGAGGCAGGAGGATCTCTGTGAGATCAAGACCAGCTTGGTCTACATAGCCAGTTCCAGGCCAGCTAGAACTATACAGTGAAATTATGACTCAATGAATAAACAAGTTACCTAATTAATTCAAGAGAATAAAGTCAATTTTCTCATAAAACTAGTTAAACATTTAGCTGAGACTAGGTATTGAAAGTTCTTAACAGGGTGCCTGTCACAAAGTAAACATGAAGTAAGTGTCAGCTCACAAATCAGACCCCTTGCTTCGAGCCCCTCAGCCCCTGTAGATGGTCCCTAACTCCTGCTTGCCTAGAAGATGATGACTCCAGTCCCCTTTGTGCTTATCCTGAACCCTGGCTGCCTTATCCCTCCTCTTATTTCCATCTCAAGGAAAGAAATTCCTCCTTGCCAGGACTACCCTGCCTTTCAGCGCTCCCTTCTTCCCTCCCTCCTTTCTCCCTTTCTCGCTCTGTCCTTCTTTTCTCTTCTTCTCTCTAGCTCTCTTCCTTCCCTCTCCTAGTCTTTCTCCTCCTTTCCTCCTTTCCTCCTTTTTTCCTTCCTCCTGCCTTTCTTCTGGCTCAGAACTTTTCTCAGCTCTTGTCTTGGTTTGGGTTTTT
Source organism: Microtus ochrogaster (assembly GCF_000317375.1). Taxonomy (NCBI): domain Eukaryota; kingdom Metazoa; phylum Chordata; class Mammalia; order Rodentia; family Cricetidae; genus Microtus; species Microtus ochrogaster. The sequence continues at coordinate 61,203,988 of NC_022018.1, forward strand.
ATTGCTGTGACAAGACATCTTGACACGGCAACTCTTGTAAATGAAAACACTTAATTGAGGGGGCTTGCTTACTGTTTCAGGGGTTCAGTTCATTATCTTCTTCGTGGAGAGCATGGCAGCATGCAGGCAGATGTGGTGCTGGAGCTGAGAGTCCTACATCTTGACTCAGAGGCAACAGGAAGTCAACTGACTCACTGGGCAGTATCTTGAGCTGAGCATAGGGAACTTCAAATTCTACCCCCACAGTGACACACTTCCTCCAACAAGGTCATACCCACTACAACAAAATCACACCTCCTAATAGTGCCACTCCCTATGAGCTTACCACATACATTACCACATATGCCTTTTCTTTTCGGTAAGTACATTTCTCCCTGGGTTTTACCCTCTGTTCTTGTTGTAAACGGTCCTCTCCTGCCCAACTGCAACAAATCAATCTTAAACACCATGGTTCCATTATCTGTAGGGACATAATAAACTATTCCATGTCTTAGTGGCTTAAAATAATGAAGCACTTCGTTCTCATGGCTCCTGTCAGTCAAGTTCTCTGTAGCACTCCTGCTGCTCTGGAGAGCTCCCGGGAAGAGAATTGAAATTACCGGAATTTCCACTGGACTAGTCAACATTTGTACCTTGCTACAGCTTTTATTTATGCACACACTGAGTACTGTTACCAATGATAATCTTTATTTCACAAGATTGAGGAGTGAAATAGAGACAATCTGTATCTTTTTCTCCCCCCTCCCCCCCCACATATTATTGCTACTTGGAATCCCCTGGCCCAGGCTCTGACTGCTGGAAAACTTTGATCACACATAGTGCTGACCCAACAAAGAAGTAGACAACTAAACTAGGGGAACACCAGAGGCAACAGATTAGTTATTTTGTTGCTGTGATAAAAACACCATGACAGAAAGCAACTTATTGAAGAGATTATCTGGCTTTACAATTCCAGAGGGAAGACAGTCCATCATGGCAGGGAAGACATGGCAGCAAGGAAAAGAACCTGAAAGGTCACATCTCTATCCACAGGCAGGAAGGAGAGAGAGAGAAAGAGAGAGAGAGCAAATTCAGAGACCTCCCCCAGTGATGTACTTCCTCCAGCAAGGCTGCACCTCCTGAAGGTTCCACAACCTCCCCAAATAGTGTCATCAACCAGGGACCAGGTGTTCAAGAACCTGAGCCTAGGGAGACATTGCTCATTCAAGCCACCATAGGTAATAACTATTGGAGATCCTTTCAGAAGGCAGCTTGTGTTCTATCTGCTTCTCACCAGAGAAGAAAGCCAGTCTCATGCTTTATTATCTCAGGCAAAGTTCCTCCGTGCAAGTAACTAATGTGGACTCCAGGTCTTCAGAAGAGAAGTCATTGAAATGACACTGGTGGAGCCAAACGGCAGCATTGTTGTCGTTGCACTTCAAGGGTCACACCTAAAAACAGGTCCAGAGCACCCTGAAAAGGAAGGATTCCTCCTTCACTACACCATCAGCACACCACTGAGCACCACCAAACAATACAGTCCCAATCAGTTCTCCCTGTGGCCACACTCGGTGTTCTTTCTCCCTCTCCCTCTCCCTCTCCTTCTCCTGCAGAATGTCCTTCTGTATATGTGTTGCTTTTATTGGTTTATGAATAAAGCTTTTTCAGCCAACGGATTAGCAGAGTAAAGCCAGGTGGGAAATCCAAACAGAGATAGAGAGAGTAGGTGGAGTCAGGGAGATGCCGTGTAGCTGCCAAAGAAAACGGAGGTCATATTGCTGCCCAAGAAGCAAGAGGTAACAAATCACGAGCTTCATGGCAAAATATAAAATAATAGAAATGGATTAATTTAAGATATAAGATCTAGCTAGCCTGAGTCACTGGCCAAACAGTGTTGCAATTAATACAGTTTCTGTGTGGTTATTCAGGTCTGGGTGGCCAGGAACGAACGAGCAGTCTCTGTTTACCTCTCTCTCTCTCCCCACCCCCCAATGTCAGCAGGTTATTTTCCTTTTGAAAAGACATTTATTTACTTATTTCTGTGTGCACTGGTAGAAGACAATTATGTTATTAGTTCTCCCCTTCTACCATGTAGCTTTCATGAATTGAACTCAACAGTCCCTTTCCAAGCAAGCCGCTAAGCAGAGGGTTGGCATGGGTGTATCTATCTGATACATGTGGTCTCACATTGCTATAGTCTACCTGCACAAAATGATGGCGATTTCTAATCATTGAGTTCTGCTTTGATGAGGCAAGAAATAAGAATCTGGAAACAACCCGAACATAATAAAAGCTTTGAAGAAAATGTAGGATACCCAAAAAGAATGGCAGTGTCCACTACTCCCACCCACTTCACACTCCACAATTGGCTGTGGTCTGCCATTCCACTAAAGCTCTCCTCTCCAACGATGAGGCGTTCCTGGGCCTATTAAGGAAGTTAAAGTGCACTTTGGCCATCAGGTGCAGGAGCTTAGGGGAGAATTCCTGTATGGATGATTTGTTATTGGGGGAGGAAGGTGTAGTTCTCCAGAGAAGTCAGGTTAGGAAGCTGGAAGAAAAGACAGGAAGGAGAAAGGGTGGGACAGGACTCAATTTTGAATGAACACATTCCACCAGATTCCACAAGGGATGTGTAGGTGGAAGTCGGGCTCCAGACTGAACGCTCTCCAAGGCCAGGGAACAGAGGATTCAGGGTCTACATAGGAGTGACAGAAATGACAAGGGACTCCTGACATGTCAATCGTGCAGGTAACGGGAGGGCCTCACCTCCTGAAGGCAGTGCACTGGAAAGGACCCACGTCTGAATTTCAAGAGCACAGAGGACACAGATGCCCGCAGAGCAAGTAGTTTGCTTCAGCAGAAAGGAGCTATTGTGCCCAGTGCAGCCAGGGTCTGAGGGGCAGCTGAAAGTGTGCCCTCCGTGAGACTGCCCACAGCCTTGTCACACAAGAAGCCATTCTTGCCCTAGAACCCTGAGCCCATCTTGACCAGCCTTCAGATTTATTGTTAACTTACCCCAAATGTGCCCAGCCTTCTGTTGGGTCACTGTTTCCCCTTTTCACATGTCATAAATGCTCTCACTTAGTTTAGTCTGCTGCAGAGTTCTCCAGTATAAAATAAGGGCTGGCTTGTTGAGGTTTCTGTCTTGCCCAGTTTCCACAGCCGGCAAGTCCCAAAGAAAATCACACAGGGATCTCCATAAGTTATAAAACTGATTGGCCCATTAGCTCTTCTAAATGCTAGACTTATCTGCATGCACATGTGCATATATGCACACAGACACACAAATATACAGAATAACAAAACAAATCTTTTTTTTTTTTTTTATTTTTTCAAGACAGGGTTTCTCTGTGGCTTTGGAGCCTGTCCTGGAACTAGCTCTGTAGACCAGGCTGGTCTCGAACTCACAGAGATCCGCCTGCCTCTGCCTCCGGAGTGCTGGGATTACAGGCGTACGCCACCACCGCCCGGCTAACAAAACAAATCTTAAAGAAGAGAATGACAGCCCTAACTGAAGTTAAAGAATTGTTGGGATGGAGAGAGGAAGAAGGATGGAAAGTGAAGGTCAGGTAAACACCCAGGTACAGAAACTAGTTGTGAGAGCTCTGGAATCCATTGTGATGGAATGTTTGTAATTCATCACAGTGGTGAGTGGCTTAGGAGGATAAAAGGAAAGAAGGAAAGAAGTAGAGAAAGTGAAACTCACAAGCAAGATGAAGCCTCCACCCCACAGAGCAGAAGCGTAGTCCTGAGTGGCAAGCTTTTCATGGTTTGATGTGTTTGTCAACATTGTTCACAAGATGGTATCTTGAGTAATTGCCTAGGGTCACTGGGGGTAAGGTGCTGATGTGGAATTTGAACCAAAGTTCATCTTGATCTGAAGATTATTAAATTATTTCTATGCACTGTGTAGATTCCATTTCTACTGTTAAAACCGAGCAAAAGTGGATCAAAACATGACCCACATATCAGCTAGTGAACTCTAAGCTCTCAAGGTAAATAAAGGCATTGCTGAAACGTCTAAGGAAGGGAGGAGTCAGGCTCTAGGAATCTTAGCCACGTGGATGTCATTTAAGTTCTGAACATGGTGAACACAAATGTGATTTAACAGGACCCAAAGCACTTCAGAAAGAGAGTACAGGATTGAATCTCAAAAGCTCAGGGCTTGAAGTAAGCTAACATAGGGTTTTGCTCAGCCCAATTCTTTTCTTGGAAAACACATTCAAAAATGTTAAATGGTGCTAGGCAGTGGTGGCGCACACCTTTAATCCCAGCACTCTGGAAGCAGAGGCAGGAGGATCTCTGTGAGTTCAAGGTCAGCCTGCTCTACAGAGCAAGTTCCTTCACAGCCAGGGCTACACAGAGATACACCGTCTAGAAAAACAAAACAAACCAACAAATGAAATGTTAAATTGTTTACCTTGTGCCGTGAAGTTTAAGCCAGGTCACCCAGGACTGTCAGCCCTTGGCACCTTTCTCCACCCCAAGACTGTATCCTGGGTTAGATCAACAACCAAGACACTCCACTTTGCTGCAGCATCTCCTCCTGTTTGGTACTCCTGGTATCCATGTGTGATTTTACAGATGTCCCACTGCCCTAGGGTCCTTGATAGGAATGATGGTTGCCAGTTACCTGCTGTAAATACCGGCTCAAATCTTGCCAGAACTTATCTTCCTGATGGGGCCATTCCCAAAATGCTCAAGAGAAACTGGAAGGCTGGGGGCTTGCTGCCAAGAAGGAAGTTCCCGGTGATGGTCCAAGCTTCTTCAAAGAAGTGAGATTTGGAACCAAGGTGTGTTTTGTACCTTCCAGGCTCTTGCTTCTTCTAGGAGCTGGCTAGAGGAGGATGCTGGGAGGCAAATTGGAAATTGCATCCTTTTTTACAAGATTTACTTCAGGAATAATTGATAGAGGCTCATCGCCATTACTAAACATTGTGTTAAGCATCCTTGACAACACTGGATTTCTAAAATGGGGGCTATTAAGGCAAGTGGCAATGTAGGGCTTCATAAATTATGAATTACAAGTCACGGATGAATGCAGATAACCCGTAATCAGGAGACAGATGGTAATTAGAAGCAGCTCTCCTTTAGGAAAGCAGTTTTGATTTGGATTTGTGTTTGGATGCTGCAGTACCCTTTAAAGCAAGGGGAAAAAAAATGACAGCTCCATGCATAAATAATCTCTGACAGATCTGCAAGGGAGCTTTCTCTTCTGTGGGTCAAAAGCAGTAAGTTAAGAGAAAAGGCTCCATCACTTATTATTGTTGGTAATGGCTGTCATTGATCAGCTGGGAAGGGAGGGTGGGGCAGGGAGCTTGTATTACTAAATCTGATCCTCCCCCACTATTGTCAAAGACTCTGCTCTAACCAGTTTGACCAACTGGGAACCAAGGGTCGGGAGGTTGGTCAGCACCTTCCCAGGAAGCAGGATCGCACTCACACACAGATCTTCATTTTCCAAGTCACTCCCTACGGCCCCAGAGGTATGCAGAGAGCAGAGAGGAAAAGCTGGCCGTCCTCCACACAGGCTGCTGCTGTGCAACTCTGCTAAGATGTCAAACAGAAGCAGATGTGTCTGTCCCTCCAACAGGACAGGCGCTTTAATAAAATCTACACAATGTAGTTAAGTTCCCAGGCAAAATGTATTGGGTGGCAGCATGAACTTTAAAGGAAGATTAAATTCATTATTCCTAAAGATTTCCAGAATATTGAGAGCCGAATCCTCTGGAGATTTCTCTAAATACAGCGCTGAGAAATTGCCAACTACATTATTAGAGGCTGATGGACCACTCAGCCTACGAAGATAAATAGTCATAATTATGTTCACATTTGGCCGTGCTGGTACCCAGCTGTGACCTCAGTACTTAGGGGCCAGGCAGAAGGATCAAAAGTCAGAGACCCATTAGGCTACATAATGAGACTCTGTCTCAAAAATAACTGCAATAATAACAATGTACAACATAGACGTGGTACAATGCTTTGCATCAGGAACCATATATTCTTTAGAGAGGTCAAAATAATGAGCGTTTATTTTCATTCTTAAAATGTATATTTAAATATATAGTCAGCTTAACATTTATTGAAATGGTTGTAGTTTCCTAGCATAAAGCTTGGTTTAAGACTATCAAGTTAGAAATATAAGCAAATTAGAGTCAGTATTCACACATGGCTGAGGTTTTATAAGTGATAATTTTGTTCTTGTGTTTTATGGACTTCATAAATGTGCCTGTGTTTCTCTGGAAATTTTGTAATAATTTCTTTGAATTGAATCTTCACAGGACTTGGATTTCGCAGGACTATAGACAGAAGTCTGAAATTCTCCTCTGACCACTACATGATGGAACTGTCCATGTTATGATGGGCAGCTAGCCTAAGTGGTCTGTGTCTCTCTTCCCTACCCTCTAAACAGGGACAGACAAAATTGCCTGTCAAGAGAACATTTATATTATGGCTTTTGGTAAATACTGTAAATCAGTATGTTGGTTTTTACCCATTCTAGATATCCAGTTAGTAAATATTTTCCAAAATAAAGCTGCATTAATTTTTCTTTTTCAGGGCAGCTTCATACATTGCTGGGAGGGGGCTCCACCCAGGCCACCAAGCCAGACTCCCTGGCCTCGGGTAAAAAAGTTCCCTGCAAGAATGGCTAGGTCTCTGCACAATGAGAAATGTCCATTAAACCACTAAATATATTACTTAAGAGGACAGAGATAAGACAGTGTAGCCTAGGGCCTATAAAAAGACAGTATTTAAGTATCAAAAATCAAAACACTTTTAAAATGATTTAGTTATTTTTATTTTATGTGCATTGGTAGTTTGCCTGGATGTATGTGTCTGTATGAGATGTCAGATTCCCTGGAACTGGAGTTGCAGACAGTTATAAACGACCACGTGGGTGCTGGGAATTGAACCAGGATCCTCTGGAAGAGCAATCAATACTGGTAAACACTGACTCATCTCTCCAGCCCCCAGACAATACCCTTTTCTATCAAACCAAGTACTAACTTTTGTAACATGACAAAAGTGGGCCATTTACTTTAAGAAGAGGCACCTGGAGAGTACATCTTCCCAATTACACCAGTAAGCCAGTTTTCTCTTTATCCCCTCGTGCTACACACTACTCTGAACAGACTGATGCTGAATGAAATCTAGATACACAAGCATGGAGCCTTCATCAGAAAGCCAGGGCTCACTGTGTACTCTTAGGATTCCAACAACTCTGGAGTCTGGATGGGAGAATAACGCGCACGCGTGTGTGCACATGCATGTGCATGCCTCACATGTGTGTGTGTCTGTGCATGTGAGTGCAGGTGCCCACGGAGGCCAAAAGAGGGCATTGGATCTGTTGGAGCTGGACTCACAGGCAGTTAGTTATAAATTGACTGACATGGGTATTATACACAGAACTCAGTTCCTCTCTAACAACTTAACCCAGTGGTTCTCAACCTTCCCAATGCTGTGACCCTTTTAACAGTTCCTCATGTTGTGGTGACCCCCAACCATACAATTATTTCATTGCTGCTTCATAACTATCATTTGGCTACTGTTATAAATCGTAAAATAAAAATCTGAAATTCAAAGGAGTTGCAACCCACAGGTTGAGAACCACAATCTGACTGTTGAGCCATCTCTCCAGTCCTAGGGTCACTTCTTGCTCCCAGGAATTTGAGCAACATAGGGAAACATTGTCTCACTGCATAAAGAATAAATATCTGTTCTATTTTTAAAGTTAAAGTCTTTTTTAATTAAAAAAAATTAAAGGAGTACAGATGTCTGAAGAAGGCAATGAGCAAGCTCAAGATGATGTGGTCGGGGGGAGGGGATAGTGTTGCTAGGCAACTAATTATCCCTGTAACAAATTCATATATATATCAAGTTCTTCCTAGCACTCACCTATCCTCATGCTCAACCTCCACCTTTTGATATTCCTACAGCCTTTCTTTGGAGGATCTGAAAGTTCAGAACCCCAGTGGCCAACATGATTGGTCTATGCTGTTCAGAAATTGTAACTTAAGGCCAAGCATAAGGTACATAGCTTTTATCTCACCCTAAGAAGGCAGAAGCAGGAAGATCCAAGATCAAAGGTTACCCTTGGATGTAGAAAGAGTTCAAAGTCAGTCTTCACTACATGGAAACCTCCCCAAAGAAAGAGAGAACATTAGAGGGCATTAAGTCAGTGGTAAGACATTTATCTAGGGTACTCTAGGTCCCGGGTTTAATTTGCAGTAAAGCACAAATACGCCTGGGGTGGGGCTGGTGAGAGCTTCAGAAAGCACATAAACATTTCACATCTACATCTCTGCTTGAATTTACACGCCCACGTCCCCACAGGCACTGAGCTTGTCACCGCTGGGCTCCTGATCCCAGACGTCCTCTTATCACTGGGTTGTGGGTTTTGTGATGGTTGGGGCTTTTTTTTTGTTTTTGTTTTTGTTTTGAGACAGGTTCTCTCTACAGAACATTGGCTGTCCTGGAATTCATTGTATAGACCAGACCAGGCTGGCCTTGAACTCATAAAGATCAGCGTGACTCTGCCACCCAAGTGCTGGTGTTAAGAGTTGGCCATCATACCCAGCTTCATTACTGATTTTAATTGACTACCGGAATACTCCTAGACCATGCAGAGGGTGACCAGACAGCACCGACTAAGTTGAGAGAATCGCAGTTATTCCTGGGATCCAACACTGAAGTTAAGTTAGCCATTGCAGGGCTTCCAACCGCACAATTCTAGGGAACCTGCTAGGCATTGTTTTCTGTGAGACAGGTGCAATGCCTAGGTGCCAAATGAGAAAAGCAGAGCAATGGCTCGTCCAGGTTGCCTAGCTAACAGCAGAACCAGGATTATAATCTGATAATTTCTCTGCCTTCAGCAGACCCCCACAACTACCAAGAATATTGCTCACCATAACAAAGTTCCTGTGTGGCAGTCCCAAGAGTACAAATTCACATGTGTTTGCTCACTCAGAACAAGCTGGGCACCCCGGAGCCTGGCTTGATGCCATGTCAGTCAAATCCTAAGAAAGGACTTCAGAGTTGTGGACGGTCAGATGTGAGGTGCAGTTGGCTCCTGTGTGTCCTGATGATCGAGCTTGCTGAGCAGGCGCAGCTCAGCCCACTGGCAAACTCCTCAGGCCAACTGTCTATGTAAAAAATTTTTAGACTTTACAAAAACAGTTAATTGGCTGCGGAAGGTCCTCGCTACCATTTTGTTGTTTGTACTGCTGATCACAGAAAAACAAGCAAGTCCATTCCTCAACCAGAAATTCCTGTTCCTGGCCCTTTCACTGAGCTACATTCTTTCCCTGAGTGTCACATTCTCTTTCTTGCCCTGGAATGTTACACACCCAGCAAGAAAACCACTCTCTATCTGCAGACTAGATGGTAATCTTCATCCGTATTCTGTGACCGTAACAAAGTATCTATGGATGGATAGTTTATGATGACAAGAGGTTTCTTTGTCCGTATTCTGTGACTGTAACAAAGTATCTATGGATGGATAGTTTATAATGACAAGAGGTTTCTTTGTCCGTATTCTGTGACTGTAACAAAGTATCTATGGATGGATAGTTTATAATGACAAGGGGTTTCTTTAGCTCACTGTTTTGGAGACTTGAAGTCCAAGATCAGGTTGCCTCATTTGTCCAGCCTCTCCCTAGGGCCTTCTGTAGGTGGTATTCTGGCAGTAGCATACATAAGAGGTAGGACAGTCCACATGGAAGACAGGAATCACCACACGGAGGCGTGGCCAGGCTCACTCTTTATGAGAACTCACTCTCACAGGAACTAATCTGGGAAGACAGACTCTACTCCAGGAGACCAGCATTCATTCATTGATGAAGCCAAACCCCTATGTGTGCATCTCACTTCCTCAGCACAGAACTGGATACCACTGTTCACAAGGAAACCACATTCAAACTATGACGCAACCCACACCCTCTAGCTCTGTGGCCGTCATCATGAAGGGTTCTCAGTGAGGTGTGCTGTTACAATAATAATAATTACTATTGTTATTATTCTGATGCCCCAGAAACCCAAGCATTTTCAGCTGAAACATGTAAAGGTTGTTCATCTCATTGAAAAAGAAGTTTAGCCAGTCATGGTGATGTGGCCCTTTAATCAAGGTCTCTGTCCTAATCAATGGATCAACCCACTCAGGTATTAACTGAATTTGGGGTTAGTGGGATATCTCAAGAATGGTTTTGATATAAAAGCCAGGTCAGTTAGGTTATGGTCACGCCATGTTTAGTCCATCTAGAAAGCCTTCCTAAGAGGTCTGGCAAACGCTGATGACTCCCAGCCTCCAGAGCAAGCACGTGTTCTTTATAAAGTCTTCAATGAGCTAAATCACCACCATTCAAATCCTCACGCTCCTAGGCCTATCCCAAGAAGGCCATACATTCTCCAGAACTTTCTGTTCAAATCTTCCAGTTGTGCTCTTTTGAAACCCCACAGCAACTCTCCAGAAACACATCCCCAACCTTATCACTTTAGATGACCCTCCATTCTGTGGCAAAGGGACTGCAGGAGTTCAGGTCTAGAATAACGTTCTTAAAAGATCCTGTGCTAAAGGCCCTGTCTCCACCTTGCCTCATCATAAGCCTTGCAGCAAAGGGTTAACTGATCATGCACTAAATCATCCAAAACAGTGAGGCAAAACAAAACTCTCTGTGTTAAATTGATGTTCTCAGGGAGCCAATACCAAGACATACTACGCTTCTGCCCACTAGGAAGGTTCTCCATCCCCACTGCTCTCCTGCTGAAATGTTTGCACTGCCCATTTGGGTGAGACTGGCAGGCAGAACATCTGTGAGAAGTTTGAGTTTTTAAGAATTCCACAGTTGTAGGAGTCCACACACCGGCAAGTGTAGGTTGGACAGAAAGGCAGAAGTGCAGTAGGAGACACATCAGGAATGTGAGCTATGCAGTTGTGTTAACACCATTCCCTTCAGGGCTGACTCAGGCCTAATCGGTTACAGCTTCCTATGCCTGGCATTGAAAGCCCAGCTTCGTGGCTGGTTGTACCATATAGCATCCACGCATGGTATTGCATTTATATCAGATTTACAAACAAGACAAGATCCCTTCCTCAGAGAAGTCATTCATGTCATGACTCTGAGCGTGGCACTGTCTTGTAGTCCTCGGAATCCTTGCAATGCTTTTTCTGTCTGGGATCACATAGGAGCTTCATACTTGGGACCTGCTGTGGGCACACTAAGTCTCTGTGCGTTTACTAGGGAGTTCACAGTCTCAGTGAAAAACTCTGCCTACAGGAAACAGGCCCACTGGAAAGCCCTGTCTCTGGGGTCTATACCAGGCTAGTAGCATTTGGAGCCATCTGCTTAATTGGTCCAGACAACATACTCAGTATCCAAGAAACTCACCATATACCAAACCTCTTTCTTGGTGAGAAAAGACACAGTATTCAATAATAGATGTTTTTATGGAAAAAAGTACAATGACCTGGCATTTGTCCAATCATTGCCATGTTAGAAACTATGTTAACATTTTGAAATATCTTTGATTCATATTATATCAGAACAGCTGGTGAACCTGCTGCCCCCGTTGTATGAGTCTATCAGCACAATGTCACGGGGCAGGCAACTATCAGGGCATACACTCTCTATGATTCAGCTATAGCCTTTGTAGATGCAATCTTGGCACAGTCAGGGTTGAAGGTTCTACGGAGTAGGACGGCAAATGTGTATTGCTGATCTCATCAGGTGAAGACAAAGATTTCTGGTGTTCTCCGCTTACTGAAATGGGTAAAATCACTGGCTACTGAGAGTCTGTCCCTCCCCAGACCAGACAGTTGTTAGTGATGCAAAGAGTCTGCCCAAGAGCAAGCCTGTAAAGACATACAGTTCAGAGTGGTGCCTATTCTCAATTGCCCTGGAGTTCTATGAAGCAGTAACATGTCGCCTTGATCTTCTGAGACTCCAGGCCAGTTCAGACAATCCCTATAGCTTAGAGGCAGCAAAACTATTTAAGATATTCAATCCCAAATTGACTGAACTTCACATGGAAGGATATCAAACAACCAAAAGTATGTTAGAATAGGTGCTTGCGACATACAAGAGGTTTATTTTTCCCTATTCATAAAACTTTCAATAGATGCGGGTCTACAAAGCCAATTATTGTCTTATTAAATGTCTTATTTATCATAATTATACAGGATCAATGAGGCTTTATTTTTAGGGTTTTTTGTTGTTGCACTGGCTAAATTAGGAAATATATCAGAAAAAAAGCATAATTAGCCAACCTATTTAAATGTTTGGTTGCAACAAATCTGAAATTCTCCACAAAATGAAACGTTACTTCCACCACCTCTCAAGCAGATATGGCCATCACGTTCAACATCAAAGCCCAAGGAAATCATTATATGTCATCTTTCTTCTTATCTAGTGGCTTCTCTCGGTTCAAATAGCCATCCTTACTGTGAGCAGATGTTAGGAGGAACTACCAAACATGTACACGTTAATTTTGTATCCATCCCTATGTACCTCGCATTTGGACCTTGGTACCCCTAGCATCAAGAGATGATACAGGCGTGGTGCAAAATAATCATCTTTCTTCCCCATAGGGGATGCAGCTTCCAATGACAGGTAAAGCCCATATGGTTTTTCAAATTCTTCTGAATCTCTGCACCTAGCCCAGTCCAGTGACTGAGACCCCTGGTCAGAGTCCAAGTTTTCACTGAAAGACCTGTTCAGACTGTGAAATAAACAGGGGGATGAATCAGCCTCTGGAGTCACTTTGACTATTTGGATTCTAACTACTTTACTAAACTTTATAGAATAAGACAACACCCAGTCTAAGGTTCTAGGAATTCACCTCTAAAACTGGCAGAAGCACACAGCTGCACCGCTACCCCTGGCCCACTCCACTGCATCTCCAGTAAAACACACCTTTGTAAATCCTAGCAGCTAAGACACAGGCACAGACCCTAGAGCAAAAGGCAGCCACAGGCATCTAAGGCCATAACTGACGTGACAAAATAAACCTTGCATCAAAAATGCATCCAGATACCAGGAGCATTGATGCATAAATAGCACAAGACATTTCTCACTGTACGAAACATTCTTAAATGTTTCCTCTCTTGATACATTTTGTTTGTAGATCACTCTTCTTGACCACACTGTGAAGCCTTCCAACCACAGTCTCATGAATATGGTGAGTTTTATTGCTTGCCTGGGGTTAAAACACCAAGTCTGAGAATCATGTAAAATGCCACAGGATATTAGGTCAGGCCATTCTAAGTCTGCATTTCTTCATAGGTTCTTTCCTTTTTAAAAATGTCTATTTTTAAC
>NC_022018.1:61217386-61220142 GCF_000317375.1 Microtus ochrogaster
TGTGTGTGTGTGTGTGTGTGTGTGTGTGTGTGTGTGTGTGTGTAGGAAAATCTGTACATATGAGTATCTGTACAGGTGCATGCGGAGGTCAGAGGCCTCAGTCCTGTGAAGCTGGAATTACAGGCAGTTACGAGGCACTATGACTCTGTGCCAGGAACAGAGATCAGGTTGCCTGCAGCAGGACAAATGTTCTTAATTGCTGAGCCGTCGCTCTAGCTCCTTTTTATATTTGCTTCGTTCTCTTTAAATCGATTCAGTGCCAGGGCAGGAGGCTGGGTAGGCAGGTAAGAGAACTGGCTGCTCTTCCAAAGGATGCGGGTTGGATTCCCAGCACCCACGTGGAAGCTCATGACTGTGTGCATCTCCAGACCCAGGAAATCCATCCCCCTCTGGACATCTTGAGCACCAGACGGGCACATGCACAGATATGCATACAAGCAAACACTCATCCATAATAAATAAAAACATAAATTTTTGGAAAGTTTAAATTGGTTCACAGTCACAGCCACTCACTGGGCATGGTGGCACACACCTTTTAGGAAGTGGAAACTGGACAATCATGAATTCAAGGCCAGTCTGAGCCCCGTAGGATGACTCTTAAACAGACAGAGACCCCAAAGAGCCAGCCAGCCATAGTGACACCCCCTGGGTGTGAGGCACCTTGTGCCCCTCCTCCCTCCAGGCAGTGACCAGGTGAGCTTGATGGCTTCACCCTGGGTCATAAGGGAGACATTCACCAGTTTCTTCCATTTAAGTTCCAGGACCGAGTCTAAGCAGTCACATTTCCTGTAACCCTGACCTTACAGTTTATTGTGGCAGACATCTGTTATTGCTACCTGGATATGTCCCTGTCTTTGTATCCCATTTTCCATCCTGCTCCACATGTAGGCCCCGTGACCTCTGTACCCACGAGGTCAGAACTCGGCACCAACCTGAATCAGTGGCAGTTTCCTGAGCCTAGCCTTAGGGCGAGCATGTAAATATTCCTGAACCGAGCTCCGCAAGTTTACCAGGCTCTTAGTTTTTGACTCTGAAGGGAATTAGAGGACCCATCCCTAGAAGCGTCACGTTGACATGAGGGTTATTTTGAGCTGAAGACAGCTATGAAATAGCAGATAGAGAAGTATCTGTCCTAAATCAGGACGTAAATTTCCTTTTGTGCTAACGCCCTCTCCCAGTTCTCCCTCAACACCAGGAGGAAGAGAACCGCCCTTCTCTCTGGAGACAGAAAGTCCGGCACCAGGACCACTTTACATAAACAACCTTTACCAAAGCAGCCCTTATCGTCTGCTAGGCTGGTACGGGGTTTCATCCCCACAGCTCGCCACTCTGGCCAGCCCTCGCTTCTCTCTCTCAATTCTCTACCCATCTCAAGGTGGCACCCCACTTCCAGGGCTCCTGCTTCCGCGGGGGCAGGAGTAGTTCTTCTCTAGGAAGTTCTCTGTGTGCATGGAAACAAACCTCTCCTTCTATTTATGTGTTCTTGTCAGCTCAGAGACATCAGAGGGAGAGGGCAGGTTTCTTCTCCTACCCAGAATGACCACTTTGTGGCTCGGAGCCGAGAAGTCTGATCTGGCCAGCTGCAGAACCCCTACTAGACAACTGGGGCAGACAGCTGACGTGACAGGGACAGGCATTCCTCAACTGCTGGGCTCCGTGAGTGAAACACTTGTTGGGAAATTCCAGGTATTCTTTATTTTAGTCTGACTAGTGGATATTGGGATGGAACATATTCTCATGGCTACAGTTCATCTACTTATTTGTGTGTGTTGTGTATGTGGGGGGGGGGAACCAAACCCTCCCCATCAACATGCTAAATGTGTACTCTACCAATGAGCTACAGCTCCAGTCCAAACGATCTTTATTTCTGAGATGAGATTCATCATGAAAAAATTCAAAAACTCTGTATTAATTAGAAATACTTAGAATGCCTAGTTATCGCTACTAGGCAACCGCTGATATGAACAGGGCTTTTTCGAGTTGAGCACAGTGATTCATCTTTGGACCTTATGAAGGAGCCCAGCTAATTCTTTCACAGCCAGAATTAAAACTCACAGCCTTGGGAAAGGGAGCAGCATGGAGTGTGGAGGTGCTGTTTGCTCCAGCTCTGAAATCAAAGGGGGGGGGGGCAAGGCACACCGTGTACTTTCTGCACATCTCTGCCTGACGATGTCTCTCCTTTCTCGGATGACTACGGATGCCTGGCCTTAGCCATTCACACATCTCTGAAACAAAATCCTTACATAGTACCCGTCAGTCTACCCAGCTACAACTAGGTTAACACCAGAAAAACAATAACAACAACAACAACTTCAAGGAGGTTCATGAAGCCTCCGCCCTACACAAAGAACTACAGGCACCATCTAAAGTGTGCTGAGAACGAGGGAAATAGTCTTCCCTAGGGAAGAGCACGCTAATTGGCTATCCAATACCAAAGTCAGCACTGAAAACATATATAGAAGTAACACTGTACAGACTAAGCAGGTTGTACTTAGGAATATATATTATAACTACACACATGTATGTATATATATACATGTATATGTATGTATGTGCATGCATATAATGACAGTTAATGAAAAGGAGGCCATGCCTTTGAAAGAGAGAAAGCAGAGGTATATGGAAGGGGTTGGAGAAAGAAAATGGAATGGAAAATTATGCAATTATCTTATAATTCCAAAAAAATAAAAGAAGTAAAATAGACCAGATGATGGTGGCATACACCTTTTATCCAGCACTTGGGAGGCAGAGGCAGG
>NC_022018.1:61220287-61225202 GCF_000317375.1 Microtus ochrogaster
AAAGAAAGAAAGAAGTAAAATATAATTTCAAGGTTGGCCAGGTTGTAGCTGAGTTAGTGGAGGGCTTGCCTAGCTTCCAGGATGTCCTGGGTTGGATCCCCACATCAAATAATCCTAATACTCAGTCTGTGAAACAAAAAGAGAAGATTAGCCATTCAAAGTCATTCTTGGCTATTTGGAAGACCAACCTGGGCTACAGCAGAGGGACAGAAAGTGGGGGGGAAGGAAGGGGAGGGAAAGGAAGAGAAGGGGAGGGAAGGGAAAGGAAGGGAAGGGAAGGGAAGGGAAGGGAAGGGAAGGGAAGGGAGGAGTTGAGTGTCTAGGGAAGAGAGCTGAAATTCAAGCTAGACCACTGATTACAGAGTAAGAAACCCAGAAGGCTGAAGGGACTAGCCTGAGGCAGAAGGGGCTAGCCTGGGGCAGAGGCCACCAGTGGTGTATGCAGTATCTATTGTTCCTCACTACAGACCTAGAAGATGTTTCAGGGATGAACTTCACTAAAACTACATTTTTCAGATATCTATGCCAGAGGGGCCCCGAGTGAGACACGAACAGGACTTTCTTCCCTATGCCTTAGAAGAGCTGACTCTACTAAGAGCCGAGCCTGCTGCTCTTCCTGCTTGCTACCCTCTGGGATCCATGCTGAGGCTCCAAGAATCCAGGTGGCTTCTTGATCTCAGAACGTGGAAGTCCCATGACACGTGTTAAAGTAGTGATAGAGCCTGGCTCCCTGGTGCTGTGCACACCACTGCCTGGCCTCAGCCCTGACCCTTTGCCCCCAGGTGTGTCTTACACTGAAGGGGAAGCAAGGCTTTTTGCCTGTGTCTTCTCTAACTGATAACGTAGACGGCAATGGCAACAATGTTTACTGTTTTACAGAGCCCTGTCTGGGCACGGACACAGACAGCTCCAGGTGTCTTGTATCCCTGTGATCATTTGATCTTCTTAACGGCTTCTATCTATGAGGCAAATAGGATTATCCTTCCAGGTTTGACCAGTGAAGGCCAGAGCATGAGAGCAGTACTCCAGGCTGAGGAGCACGGTGGACACAGGAAGTTCAATCTGACTCCATAATTGCCTAGACCTTATAACCTCTGCACTCCAGGGCCCAGGCCACAGCTTCCACACTCAGTTCAGCCAGAAGCATGTTTCACGGTGGGGAGCTGATGCCAGAGTTCTAGGTTCAAATTCCAAGATTATCGTGGTCTTGATGAGCAAGTCTCAGGGGTGAATATATGGAAGGAAGGCTTAAGCCCCCAAATGGAGCAATTGGGGGGAATCTGTGGACCTTGTAGAAGTCTTCTGAGAAGTTTGCAGGTCACTGGAGGGCACCCTTCAAGGAGTGTGGGAATCCAGCCTGTCCCTCTTGCCCTCTTTCTCTGTTTGCTGTGTCACAGGCTCTTCCATAATGTACCACTCCACCAAACCTAAAGCCAGGGGGCCATCTGTTCTTGACGCTGAACAACAAAAACCATGAATTCAAATTCTAACCACCTAGATCATCGCTACAAAGGAAAGTTAACTCATGGAAAGGCCAATATTTGGATTTTGGACAGGGTCTCATGTAGCCCAGGCTAGACTAGAACTCACTAAGTGGTGAAGATGGCTTTGAACTTCTAATCCTCCTGCTTCTACCTCGGGAGTGTTGAGATTAAAGGTGTATGCCCCGAGGCCAACATTTAAAGTGAAATTCTGAAATAATACTTGAATTTAATAAATAATTATTGTCAGTGATTCTTTTCCAAAGTTCAGAACACCATTCTTGTCTGATGTCATCTTTCAAAAACAAACAAATTTGCTGGGCAGTGGTGGCACATGGGAGGCAGATCTGAGCACTTGGGAGGCAGATCTCTGAGCTCGAGGCCAGCCTGGTATGTAGAATGAGTTTCATGACAGCCAGGGCTACACGGAGAAACTTTGTCTCCAGGAAAACAAATTTTAAAGATTATGTTTTAAACTGCTGCAGGGGAATGCCAGACAAAACAGACAGTAAGCTCAATCTTAGAATTCAGTTTTCAGATTGCATCTCCTCAAAGTAGGATGTAGGATCACTTCTGGTATCAGAAGTCAGAGGACTTTCACTTAAACGTTCTACACTGATAGTAGCTTACTGGGCAGAGATGATGCAGCCAGGTGAGGAAACTCTGGTTCCTAGGCAACAGAGCAGAACCAAACACCGTGAGAGGCTGACCCCAGGCTCTGAGTTCTGTGTCCACCTTGTTTCTAGGACCTTGAGCCATCCTTTCTCATGCTCCCATGCCTCCTCGCTCTGGTAAATGTACCCAGAGAGTGTAGCCTTGTTTTTAGAAAGCACTTCCTAAAAGCTACCTGCCAATAAAATGTATAATTAAAACATGAGGTGGAAAATTATTTAGCAATTTAATAATTGCCTGCTCATTAATAAACATTTGTGGTCTTGGTTTTCATGCATTAATAATTAAGAATTCTTCAATCAGAGTCTTTGAGACTATAAATGAGGGCCAAATTTATATTCTATATTAAGGCTGGAAAATATGCAAACCTCAAGGGATTCCAGGACTGAGAGCTACAATTTGTATGGAGATTTATATAACTTTAAATATAATTGTTCTTCTGCCCATGGTTATTTCAGACTAAATTAGTCTAATTTAAGTATATCCTGAAACCTACTTTGCGTCTCATTAGGGAGATGGCCCAGGAGTCCCTAAGTGTCACACACCAGGCCTGCATGACTTACTGTCATCAGCCTTATTGTCACAGCGGAAGGGTAAAACCCTAACTAATCTCCGGACAGAGAGGCTCAGGACCAGTGGCCATGGGGAATCCCCCTTCCCTGTCTCCCTGGGACAGCATTCATCTTCTGTTCTATTTTTGCTTTTTGAGACAGAGTCCTACGTGGCTAAGCCTGATCACGAACTCCTGGTCCTCCTGTCTCAGCCTTCCAAGTGTTCTAAGTTTACAGGCATGGTGACCACACCCAGCTAATCAATATTAATGTTGATAGAGACCCAGAGTGCTTATAAGCAGTTTGGGGAGAAAAAAATTCTCAATTCAACTTTTTACCTGGGGATCAAAATAGTCACAATTTTATTTATTATTGATGCTTTTGTTTATTTTTCTCTTTCTCTAAAATGTTGATCTGGGATGCTTCCAACAAATAACATTTTTCCCTTTACAGATCTTCAGGTCATCTCTGATGGGAAAAATCCTGATAAAAACAACAAAGAGGCAAATCCCAGCTGCTGTTAAAAGAGGTCAGTCACCTTTAGTGATCTGAACACGCTTCCCAGCAGCCTCTGGCAACAGGTATCAGGGGTTAGTCACTTGTACTCCAGGAGGATCGAGTTGGAAAGGGAAGTCAATTATTTCTCTTAGTTTACAAACCATTCTGCACAATCCAATAAGTCTTGTTACAGCAAATGAATTTGCTCTGGTTATTTTGCCTCACTGTTCCTGAGAAGGAGATGAGCAAGATCTCTGAAGTAAGGAAGTTACTTCACCAAGGGAGTTAGACGAGAAAGGGTTCTAGGGTTCTAAGACCACATCTGTGAAGGTGTGATGCGGAATCTTCTGTCATCTAAATACCCCATGTTTAGCGTTGCAGAAGTCAGCTATGTTGTCCCCTAGGATCCAGATGTTCGCCTTAGTTTACCGCAATGGAGATTGTTTGGAAAGATGCCTGCCGCCTAAGAGAGGAAGCTGGTGTTCACCAGAGTGGCATTTGTGTCTCAGAAAGAAGGATCCAGGTTCACACTGAACATCCAAGTGTCAGTTTCTCCACCCGAGTCCTGGCTACATATAGGGCAGATCTTTCAAAAAGCCAGTTTTCCAAACAACAGATCCCTTTTTCCTAATAGCAACCATTTTGGGCTAAAATTTGCTGAACAGCGACTAAGCTTGTCTACCTGGGTGTTCAGGTAAAGTCACACTTAGGGTTTAGCCCAAGACGACCACAGGACGATCAAGAGTTGTGTTCTCTGCTACTGTTGTGAATTGTAATGTAAATATCTGATATGCAGGATATCTGATATGTGATCCCTGACAAAAGGTCATTTGACCTCCCAAAGGGGTCACTACCCATTGCTCTGTCAGCCTGGTCTTGAGCGTGTCTGTGGGCAATGTCAGGCCTGGGAAAATGGTGCTGGGTTGTATAAGAAATCAGCCTGAGAAAGGCAGTGAGCAGCATCCTCCGTGGTCTCTGCATCAATTCCTTCCTCCATATTCTTGCTTTGATTTCCTGCCCTGACTTCCTTGGATGAGGGTCTGAAGGCTGTAAAATGAAATTAACCCTTTATTCCCTAAGTTGCTTTCAGTCAGTGGCTGTCACAGCAACAAAGAAGCAAACTAGGGTGTGTGATATGAATGTGTGTGTGTGTGTGTGTGTGTGTGTGTGCTAGCGTGTGCGTGCATATGTACCTGAGTATGAGTGCAAGGGAGTTGTCAGAATTTAAGGTGAAAAGGGAGACTAGAGAAAAGAGCCCAATGATATTGACTCACGTATGGTCATTCAGATCTGCCCCTTCTTGGCATCAAACTTTAATACAACTAAGAGGGAAAGGAGGAAGAAGAGGAGAAAGAGCTTCTGATGTCAGAAAGGAGAGATGAAGGACAAGGAACAGACGAAGGGGAGGAATGGGAAGAGGGGCATGAAGAAGGTGGGGAGGAGAAGGGTGTGGTACTTTTCTTGTCACTGAAACCAAATGCCTGATAGAAACAACTTAAAGGAAGGAAGGATTTATTTCAACTTAGGTTGAAAGGGACACGGCCCATCATGGCAGGGAAGATGTCACCATGGCAGAGAAGTCATCTTCAAGGCTGAGAAGATGTTACCTTGGTAGGAAAGACATCATCATGGCTGGGAAGATGTCACCATGGCAGCGAAAGTGTCAGCATGGCAGCGAAATCATCTTCATGGCAGAAAAGATGTTACCATAGC
>NC_022018.1:61225342-61237646 GCF_000317375.1 Microtus ochrogaster
CTGTGTAATGTCGCTTATGACACTTGGTTCTTGTGAGTATGATGAATGCAAACTCCATGAAATATGAAGATGGCACCTGTGTTTTTAATGTCTTTTCAACAAACAACATGTACTCCGTTGAGGACCTGGACTATTGCTCTCCCACACACGGCCTTTCTGCATGGGTACAGCCTCCTTTTCCTGTCTTATCAGAGATGCCTTCTCTGTCAAGGGTCTTCCCACTGAGCAGCACCCAATGCTGCTCCTTTGTTAGCTTTGTTTATTTCTAATATCTAAAGTGACGTTCTAGTCAACACATGCTTTGGGAAGCAACAATGCATGAGTAATTTCTTGCCCTGTTCTGTTGCGGGAAGCAGGGGCTCGGATTTGATGATCTTTCCTCTCCAGAGGCTGAAAGGCTGTGATCTTATCTTTTTTTTGTGTGTGTGATCTTATCTTTATTTGTTTGTTCGTTTTTAAGATTTGTAGTGTGTTAAGCTGGGGATCCCTAACAGAGTCATCGAGCCAGACATATCTTAACACAGACTCGCTTCTTGTTTCCTCGGTGATATAATGCAAATCAATAATGGTTCAAATGTCAAAGGGTAAGGAATTATCCAATCCAATCCTCACACGTTCAAATGCACGCACAAGACGTTATTGAACTGGCGGGGGGGGGAGGCTCAAGGTTGTTTAATAATGGGAGAATTGTCTCTTGCGGGATCTAGGATGAGACTACACACCAGGTCAAAGTTTGCTCAAAGTTGTAAACTTCGTTTCTATTTCAGGGTCTCAGCGAGTCTTTATTGAGTAAATAGATGGATGAAAACATTAATTTAGGAAGATGAGAATTCAAAGCTCTGTGTATATTTTAAATTAAACCATTGCTTCTCAAATAAAAGACTGCAGAGATCCTGACACTGTTACTACAAACAATATTACCAAAAGGATTTCCTTCTTGTGGCTTTATCCATGTAAACATAATTAAAATGTGTTTGTTTCTCAGAGCTGAAATATGCTTCCCAGGTGCTAATGTAGAGACCTGAGAAATGAGCTGAGCGTAAAACAAAAGACACACAGCCACTCTTTTCCCTGATCAATTTCCTCCATAATTCTATGATGCTATGCCTTGTTTCTCCAGATCTGTCCTTTGTTGCCATAGTGATGCACTCCCAATGTGAAATTTCAATTGTATTACGCTGGCTTTCCTTCAAGTTTCAGTGACTTGCCATCACCACCCACTTCTCTTTCAACGTGTTTAAATCCTCCAGTCACTGAGCCCCTTGGCAGCTCCATTTGGGGTGCTGATATGGGTGCTGCGGACTTGGATGGAAAGTGGGAGTTGGTAAAAATCATAGAGAAAATAGGATTTGAGAATACATTAAGGTCCTAGAAAGTAAATCTCTTACCTTCTCCAAACAACAATCTATTCTTCCTAACGATCCATAGACTTCTACTTTATAAGTGATGGGTAACTGAGGCCCTTATTTAAGATGAGAGTAGATTGGGAATGAGAATAAAGGGGTCGAATCTGTATTAGACCTCAAAGAATATCTTTAACATAGAAAGTCTTACAAAAGACTAAGAAAAATGATAAACATTCAGCTATCATTTGGATATGTCTACCATGGGTTCACATATTAAAATTTAGTGTCCCTGGTGAAATCTCAGGCAGGTGGATAGTCAGTTGGAAACTTAACCCAACTCTATGATTGTACTGGCTAGTATTACGTCACCTTGATACAAGATACAGTCCTCTGAGAGGAAGGATCTTCGACTGAGAAAATACCTCCATAGGATCAAGCAACCTGTAGAACATTTTCTTAATTTGTGATAGACATGGGAGGACCTGTGCCACCCCTGTCCTGGTGGTCCTGGGTTCTATTAGAAAGCAGATTGAGCAAGCCACGGGGAGCAAGCCAGCAAGCTGTCCCTCTCTGTGGCCTCTGCATCAGCCCCTGCCTCTAGGTTCCAGCTCTGTCTGAGTTCCTGCCCTAAATTTCCTTCAGTAATAAACTACAATGTAGAAGTATAAATCAAATAAATCCTTTCCTCCCCAACTTTCTTTTGATCCTGGTACTTCATCATTGCAGTAGTAACCCTAGCTAGGCCAATGGTGCTTTGAATAGGGCCGCTGGGAAATAGCTAGCTGAGTAAAACTCATCTTTAGGTTTGTCAAAGTATTATAAAACAGACTGACCGGCTTTAGCTAAAAATTGGAATAAATATAGATAGTTAGTTTACAAATGAAAAAGAGAAAATGGTCAATAAGATACCAGGAAAATCAGGGTTCATCAACTCAGTAATAAAGGAATTTAGCATGAAACTCAAGCATTAGCTGGAGGGCAATTTTATTAATGTTTAAAAGAACAACCCTGCGAGCAGGCAAGCTGCAGAGAGGAGGGTGGAGGAGAGAAGGGAAAGCCATGCTGTCTGAGATGCTGGCATGGAGGTCTGTGACATGGCGGGAAAGGGAGCTTCAGAGAAATATCAAGGAACTCAATGTACCAAAAAAAGCATGCTTAGGTTCTGCTCAGCTTCTGAAACAGAAAAAAGAAAAGAAAATGTTGCTCTACTCAAAGGTGGATGGACCCAGACAAGTCTCACGACTACTCTGTGTTAGGGAATTAGGCACTAGTGGCAAGGAATTCTGGGAACATACAGTATAGCATCTCATTAAAGGAATGAATATTCCATCCATATGTTTAGCATGGTGTAAGGTGAGCCCACCTTCCTAGGGGTGTCCCGCCTTCCAGAGAGTCTTCTTGGACAATGATTGGCCTGCCCACAATGCTGAGCCTCCACCCAGATCAAAGAGTCTCTTCTTTTGAGCAAGAATTTTTCCTTCACTGACTTTCACTGTAATGACTACTAAACACACGGAGCTAAGGACTGTCCCATCTGCATACAGAGATAAACACTTTTGTGCATAAGAAATTAGAGAGGATGCTAAAGCCAACCTGGCTGGAGTGGAGAAATGACCACTTCATAATGTTCAGTGAGAGCATTAACTCATGGTGTTTTCCTGAATTGTTTAAAGACTTGATTTTTACAACTTTTGAATTATTGTATGCCTGCATGTCTCTGTGTGGGTGCGTGCATGGGAACACAGGTACCCACAGAGGCCGGAGTCACCTGCATGTCTCTGTGTGGGTGCGTGCATGGAAGCACAGGTACCCACAGAGGCCGGAGTCTACCCAATTCTCTGCAGCGGGAGTTACAGACAGTTGTGACATTCCCATGGCGCTGGGTTCTCTGTGAGGGCAATTTGTGCTTCTAGCCACTGATCCCATTTCTCCATCCTCCTGGCCAGTTTTTGAACCAGAATTTCCTCTTGCAGGAACTTACCTTAAAGGGAAAATGATAATGAGGGCAGAAGTGGATAAAAAGAGGATGATGCAAAAACAGTCATTTTTATTCTGTTCTCACACAAGCAAATAGAAACAACTTCAAGGTCTTTCACCCAGGACAAGAATATAAATGACCAAGCCATCTGAGAGGCTGTGGGAAAGCCACTGAAAAGGATCGTGGAAATCTGTATTTCTTAATATGGATAGATTTTATATTGACATGAAAAGTATGGCCAGAACCTGTGAGGGAACAAACATGATGGTGTAAAAGACTTCTGGATGTGCAGTAGTAAAAATAAACGGGAGAGGGTTTCCACAGAAACGGTCTACACACTCCCATAGACAATGAGACGGAGGACGCGGATGTTGCTGAGAGATAATGCTTGTGAGGGACTTTTATTTTATAAA
This sequence comes from Microtus ochrogaster, assembly GCF_000317375.1. Classification (NCBI taxonomy): domain Eukaryota; kingdom Metazoa; phylum Chordata; class Mammalia; order Rodentia; family Cricetidae; genus Microtus; species Microtus ochrogaster. Next base: position 61,229,080 of record NC_022018.1, read on the forward strand.
TTCTATGCTTTATGAATATTCGGAACCAGAAAGCTAAAATCAGGAAAAACAATAGAGACATTTCCATTTTTTAAGAACATACCAACTTTTCCTCATGGAAGTTGTAGACATAGAACTACAACATGAAAGCAGACAGCACTAAGAGGAAACATAGTACTGGAGCAGAGTTCATCACCTGGCTAAAACCTTTCACCTAAACCCCAGCATCAACAGATTATGTTTCTGACCACTAGTTCAGGAACTTCCCTGGATTTAACCCCTTTCTCTTACAAGAAAGAGGGTGATGAGGTGACCGAGTGAGGGCAGAGAGCCTCCCGGCCGAATCGCCCTGCTTCCCTACTTGACGCACAACCTGGCTTTCCGTCCAGCAAATTTAGGTGACTATTTGGGACATCCAGTGGAAGCTTTGCCTTTTGTAAGACGAGACAAACCTTGAACAAAACAGAAGGAAACACAGACTGGAATATGATTCAGACCATGTGTGGCACTGACATAGAAATTACAGTCCTGAGTCGCCGCTTGGCGAGGGTTTGGATCTAATTACAAGGCATTCCCAAAACAACACCTCTCTGGGAGTCACATGCATGTCTGAAAATGTTCTTCTAGAGATTCCTGGTCAAAAAACATTCCCTATGTGAAAAACCCAAACCCTAGTTTATCCTCTCTTGTGCAAGGTTTCTAAGAATCTTTCTATAAATCATAAACTTCACTGGAGCCTCACATGGTGGAATCCTTATAATACCTGCACTTCGGAGGTGGGGGCAGAGGGTAACATGAGTCCCAAATCTGCCTGGGCTATGGAGATTTTGCCTCAAAAACAAACACAAACATTCTCTCAAACAAGGGGTCCCCTCTCCGCAAACACGTTGGGTTAGCTAAGGAAGCCTCCAGCTGCTGCATGTTGGGTTAGCTAAGGAAGCATCCAGCTGTTGCTGTGTATTCCTCCAGGTGACCTCAGGGAAGCTCCTTCCACATGCTAAGTACCCAAGTGGGTGACACAGTCTCTTGACTTGTTTGTTTCAGAACACAGGAAATGGAACAGTTATGACCATGTTGCCTCCATAGGACACACGTGGTCATGTCCTATGACCATGTCTCACACTTGACCTTGAGTACATTCCTGATGGGGGCACCTGAGTACACCAGCATGCTCCTCCTCTCTGATCTTTCTCTGCTGTAGGAGAATTCTCTTGTAGCCTGTAAAGATGCGTTACTCATATTGGTTTAATAAGATGTCGATTGGTCAGTAGCCAGGCAAGAAGTATAGGCAGGGCAACCAGATAAGGAGAATTCTGGGAAGAAGAAGGCAGAGAGTGAATTGTAAGCCAGATGCAGAGGAAGCAAGATGAGAATGCCTTGCTGAGAAAAGATGCCAAGCCACGTGGCCAAACGTAGACAAGAAGCATACGTTAATTTAAGTTGTAAGAGCTAGTTAATAATAAGCCTGAACTCATAGGTCGAATGGTCTGTAATTAACATAAGCCTCTGTGTGTTTCTTTGGGACTGAATGGCTGTGGGACCAGGAGGGACAGAAACTTCTGTTTCCATTTCTCTTCTCCATCAAGTCAAATTTGCCCTTGCTGGCTCCAGCCACGAGAGGAGAGTCCAAGTCTCTTCAGGGTGCTGGCCTCAGTGGCTGACACTGAAGGTTGAAAGAAAACATCACTGATTGGGCTACATCCAGTGACTCATTGCTGAAGGAAGCTAAGTGTGTAGTAGCATCAAGGCCAGCTAGCCAATGGAGACCCAACATCTCCTTTCTTCCTCCCCTTCAACAACAAAAACAGGCTTGACGGAGAAACTACTCAGATGATTCGTTTCTCACGAACCTGTCTCCATCCGCCAGACAGGACAAGTTAAGTCTGCATCATAGAACAGGCTCAAGCAGGGAGCGTGGCTGCATGCAGCCTCTCTCTCATACCGCAAAGCAAAAATTTGTTTGGGGAAAGTCAGACCAGCCTGCACAGTGTGAGCAGAAGTCTGGCCTCTCTGACTGTTGTGGAAGGTTGTACCATTCCAGGTCAAGTTTACAGGGGCAAAGTGTTAGAGTGTTCACTTGGTATGTGTGAATCCATTCCTAGCACACCCTGTTGCGTGCGCACACACACACACAGCACATGAACATGGGTCTGAAAACTAAAGAAGTCACAGAGAGCAAGTAGTGGACTGATTTAGATCACAGACCCCAGGGATGACAGCAAACTAATAGTCTTTAAAAGTGCTGCCCAGTTGGTTGCCCCCGCCGCATGTTCCTGCATGTTAGGAGGATGCTGGGAGAAATCCCTTGGGCAGTTTCTCCATTACCATACAGACACTCACAATGTTGGAACCAACTTGACACGTGAGCCTGAAACTGCAGCAGCCGAAGGCTTTCCTGAAGAATCTGCTCTCATAATAAGTGTAGATAATAATGGGAACCAGACTGTAGCAATTCCATTTGGGGAGCTTAATTCAGTCTGGTTCTAATTTGAAATCAATCAGAAGAGGTTCCAGAATGATTGCATTAAGAGGGGTGGGGCAAGGCAAGGAAGACAGAGGTAGTGAGCCAATTGGAAAGAAAAATGGCTGCTGGGGCACTAAACACAGCGTCCTGCTTGATTGCACAAAACCACGTCTGTTTTGGGGCAAGGCCTTGGTTTTATCTGGATGACTTGTGCTAACACTGTTCCAAAACCTTCCATTGCTAGAGATTTAAGTCCACGAACCGCCTGCCTTCTTCCCTCTGGAATTAAAGTGTTTCAGAAATTGTAGATAATTTAAAGATGTGCTCAGTCAGTTCCTGTCACCGTGATGCAAAGCTAAGGTAGTTAACGTTGAACAGGTTTCTTTTTCTCTCTGGTTTCCACACATCGCTAAGGTTTTGGTCCGTTATCAGTTGGGAATGCTGCAGACACTGGTGGGGAAGCAGGTGGAGGAAGGTGTTTACCTCACCAAAACTAGTAGATCAGAGTCCCAGCACTGCTTTAAGGACATGCCTCCAGTGACCTAATTCCTCCTTTTGGTTTTAGCTTCTAAAGTTCAATATGTTCTCCAGATCAGTAACCAAGAAGTTAATATTAACACGAACTTTTGCAGGATGCAATTCTGAACCACAGCAAATGGATTCTTGAGGTGATAAATAGTTCAGTTATTTTATTTAAATATATACATCTAACATATACATACATATATACAGAAGGAAGATGAGTGAATGGATGAAAGATGGGTGGGTGGATGTATGGATGAACAGATAGATATCAATTAGACCCTCAGATTGAGCTACCACAACCATAAGAAGAAAGCTAGATCTGGAGGTAGAACTCCGTAGCACAGCATGTGTGTAGCATAAATAAACCTTCCCCTGAGAACAGCAATTATCTCAGGTATTTATGGGAAAGAATGGCTATTACAATCGTACAGAAGTTCATTGAGGTTTATGGTTGTAGGATCTGGCTAATCTCGCTGTACATTTTTTTTTAATTTCCAAGTTCTTGATAATAAAGTTTTAATTATTTAAAAAGAGAGGGAGGAAAAACAGAAAGAGGGAGGAGAAGGGGATGTTGGGTGTGGTTGTCCAAACCCTTAGTCCTAGGCCTGGAAGGAGGCAAACATAGACAGATCTCTACAAATTGGATGCTATCTTTCTCTGCATGTGGCCATACTCCCCAACATGATGATAAGGGACTGAACCTCTGAAACTGTAAACAAGCCACCCCAATTAAATGTTTTTTTTTATAAGAGTTGCCGTGGTCATTGTGTCTCCTCACAGCAATAAAAACCCTAACTAAGACACAAACAAACAGACAATTAAATTTTAAAAGGAAAAGAAAACAAGAAAAAAAAAACACAGGTATTTCCATACCAACAATGGAAATTCCTAGCAAGTGTGAGCCCCTGGGTCTGATCCCCATTGTAGCAAATGGACCTGAAACAAGAGCATTGTCTGCTGTGTCAGTGTGCTGGCTAACAGCTCCTGTAAAGAGTCCCCTGTTTACAAATATACAAAACTGATCTTATGAAATATAGTCATTTCCAAAATTGTTCTGAGAGATATTCCTGTTTTCAACATTAGTTGCTAATTTAAACACGTTACAAACTCTCCAGGGAATTCACCTGCACAGGCCAAATGTGGGCCCACGTTCTGCCATGAGACAGACGTAGCCCAGAGTTAAATAGAATATATAAAGGTCCCCACAATACCTAGTGCCCTTTAATGACTCTCATCCTGGAGGAAAGTGATGCAGGTGCCCAAATTTTTCTTTTTTTCTTTCTGTTTTTTTTTTTGTGTGTTTTGTTTTTTCTAATTGGAAAGCACGTAGGGCTAGGAAAAGGCCAACTTGGCAAAGCGCTTGCCTTGCAAGCACGGAGACCTCAGTGTGGCTCCCCAGCACCCATGTAAAGTTAAGGGTGACTGAGCACTGTCATCTTATCACTGGGGACGCAGAGACAGAAAGATCCCTGGATATGCTGGCCTAGTCCAGTCTAAGTGAACTGCAAGCGCTGGGTTCAGGGATAGACCCTGTTCCTGGTGATGATGATGGTGGTGGTGGTGGTGGTGTCAGTGATGCTGCTGATGGTGGTGGTGATGATGATGCTGCTGATGATGATGGTGTCAATGATGGGGATGGTGATGTTGAGGATGCTGATGATGCTGATGCTGGTGGTGGTTATGTTGATGCTGCTGATGCTGCTGATGGTGGTGGTGATGTTGATGATGCTGATGATGATGGTGTCAATGATGGGTATGGTAATGTTGATGATGCTGGTGATGATGGTGTCAATGATGGTGATGGTGATGATGATGATGGTGATAATGAAAATGATGGTGGTGATGATGGTGATGATGTGAAGAATTAATGAGAAGACACCTGAGGTTGACAATGCTCTCCACCAGCACTTGTACTTGTACAAATGTGTATATTAACCCACACACACACACATACACACACAGAGTGACTTTTAAATAGAAAAGTAGACACAATAAGTGAGAGTCCACACAAGGAAAAAAAGGCAATAGTAAAAGTTCATTTTTGACTAACTTTAAGTAACTGGCTGGTGAACTGGCAGAGGCTAGGCCAGTGGGCTGGGAATGCCAGAAGACAACACTGCAGTTCTGAGGCCAGATCTCTCATTACCAGCTCTCTGCAGGATTTCTTCTTTCTGTTTTCACTTGGGTAGAAGCAGCACCCCACATCATCCAGGGAACCTGTACTAAAGAGAGCTGATTATAGATGCTATCTTCTCTACTCAAGATCTTCACAACAGCACCTTCATTGGTGTTTGGTTGAACAGCAGGGGACTGTGGTGGAGCCAAGATGACATGAGCTCCATCATGGGAAGAATGTCAGGAGAGGTACAGACAGTTCCATGGGTGCCCAAAGCAAAGAGAAATCAAGAAAGGATAAAAGGTTGAAAATCAGCCCCATGGTAAAAGACTAAAGAAGTTATGGGTTTCTCATAAGAATAAGAGAAAATTATGTTTACCACCAGAAGCCAAGCTGTGTTAGCTAAGTTGTTACTTTGGAGTATTGCTTTTAATAATCTCCACAAGCATAATAAGTCAGAAAATGTTTGAATCCTCATTTTTTAGGCAGAGATGCTGGCCACAATATTTTCAATAGCAGGGCTGAAGATATGGCTCTATGGTTAAGAAGATCTGGGTTCAAGTACCAGCACCAACATGGTGGCGGCCCGCAATTCTCTACAATTCCAGTTCCAGGATAATTCCAGGAGCTTTTTCCGACTCCTGTAAGGCACTAGCAATGCATGTAGTACATAGACATACATGTAGGCAAGCACTTCTACACATAAAAAATAAAATAAATAATCTAAAAATTAAAAAGAACATATTTCCAATATCACATGGTTGTGGAACTGGCCTGACGCTACTAAGAAGGGATCAAAGCCTTCCTAAAATCCCAGCTTTTCTCATCCTGAGAGTATCAGGAGTTTGATTGCTCCCCTGTCTTGTTCAGACACCTACAGACCCCAGCTATTAGGCTTCTCTGGGCGTGGACATGCTCCGGTGTGTGTGTGTGTAGCAACTGATAAGCTCCTGGATCTCCAAGCCTACAGGGACTAGTTGCTGTTTATCTGACCACTGAAACATCCCAGAACTTCCTTCCTTTTCTACATGACCTTATAAGGTGCCTTCCCCTGGCCCTGCTGCTCTTAAGTATAAAAAAATGAAGCTACCTCAATGTTCTTGCCCCAACCAATAACATACCACATGGCTCTAACTGGCCATTCTTGCTGCTGTTTAACTATCCCCTGCCCCCTCCTAATAAATGAACTTTTCTGACACAGTGTTCTGGGTGTTCTCACCTCTGCTTGGGATCCTCCTTCAGCCCTGGCTTGGCCCTGCTCCCAGCACCCCCCCCCACACACACACACAAAACCATACCGGGATTAAGTGAGCTGATGATGCAAATAAGAGTCGGATTTAGGCAGTCTGAAAGTTCTACGCCCTCCCCCATGAACTCATCATCCACACACGACCTCAAATTTTCACAAGAACTCCATGAGATAGTGTCTCAGCCACCATTCTCTTGGCTGTGAAGAGACAGCATGACCAAGGCAACCTTAGAAAGCATTTAATTGGGGGCTTGCTTTCAGCTTCGGAGGTTAGTCTGTTATCATCATGGCTGAGATCATGGCAGCAGGCAGGCAGACGTGGTGCTGGACAAGTAACTGAGAGCCTTATGTCCTGATCCACAGGCAGGCAGAGGGGGGAGAGACTGAACCTGGTTGTGGCTTTTGAAACCTTAAAGCCCACCCCCAGCGGCCAGCAGCGCACCCCCTCAGCAAGAACACGGCTACCCAAGTACAGCCACATCTGCCAATTCTTTCAAACAGTTCATCAGCTCGGGACTAAGCGAGCACATATACGAGCCAATGGGAGGCGGTCTCGTTCAAACCACCGTAGATCGGTATTAATCCCACTTTACAAAGGAGGAGACTGAGGCTTGGAACACCAGAGGAGCACACAGGCTGGGAACCTGGTTTATCGGATCCCGAATTTGTGTTCACATCCTGTTCCCCTGCCCCTCACCTCTGCAACTTCTAACACAGAGAGACAAGGCTGTCCAGGGGCCTAATTTATGTTCAAATCCAGCAAAGAGGAGTGGGGCTTGAACTGAAGGTGTAGAAACTGTTGGTAGGACAGGAAAAGCAAGTTCTCGTCACCCATCAGGGAAATGAACACATCAGCTACGGAGGGAAAACTCGCCCTCATTCTTCTCGTGCTGGGGAGCAGTTCTGTCACAGTGTGTGTGCTTAGCAAGGCCCTGCGCCCAACATCCAAGGGAAAGAAAGACAGGAATGGGACAGGGCGGGACACTGAGATGGAAAGTTATTCTCCCTAGAACTCAGAGGACCATCAAATCATTGAACTGGGATGCGTGTTGAGATTGGCAAAAACGAAAACGCAGCCCTTTCTTCCCACACAGAAGACATCAGAGTTGGCGTCTCTTATATGAAAATATTTCCTTGGCTTTCTCTTAGCTGCATATATTTTTTTTTAACAAAAATTAAATATACAGTGTGAACCAAGCCTTCAGTTCTTGGTAGGGAATAGACTAATTTCAATCTGGCGCCAAAGGAGCAATCCTCGGCTTGCCTTCTCCAGGCCACTCAGAACAGTCCTGGGACGTGTCATCCTTTCTCTCAAAATTAGCCTTTCCTCTCAGAACACAGAGTAACTCGCAAATCTGTACTGTTCTGTTTCTGTTAAGGGCCGGATTTCAGTTTATAAATTGTTCTCTATCTGCTGTTCTCTCCTTCCTCCAGACCTCAGTGTTGTAGTCTGTGCAAGCCTTCCTCCAGCCGCCACAATAGCTGGAGGCAAAGATCAGTAAGTTAACTGTGGATCACCACTAGGGGCTGGAAAGTAGCTCCGTCAGCAGTGTGCAAGCTTGGGAAGCTGAGTTCAGATACCCAGAACCCACTTGAAATGCCAACAAAGTGGACCAGTATCTGAAATCCCAGTGCCGGGAGATGGGGACTCTCAAATCCATGATGATTTTAGGGGCTTGCTGGCTAGTCTAGTGAGTCACCAAGCTCCATTTAGAGACCCTGTCTCAGAAAAAAAAAAGTGTGGGGCCAGAAAAATGTCTTAGTAGATACAAATACTTGAGACCAAGCCTGGTGACCTGAGTTGGATCCCTGGTACTAAAGACATGGTAGAAGTGAAGTGATCGCTGCAAGTTGTTTCTCTGACCTCCACATTCATGCTCTCATACCCCACCACACACAAAATACATGATAGATAAATAGATAGATGATAGATAGATAGATAGATAGATAGATAGATAGATAGATGATAGATAGATAGATGGATGGACCGACAGATGTAAAAAGATAAAAGTGGCAAAACCAGGGGCTAGAGATATCTCAACAGTTAAGATCTTATGCTATTTTTACAGAGGACCTGGGATCAGGTGCCAGCATCTGCATGGTGGCTCATATTTTTACAGAGGACCTGGGATCAGGTGTCAGCATCTGCATGGTGGCTCATATTTTTACAGAGGACCTGGGATCAGGTGCCAGCATCTGCATGGTGGCTCATATTTTTACAGAGGACCTGGGAT
>NC_022018.1:61237746-61241245 GCF_000317375.1 Microtus ochrogaster
TCAATTCTAGGGACTCCAGTGCCCTCTTCTGACCTCCTCAGACACTGTGCACACATACAGGGTACATACTTACATTCAGACAAACCACTCATACTCATAAAAAACAGACAAGCAGAAATGTGTTGCTGGAGAAGTGGCTCAGCCATCAAGAGCCCTTGACACTCTTACAGAGAACCTAGGTTCAGTTCCCAGGACCTACATGGTGGCTAACAACCATCTGTAACTAGTTCCATGGGATCTGGAGTTTATCTAACACAACAGGCACTACACAAGCATGTGGTGGGCACCCATAGGTGTAGGCAAAACATTTATGCATAAAAGTAAGCAAATATTATGGAACAAAAGCTGTTTTAAAAAACTCACCAAGGTGAAGAGTGATTGAGGAAGATACCCAATGTCCATCTCTGGCTTCCACAGGTGTACTGCAGATGTGTATTTACATACACAAACACACTCACATACACACACACCATGATCCTCTGCAATTTCAGGTGTAATTTTTGCCCTAGTCATATCTCTATGATATCATAGCAATCACCCCTAATAGCTTTAGTGAGCATAACACTGAAAATCAAACGGTAAATATAATCGGCCACCAGAGCACAGGCATCAGGATGGCAACAGCAACAGTCTGGAAGGCAGGTAGCACCATGGCCCCATCTTCCCAAGGAGGAAACACGGTTTGTGTAACTGCAGCAACTTGCCCTTGTTTGCACAGGATGGGGCTGAGAGCTAAGACTCTGGGGTTTCCTGCACACAAAGCCTAGGCCCTGAGGAAGGATCTGCGCAACTCCCTGAAAACCATGACCAGATTTTATTTCTTTGCTTCAATGTCTTAAAGGTTCTTGAAAGTTCAGAGCATGAGTTAATGGAGGTAGACAGAAGAAAGAAGAGACCCCAAATGGGAATTCTGTGGGAAAGTAGGTGGCCCTGAAATCAGCCCAATGGCTCAGGGCAGGGGGCAGTCGAAAGGCGAGTCGTGAATTCACTCCTGACAGCGAGCTGCAGAGCAGGAGGGTGGTGCTTGGGCAGCCATTTCCAGGCCCCATGAGAACCCTGACAGGATTTATTGCATGTGACAAACTTTATGTAAAATTATAGGCAGAGGTGAGACACGGAGCTGTGGCCTCTTTTTATCAAAACGGCAGCAAAGGTGTAAGATGAAAAGATGGCTTTCCCGGATTCAAGGAGCTCACAGAGCAGCTGCAACCAGCTAAACAGTTAGCCAGCCAGAGGGCATACAAATGAGTAGTGTGTGTGTGTGTGTGTGTGTGTGTGTGTGTGTGTGTGTGTGTACGTGTGTGTGTGCACGTGGGGTGAGGCTTTAAAATATCTATGAAACTGCTGGCACCAAACACAGGGACTAGAATGTATTTGGTGGTCACTCTGCAGCATCAAGGCAGGCTTCGGTGGTATTCATGCAGCCCAAATCTCTGGTAACTTTCATAAAATATGCTCACGCTTGTTTGAGGCCTTAAGGGACCTTCTGGGTCATTAAAGAAAGATAATATGGACTGGGTACGTAGTTCAGTTGGTCGAGTCCTGGCCTATCAGGCACAAGGCCACACTTAGCATTGCATAAGAACACACACGGGGGTGCACACCTAGAATCCTAGCGCAGGTAGGATGAGTATGTTGAGGTGAGTCTCTGACACGCAATGAGTGCAAGGCCTGTGTGACCTACATGGGCCTCGTCAGAAGAAAGATGGTGGCTGGGGTAGGAAAGGGACCCAGCCCTGCTGTTCTTTCCCCTGACAAAGCTCAGCAGGAAGTATACAGAAAGCCCTGAAACAGAGCAGGATGGTCCAGACCGCTGACACGCAGTGTAAGAAACACAGCTAATAAACCCACTGGGAGTGGGAGAGTAGGGCCAGCCTGGGGCTTGGGGAGGAATAGGAGCCAAAACCACCCCAGCTCCACCAGCTTGAATAGACGGGCACAGGAGGGAGACACCAGGCTAGGGAGAGGCACGAGTTGTCATGCTTGCTGATGCAGACGACTTTGTGTTTTGCAAGACCAAGTACGGGTCCCAGTTCCCTAGCTCTGCAGGCTAGAACGTTTGTTGCCTGGAAGATGTTACCTCCCAGGGCTGGGGCAATGGCTCAGCGGGTAAAGGGCTTACCCAGCAAGAGTGAAGATCTGAGTTTGAATCCCTAGAACGGATATTGAGCTGGGTACAGCAGCCCATTTCTGCAGTTCTCTTGCTACAGTCGATGGAGAATCCAAAGAAGTTCCAGGCCATCTCTCCTGATGTACGCAGTGGCATGTGCAGCCCCCACCAGCTATACAAAATATCTGGAATACATATGGTACATTCCTATAACACGTCTGACGTCAGGGTTTCTTACCCTCACCCTGCTATAAGCAGCACTTTACATGTGGGTGTCACCAATGTCGTTGTCATGAGAGCTGAGACTCTGAGGGTTCCCTTGACCAAGCAGCCATTGCTGGGCTAGAAGGACTCCTCATAATAACCCTTCCTCTCTTTTTCCTTGTTCACAAAGAAGAATGACCCCTAATTTTTAGATGCTTGCCAAAATTGGGAGTCTGGCCATAGGACACTAGGTCATGCCACCACTTTGGTCAATAGCAGGGCAGTCGATGATCAGCCAAACACGCCACAGCCTGTGTGGCTCAGAGCCAAACTCTTTCGGCAGCCCGGCATGGGTTTTCCTTGAGTCTTGCCCGATGTACCAAAGCATCTTTCTGGAGAGAGTGTACATAGGGGAAGCTGAGACTCCAGAAGTCACAACTGTTAATTTTATGACAATTTTGTGATAGTGCACGAGGTGAAGTTAGAAAAGAAATTTGATGTTTATCCAGTCACCATGTCTCCACGTCATAGAACAAAGCATAAACAACATTCATGAAACTGACTGCTAAAGTCATGTGTGCTGGTGCACTCTGTAATTCCAGCACTCAAAAAGCAGAGGCAGAAGGATCATTTGAGCCTGGCCAAGATTACAAGGCTGTCTCAAACGAACACATAGATTGAGGGACATGTCACCCTCCAGCTGCTGAGGACACTGGCTTGAAAGCCTTGGAGAAAGACAGGACCGTGGAACATGACTTCAACAGCCTAAGAGATAGATAGATAGATAGACTGAGGACACTGGCTTGAAAGCCTTGGAGAAAGACAGGACCGTGGAACATGACTTCAACAGCCTAAGGGGGTGCTCAGATATTTCCATTACCAGAGACTTACCCATGATTCTTTACACTGCACACTGTGGTCCTGACAGGCCAAGCAACCCCCCCCCCCCTTCTCATTAACAGGCGCTCTCCTCAGGTGCGTGGGGAGCGTCCTTGCCATGCGGTGTCATGTTTGTTTATGGCCTTGCTTCAAGATAAACACGTTCCATTAAATAAAATGATAAAGCACTGATGTGGGAGTGTCATATATCAATCTGTTGATTTCATTGGTTGAGTAATAAACAAACTGCTTGGGCTCATAGCTTAGAACATAGGTGGGTGGAGTAAACAAAACAAAATGCTGGGA
>NC_022018.1:61241345-61250254 GCF_000317375.1 Microtus ochrogaster
AAAGCACTTTTCAAAAAAGTGTTTGTGGCCTTGGTAATGGTAAGTGTTTGATGGGTGCGTTTTTGTCTCCAGACTCCTCAAGATAGTCATATCGGTGAGAACAGCTTTTTCTTGTGTGTATGTGTGTGTGTGTGTGTGTGTGTGTGTGTGTGTGTCATTGTACTTGACATTGCCCTTCAACATAAATTGTGGGCAATTATTTTAAATAAGCCTGTTGTACATATTGAGGGAACATTAGTTCTGCCATTTCTTTAAGGACTCTCTCAGTCAGATCCGAGAGTTGTTTTTTGGGAGGTGGGGGGAGGTTCTTGTTTTGCTTTGCTTTTTAATCTGGATGATTTTTAAGGCTGCTCCAGTCAGTTAAGGACAAAGCGTGTGCTCTGAGGCTCTGAGCAGTTTTGAAGTTTCAAGAACACTTGGAACATCGTCCTGAAGAACGTCTGCCTCTTTTTAAGGCTTTGTTGAAATTTGCTCATTTTAAGAGGACAGTCAGTGGTGTTCAGTACAATTTGCATCTTCTTTGAAAAGTGATTATTCTGGGTAAGAAGCCTGCAATCCCCTTCTCCCAGGCCTGTGTACCCTTTCAGTCCAGGTGTGAGGTGGCTGCGGTTCCTAGGTTACACTTTTGTATGGAACGCCCAGTCTTTCTCTCTAGAACACTGGTTGAGGGGCTTGCTTCCCCCCAAATCTGAACAATATTTTGTCACCTCCACCCTGCATCAAGACTACTGAAAACTCTACCTAGCTATCATGTGCTCCCACCCGGCAGGGTACGCATGGCCAGGCATTTCCTGTTGAATCTGTTACAGTCAGGGATGAAAATGGTATATTCCACCAGCAAAACATAACACATTTAATAAACTTATCTCTGTGGCTCAGCAGCTGTACAACCTATTGGTCCCCAGGAGAGATGGCTGCAGTTCTTAATTTAAAGGGTCCATGAACTTTTGTACCATTGCACTGGCTTCTTCAACAACTTGCCGTGTGGTTTCAAACTCAGCAGATCTAATTTAGTGCTACTGAGATCCACTCTGGAAATAGAATTGTTACGTTTTCAATTAACATAGATTTAATCAAAAGCAAAAGGAAGGAGACAGGAAGAGGGGAGGAGGCAGAGAGAAACAGCTACAGCTTCAGTAATCCCTTGATTCCAGGGCCTCCTGTGGACACCCAAGTCCCAGGGTGCTCCAGTCTCTATAGCCTGTGTGGAGTCCATGGACACCCAGGTTCTCTGTTGGCTACTTGGGCAATGAGAATGTGGTATAGCAGTCATGTTATACTGTCCAGGGAATGAGGGCAGGGAAGAAAGTCTGTGCATGTTCTCCAGAGATGCGGGATGCTCCTGGAGCTGGAAGTACAGGCAGCTGTGAGCTGCCCATTGTGAAACGAAGCTCCAGATTTCTGGAAGCCGATGGTCTTGATTGCTGAGCCATCCTTCCAGCCCAGAGATACTTGTTTTAGAATTCCGCAAGCTTGTCTAGACTGTGTGTAGAGGTTTGAATGAGAAACCTTATGTATTTGAAAACTTGGTCTCCAGTTGGTGGTACTATAATAATCATAGAGATTATGGAACTTCTATGATGCATAGCCTTCCTGGAGGAAGGACATCAATGGGGCCACTTTTGAGAGTTCAGAGCCTGGCTCTGCTTCCAGTTTGTTCTATCTGCCACCTATATGAGGTTGGGATGTGATCTCCCACCCTTCTGGCCCTATTGCCATACCTCTGCTACCATCAGAGGTAGCTAGCCCCTTGGAGACTTAAACCAAAAGCAACTTTTCTTACACAGCTACACAGCCACCCAGCTACACAGCCACCCAGCCACCCAGCTACACAGCTACACAGCCACACAGCCACCCAGCTACCCAGTTACACAGCCAGCCATGAGTAGGAAGAAAAGTAGGATATACAGAAGTAAGAAAAACAAAAAGCCCAGAAGCAAAAGGTAGACGTAATAATATAAGTTAATAAAAACTGGCCAGAAATAAGACAAACTAAGGTCAGGCGTTTATAATTAAGAATTAAGCTTGTGTGTGTGTGTTGTGTGTGTGTGTGTGTATGTGTGTGTGTGTGTGTGTGTGTTTGAGAGCTAGGTGGTGGGCCACCAAAAAAGTCAAAGAGCCCAAAAGAGAGTAAAGGGCAAAAAAAAAAAGGAAAAGAAACAAAAAACAAAATCAAAAACAACCAAACAACCAAACAACCAACCACATTTTGGCATTCCAACATGGGACTAGAATAATCCAAAAAGTGTGTCTAGCTCTCCATAGCTGGAGGCTTAGGGTTCCTTACCACACTTCCAGATTCAGCACCTGCTACCCCACAGGCTCATTTTCATCAGAAATGCTCAAAATTTTAGAGTTTTGTTATAGGTGTATTATTGATAATGTACCAGACAATTTTAAGTGGGGTTTTCAGAGGAGTCTTGCATTTTAAAATTTATTGTGTGCATTTGACTGTTTGCCTACACATATGTATATGTGCCATGTGTGTGCCTGGTGCCCGTGGAAGGCATCAGATCCCCTGTAACTAGGGTTACAGTTCTCATCTAGGTGCTGGGAATCGAACCCAGGTCCTCTGGAAGGGCAGCCAGTGCTCTTAACCACTCAGCCAACTCTCCAACCCCATGGGAACTCTATTATATTTAATAATAAGAGTTGCAATTAAATTTAGGGAGGAACCGTAGAAAGGAATAGAGATACTTTTGTTTAAGTTTTGATCAAAGAGTACATCCTCGTGCAACAAGCACTGATGTAAACAGAATCTGCTCGGAGCATCCTCCTGAGCTGTGTTGAGGAATCTGAAAGACACTGCTTTGGAGAACTTTCCTAAGAACGAAAGGCAAACTAGGTCACACTTTCCTGGACAGACGCTCAGTAAGTGACCTGTGCCAAGAACTTCCAAGCTCTTCCAAGAATTTGGAAGACAGCTTCTAAGCTCTTAAGGTCAGGATAGCTACAAAATAATGGTTAATGTCCTATATACACACACTATTCTATTTTCATGTTTACTTAGTTATTCATGTTTTTGAGACAAAGTCTCCTTATGTTTCCCTACTGGCCTTGAATCACTGGGTAGCAAAAACAAATTCAAACCCAGAATCCTCTTGCCTCAGCCTTCCATGTATGATGCTAGGCATGTGTCACTGGGTTCCAGCACACTGTCTTAACCAGAACTCTCCCTGTTTGGTTTTTCAAGACAGGATTTCTCTGTGCATCCCTGGCTGTCCTGGAACTTGCTTTGTACACCAGCCTGGCCTCAGAGACTCATCTGCTTCTGCCTCCCAAGTGCTGAGATCACCACCACCCAGTGTTGATTAGAACTTTAGATACAGTGAAGTCACATTGTATGTGACATCGTTCCTGTCATGATAAAGCACGTGGTGATGTGTCCAGTGCACTTGCGCTTCCTAATAAGGCCCACATTAACCGCTGACACTTGGTTTCACGAGGCCGTCAGGAGTGGTCAGCTCTGACTTCCTGAGGTGTGTGCAATGGGCATGCCCTTACAATATTTCATCATTAAGTTTTTTTTTAGAAATAGGGAAATAGAAAAATATTCAAGCTTCAAAATAATTGCACCATTTATTTTATATATGTGTGCACGCGTTTGGATGTCGTCCCTCTAAGCAGAAAGCTGCAGCCTCACAGGTATGTGAGCTGAGTTCCTGGTCTGAGGATGTCACGCTGAAGATGTCCACAACGTCAGTGGTTTCTGCTCTCCTTGCAAATCTTCAGGCTGACAAGCACTTTCGGGAAAATTCATGGCGAGTTTGTCTTTTTTAAAAGCGATGTTTCTATAAATCCTATGAGCACTGTGACAGAGACTGTGAATCATGTCGCTGGCTTGAGTAATGAGGCTTTCACTTTCTGAACTCTGCCGGGACGCCCAGAGGCTTCTGTTGAGACTGAATCTCTTGCGGTGTTTAAAACACCCATCCACGCGAAAAGGAGAAATTCTGATGTGGACTGAAAATATTTCACCATAATTTCTGCTGAAAGGAAAATAAATAGCAATATACGGCGCTAGGTCTGAAGGCTTTGGAGAGGCCCATTAGTCACCACAGAGGGGAAAAAGTAGACTCAGTGGGGGGAAAAGTAACTCTTCGCTACATCAGTGGGCTGTAAGTCCGAGTTTTACAGGTGAGTATGATTGGCTCATCCAATTCTAATAGGGGTATGAGGCTGAGGGCTTCAATAATAAGTGAACATTAGAAACGGAATGAGAGGGAATTGAGAGAGGGCATAGAAGCGCAGCAGGCAAAAGCCCAGAAGGCCTTGACGCTGGGATCACAAACCCCTAGGGCAGAAGGCCATGCAGGTAATATGGAAACTCTGGTCTTTAAAACCAGCTTATGTGGCGGCAATATTTAACCACCCAGCCAAACTTCGAGTCATCCTATGTGTCCCTTTCAACAGGCATACAGGACTGCCATCTGTGATTTCTACCTTTTGACAGCCTCTCATGATCTACCTCTACTAACACTGATCAAGAGTGACAGGAGGCTAAATCAGTGTTGTGGGAAGGGACCCGAGAGGGACTGGTTCAGTAGGAGGTGTGTACCGTGCCTGTCATATTGTAAATATTCAATCCAACTGTGGAAGACGAAAAGATCAGCTGGGAGATGAAGCTCACAAGAGGTTTAGATGATTAAGATTAGATGAAGTTAGTAGCTGTTCGCTGAGAAGAGACACAAACGTAGGGTGTACTCTGAGACCCTTGATCTTCATAAGGTCTTGTTTGTTTGTTTGTTTGTTTGTTTTGAGACAAGGTTTCTCTGTAGCTTTGGTGCCTGTCCTGGAACTAGCTTTTGTAGACCAGGCTGGCCTCGAACTCACAGAGATCTGCCTGCCTCTGCCTCCCGAGTGCTGGGATTAAAGGCATGCACCACCAATGCCTGGCTATAAACTTTCATTGCACATTGACCCCACTTGTTCTCTGTCTAAGAAAAAAACAAACGGGACATCTGCATCTCATCAGATCTATTGGCAAGCTATAGCTGCTCACCAGGCATTCTTGTCTCTTAATGTTTGCTTCAGTTGTCTGGAGACTCAGGCCCACAGCTCTCCTCTATTCAAGCACCTTACCCCTAGGTGACTTCAGCCACTTCCAGGGCTGTGGGACCTTCATATACTTGGTAGTTTTCCAACCCCATTCCCCAGGAGCCCACTTCTACTTGGGCATCTTTAACGTCAACCTCCATATCTCTAAGACAGACTTTATCTTCTCTTCCCAAACTGTTTGACTACCTGTATTTCAGTCTACATGGTGGCAACATCTAACCACCCAGCCAAACTTCAAGTCATCCCCAGTATTCCTTTCTCCTCCCACCCTCTTCAAATCCTGGAGGCACTGGAATAGCTTCTTCACTTCTTCATGTTAACTTGTCTTCTCACCGCCTAGGTTCTGGCTGCTTACGGAAGCCTGAAGGTCACAATCCGGATCTTCTTGTGTCTTTTCTTTTTGTCTAGATCCTGCTCTATTGTGACCTTCTGCCCTGCCCCCCTCCACCTCCATCATCCCAGTCGGCCGTGCTCAGTTTTCATCTTTCATAGATCTAGTAAATGCGAGCTTCCTGGAAATCCCGGACTCCTCCCACCCCTGAATCCTCCCTGCTGAATGAGAAAAAGAAATACAAAGAAGGACATGATTGTTCCTAGGTATGATGGTGGAGATTTACCTTAGACGTGAGGGAGAGCATAGCCAGAGGCAGAGACATCTGGAAGAGTCCAGAGTGAACATGACCCTGAACTGAGTCTTCTGAGGAGAGGGGAGACTAAGAGACTAGGAGGGGAAAAGGGGAAAGGACTGGGTAAACAAAATGGCTGGGTTATATAGGGAAGAGCAGCTGGGGGAAGGGCGGCCCAGCCTGTGGCAGGAGAGTTAAGTGTACGGGAAAGGGAGGACCCTGTAACAGTAGGGACTGAGGGATGCTGGGAGAACTTGGCAGCCAGGTCCCCTTTCATATATTAAATAGGCATCTCAGTTAAGCCATTTTTCTGGGTTTAAGACCTAGCATCTTGTTTCCACAGCTCCCTGAAATGCTTTTCTTGTTAATCACCAGGGTTCTAGAGAAGTTCAATGACTTCTAAGTTTGAAGGAGAGGGGGTGAGACTTAGGGGCAGTGGGGTAGCCAAGACCTTCGGGTTTGAAGGAGACATGAGAGACGGAACAGCCAAAACCGTGCAAAAGAGGTGAGGTCCTGCTTTGTGTGACCCTGGCTGAGGAAACCCCATAAGCAGGTCTGGGAAATAACTTTTCTGTTCTCATTTTCCTCCCTGCTCTATGATCTCAGGCTGATGCTTCCCATTGGCCAGATCCACTATCAACCCAAGGTTAAGGAAAGATTAAATCAGTCTTGCAGTTCAGCCACAAGGGTGGGGAAAGCTAAAAAGGCCATGCTGGTGGGGAGTGTATTTAGCACAGTTACATGGCGGCTTTGTCCACATCAGCCTCTCTAGACAGTCTGAGTTACCTGGCAGAGGGAAGAGGCCCTGATGTCTGTGTGCACCCCTAGCTTCAAACAGAGTAGAGTCTCAGGATTGCGAATCAAATCAGTGGAAATGGTTAACTCATGCTTGCTTGAGGATTGTGCTGGAAAAATTGTCATGTGCTTTCTGGAACCCAAGGCTAAACCATAGGCAGCATAAGCTCAGTAATTTTTAAGAGAGATTTCTTTAATTTTGTTTTATGTGTCTAGGTGTCTGTCTGTCTCTCTCTCTCTCTGTGTATGTGTGTGCCCTATGAGTGTGCCTGGTGTTCTTTTTTTTTTTTTTTTTTTTTTTTTTTTGGAGACAGGGTTTCTCTGTAGCTTTGGAGCCTGTCCTGGAACTCCCTTTGTAGACCAGGCTGGCCTTGAATTCACAGAATCCGCCTGCCACTGCCTCCAGAGTGCTGGGATTAAAGGCGTGTGCCACCACCGCCCAGCTTGTGCCTGGTGTTCTCAAAAGCCAGAAGAGAGCATCAGAGTCCCTGGAACTGGAACTACAGATGTTTGTGAGCTGCCATGTGTCTGGGAGTTGAATCCAGATTCTCTGGAGGAGCCATCAGTTCTCTTAATCACTGAGCCACCTCTGCAGTCCTCTTGTCCCCCCACGGAGGCCACAGAGGGCCACTGGATACTCTGGAACTGGAGTTACAGGTGGTGGTGAGCTGCCTGATGTGGGTGCTGGGAACTGAGTTCCAATGCTTGTAACATTGCTCAGGAAGAGCAGCAAGCCATCTTACCTGCTGAGCCATCTCTTCAGTTCCAAAGAAAGCACCTTTAGCAATGAACCAAAGTGCAGGCATATTCTACATGGTATCATTTAAAAATATCTGCCCATGGTGCTGGAGAGACGGCTCAGTGGTTAGGAGCTCTGGCTGCTCTTACAGAGGACTGGGGTTCCGTTCCCAGCACCTTCATTTTGGCTCACAAACACCTGTAACTCTAGTTGCAGAGAATCCAATTTTTCTTCTGGCTTCCACAGGCACCAGGAATACACACGGACCATGTAAATATGTGTAGATAAAACACTCATATGCCTATAATAAAAATAAATACATCTTTTAAAAGCATCCATTCTTTTTGGTTTCGAGACAGAGTTTCTCTGTGTAGCCCTGGCTGTTCTGGAACTTGCTCTGTAGACCAGGCTGGCCTTGCCTCTGCTGCCTAAGTGCTAGGATCAAAAGGGTGTGCCACACTGCCCAGCAAAAATGTCTCTCTTGGTAAGACTAAAGTTACATTATTAAAAACTAACCTGAAAGTATCTTTCTTTGATTTAATACTATCTTGCTAATTAAGACAAAGAAACAGAAAAACAAAAAGGAAGGAAAGAAAAACAGAAGTTTAAATCTTAACTTCAAACCTAACAAACCTCCAGAGTCTGCATACTCTCTGTTTTCATCAGCTAACCTTGAAAAGACAGCAACCTGCACTGGGTGCAATGACTCCATCCCCACATGCCTGGTCCCTGAGTGACGTCATGGAGCTTAGTCTTCTTCCAACTCCCTGGAAACAAGAAATGAATCTTTACTGTGATAAATCTCTGAGATGAGTTAGATTTTTTTTTTTTACAGCAAGTGGTTTTATTCAGACTAATGTAGCTATGAAATATTAACCTGAAATCTATACTGTGGTTTAAATTCCACGTCCGTGATTGTCATAGGTCTTGGTGTGTATTGTAATCAGCCATTTGTGTGGATGTCCTTTGTAGCTCAAATCTTATACCCGGAGGGCTCTTGTCTTCTATGAACAAGATGTGTCCCTTGGTGCTGTTTTTGCTTAGAACATTTTGTGAAATCCATGCCAAATTGTCTGATGTATTGTGTAATACACACAGCTATGATTCACAGATTATCTCCTCAGGTTTCCTCAGAGGATACAAGGATAATTGTCCCCGTGTACATTATTTCCTTTACTTTCTTCATTAGTTGTGTGTGTGTGTGTGTGTGTAGTTTGGAGGACAACTTTCTGCGGTCACTTCTGTCCTTTTACTGGGGGTTTGGGGTATCAAACTCAAGTTGTCCCCATTTTATAGATGATGAAACAGCCTAAGAAAATAAACTATAAACCAGAAAAACTCAATTTACATAATTGTGTAAAAAAGGTTCAGTGAGAGAATAGTTTCTCCAGCCTTGACCCTGGTGTGTCTCAAAGTTACATTTCCCTGAGCCGTTTCGGATCCCCTCTAGCTTTTCCTGATTTTCTTATATGGTGATCTAGTGCTTTACCAGAAATCACCCCACAGTAATCCTCACAGGACTTGAGCTAGCATGGTCAACTGCCCAGGGGCTGGGTGACTGGAGGGGTGGGTAGAGCCCACTGGGCAGGGCGACTCCTTTGTTTTCTCTGCTTTTATCTGTTTAAATGGCAGTTCCAGAGGAAACTCTGTGAAAGGCTTGAAATGAAGAGGGAGAGAGGGAGAAAGGAAAG
>NC_022018.1:61250454-61258659 GCF_000317375.1 Microtus ochrogaster
GAGAGAGAGAGAGAGAGAGAGAGAGAGAGCGCTTGAGCTCTTGCTCTAACATTGGAAAGAAACCAACTAGTATGGCTATCCCCAGATTCTCTTAGAAACAACCAGGGTGAGGGGTGAGGGAGGCCTGTCTTCACTGGAGGAACATTAAATTTCTCATTTTGATTGGAGGAAAGTCAAAGACTTTATGGACATCGTTTCTAACTGCCACAGTTCCCTTTTCTAAAACATTTGCCTGAATTAGTGCAGATCTGGGTAAGTGATTTTATCTAAGCTTGTGCAGCTGGTAGACAGCCTTACGATTATTAGATGAAAATTTATAAATCAAAATTCCACTCTGCTCTTTCATGACACCAGAAAAATATCTTGTAATCTGCCCTAATGGGCCCAAGTAGATCCAATCCTTTTAGTGGACTGGAAAATAAATTTGTTTTTGTAGGAAACCAGCCATCAGTAAACACTTTCCAAGTTTCTTCCCATGCTTTTCATTTTTCCAACAGATGTATTCATTTTTCTGTTTCCAAAATGAATTGCCCCCCCCTGCCTGCCCCCACCTTTTGGTTGCTGATTTTCATTATATTTCTCAAGATACTTTTGTATCTGTTCTCAGATCTACTACTTAGGTCACTGTTACCTCCTCATGCCTGATGGGCTCTTCTCATGGGCCACTAAGAATATCTTTGATTTTGTTTTTGAGACGCATACTCCAGGATAGCCTCCAACTTGCTATGTAGCTGAGGCTATCCTTAGGCTCCTGATTTTCCTGCCTCTACCACTGAGTGCTGGAATTACAGGTGTGTGTGACCACTCCTACCTGGGGAAATATTTAAGATTAGAATCTGACGCGTGGCCTGAGGAGCATTCTTCTGCTTTACTTTGTTCTTGTAGCCCCAAGCCTCCACAGCTGAAAATTTCTGATGAATCAAGAGTTTGAGCAGTCGATATGAAATCTCAGCCGGGTTAGCGGATGAGTTTTGGCAGTTCTAGGAAGCTGGATAGAATTCCCTTTGAGAATTCCGCTTAGCTGGGAACACAGGGAGAGAAACTTAATGAAAAATGGATATGTGGATACCTACCCGTTTCACGAGTGGACCTGGAGTGTCGTGGCCAGTCCCCAGCAACCCAGTGCAAGGCGTTTGTGTACTGTTGTGAAGGCTAAAAAAAAAAACAACAGTTGTAATTAATTTTAATAAAGTTTTATTTATTCTGAGAGATGCAAAGCACCATCGTTTGAACATGTACCTAACATAAGATATGCCTACTGCGGTTTTCATTCTTGTTTTCGTAGTGTCTTAGACTCTGGTGTGTAACGTACGCTTAACATAGCTCAAGCAGGACTTGCTGTTTCAACATCAACAACCGATGATCGTAGGGTACTGACAGGCCTCTTAAGCTTCGTCAGGCTTCTGATAGCTCAACCTTTTCCTTCGTGGATCGCACACCTTGCCATCATTCTAGCTCAAAACATCTGTCCTGGTGTTGCCCGCTCTGATGAGGCCCCTGTTATTCTCTGTTGGTTTTGTTGTCAACACAGAAGAACAGAGCAATCTCATTTATAAGCTATCTGTTTGCTATCGTTTCCATCAGGGTGTTGGCGTCTCCGGGGCAGGATTTTATTGACCTGCTGTTGTGTGTGTGTGTGTGTGTGTGTGTGTGTGTGTGTGTGTGTGTGTTTGTGTGTGGTTCTGGCACGGAGCACACCGCCTGGCCCACGCGGGTCGTTGGGTTCTCACTCTGGAGAACCCTGAAGCGGGCGGCAGAGGGCAGCCGGGCGCTAAGTCACAGGTGGGGCGCGCGCTCGGTGCGGGCGAGTGGGTGTGTGCGGGGTGCGCGCGGCAGGGCGGGAGCGCGGAGCCGGGAGGAGCCGCGAGCGCCGCGGAGGAAGAGGACGGGGAGGAGGAGAAGAAGGTGGTGGCTGCGTCCCTGAGGGGCCGAGCTGATCTCGAGGCAAGGGAGCGGAGGCCGTTTGGAGGTGCCCCGGATCGGGACCCGCCACGGGGCGCAGGGCGCACGGGCCGAGAGCTGCGGGGCCGGTGAGCGGCCGCCACAGGCGGCGGGAGGAGCGGGAAGAGCGGTAGGGAGGCCCCGGCGCGGGGGAACAGGTGGCCGGTCAGGGCGCTTTGTGTCCCTTCCCTCCGCTGTCCCCGCGTCGTCCGGAGGCGGAGGCGGGAGCCGGGTAACCGCAGGCTCGGGGCTGGGGGCGCTGCGGTGTGGGGCGTGGGGGTCCCCCAGCCCGGGCTTTAACAAAGGGCGCGCGTGGCCCCAGCCCGCGGGAGGCCTCGAGATTGGAGCCAAGCCCCGGGAACCTCTATTTCCTTGAGGTTTGCCATTTTCATTCTCTTCTCCATTTCTCTCAGAGGTCTGCGGCTTGGTGCATGAGGGGCCCGCAGCGGCGCGGCGGCGGTGGGGATGGTTCGGGCCGCGGAGCCGGAGTGGCCTGGGTGCTGGTGAGGCGAGACAGTCTATCATGACTGTGTTCAGGCAGGAAAACGTGGACGACTACTACGACACCGGCGAGGAACTGGGCAGGTACCAGCAAAGGGGGGCGGAAGCGCTCGG
Source organism: Microtus ochrogaster (assembly GCF_000317375.1). Lineage (NCBI taxonomy): Eukaryota > Metazoa > Chordata > Mammalia > Rodentia > Cricetidae > Microtus > Microtus ochrogaster. The sequence continues at coordinate 61,253,011 of NC_022018.1, forward strand.
TGTGGGGGGCAGTGCGCGGTAAACAGATTCTGCTAAAGCCAGGCGTGCCTCTCTCTGGCCCTTCTCTGGGATGTGCCCATGGTGGAAGAGGCAGTGCCTAACCCGCGAAGGCCAGGGACCAGGAATAAGTTTCCTGATCCAAGGGGTGGAGAGGGAGTCCACGGTGCCGTTACTGCGCACAGAGTGTGGTCAAAACCCCTGGACCAGACAAGACTTCATTGTGCGCACCAACTCCTGTCAGCAGTCTCCCTTCTGAGACAATGAGGCAAACGCCAGGACTCTTAACTGCCACTGGAGGGACCGCCTATGTGTGCTTTAAGCAGAGTACAAGTTAATTAATGGGCGTTTAACATTTTAATACTCACCCCTTGTGCTGGATTTTTAGTGCACATCAGCCAGGGTTGGTAGGTAGGTGTGGAACTTGCCAGATGTTGGCCTTGGAATTTGAAACTTACTCCCACCAGGAATTTGCTGCTAAGCTTGGTATCGTTTATGGCGGCTGTCTCTATTCAGAGACTACCAGCACACTGTGGAGGCTGTGGTGCTGAGCAGGGTGTGTTGGTGTCTAGGTGCACCAAGCAGATTTCTCTGGCAGCATTTGGCAACTGCTGGGTGACTCTTAACATTAATCCGCCGGGTTTATTGATCTGTGCTTTATGTGAGCAAATAGCCCAGTGTTCATACTGTATTTAAAATTTGGCGTGTGGAATTGCGTGTTGGCATTGTGACTAAAGCAGGCAAAAGGATTGATAAACAAACATAGTTGCAGTTACTCACACAGTGTTTGTGTTGAAATTTGTATTTTTCCATGTATACCCAATGGCCTTCTATAAAGCTTTTTTTTCTTCTTCACAGAAAGGAAATTTAAAAAGAAAAAAAAAAAGACCCACACCCTTTATTACCTAATAGGATTTTGGAAGATATCTAACTAAAATTTTAAAATATTCAGATAACTCAGGAATGTAAAAGATCTTTTAAAAAGTTATAGCCCAGAGCGTTTCTGCGCATTCTCAGATAGACCGAGGCCTCTGCAGAGCCCGTGCTTGGGGGGAGAACACCGTTATCGTACATCTTAATGAATGACTGAAAGGCCAGCCTCTGAAAGATCACATTTCATGGGTATGGTTAAGATTGAGGTCGAGAGTGTGCAGTTGAAATACTTGGCTTAACTGGAATTCAACCACTCTCTTCCTGTGGTTCATAGCAAGATGAGTGTGTGGGATTTTCCCAGGGGGACTAGAAAATAAGAAGGGTGAAAAATTTCTCATCCCATTGCTGAAAGATCGCCAGAGTCTATAAATTATCTTGGAAAAAAAGAGATGGTAAAAAATGAGGCGAGATGGTTGTTTTGTGAATAAGATGTATTGACTCTGTTTCCGTTAAGATCTTTTCATGGAATTGTGTGTTTAGAGAAAGGAGAGGGAGGCTTGCCTGTGGTTAGCAAACGGGCTTTGATCTTCTTTCGTGGGTGTGATGACAGGGGAGCTTTGCTCATTTGTCACTGTGTTCCACTTTGATTTTGACTCTGTCTTTGTGTCAGTATCTAACTGTTCTCCTCTCCATGCAAGACTAATTGATAGGTTGTTTATTAAATAATTTGTGTGATCTAGGAACTTTGAAAACTTGCTCTGGAGAAGCTGGGAGTTGGGATTTTAAGAAAGAAAACATGTATGTGAACTATTGTGATGGCTGCTCTTGTTTTTGCCAAAAGATGAAGCACGTGGTTGGCTCTTTCTAAGGTTCTTCTGCGCCCTGTGGTTTTATGTCTTGGACGTCATCACTTCTGCCAAAGAAGCGTTGATGTACGGTACACAGGTAGAGATGTCTCTGGAAGACGGGGAGTGGAAGGGAGGAATTCCAGGGCAGAGAAATGGAAACGGACAGTCTGTGGCCTAAAGGGAGGGTGATGTGAGCTCTGAACTGGGAGCCCTACGAAGAGTCTAAGTAGACCAGCATTCAGAGTTTAAAACTTCACTTAGTTTATCTGTGAGCCTGTGTATCTGCCACACAAGTGCAGGTGCCCATGAAGGCAGGAAGAAAGAGGGTATTGGATCCTCTGGAGCTAGAGTTACAGGCAGTTATGAGCCCCCCTGGTGTGAGTGCTGGACTCAAGCATGGAGCTGTCTCTCTAAATAAATCTAGGTTTATTTAGTAATCTTTAAATAGAGCGGTTCATCTTATAAGTGGACCAAGAAAATCCTCACCTAGAAGAGAAAGGAAGAGTTTTAGGGAAGTAGAACACACTTGTTATTTTTCTTGGGTAAACTGCAGGAGTATGACTTTTGAATGTGTGTGTGTGTGTGTGTGTGTGTGTGTGTGTGTGTGTGTGTGTGTATTCTTTGTATCGCCCAAGACTGTAGAACTTCCTGTTGACTGCTGAGAACTTTAAAACTACCATGTTTTTGCAGGAGTGACAGATGAGACCAACCAATGGATAGGCAGCCTAGCTCGAATTTTGCAATTTGATGGCTTTATCACCTCCCAGGTCATAACTGATAAGCCCAGTGCTTATTTCATAGAGGTTGTGAAAATCAGGTCATTTAAGGTGTGGAAACAGTTTATGAGGTGTAAACAAGAACAGATTATCTGTAGGACTGACCCTGAGATGGTATCTAAGACAGGCTGGTAGCCCGGTGGGCCACTTAGGAAGAGAGGGAGCCATTCTATGAAGAGCGTCCTGGTGAAGACCATTGCTGTGGTTGACCATCTCTGACCTCTTTGATTCAGATTAATGCAGCTCTAGGCTGGAGCTCTGTCCTCCAAGTAGAAGCAGAGGGGACCATTGTCTTTAGGAAATTTTGGTGCCCTTCAGTGCTAACTTGAGGAGACCGTCTAGCAATTTCCCTTCCTTTCCTGGGAGACTAAACACAGTGTTCCTTCCATGGTGTGGGTTGCTCTCCAAGAGGAATTCAGATAAGAGAACACAATGCTCCTTCCATGGTGGGGTGCTCTCCAAGAGGAATTCAGATAAGAGAACACAGTGCTCCTTCCATGGTGGGTGGTGCTTCCCAAGATTGATTTTGATAATACAGTGTTCCTTTCCTGGTGTGTGGTGCTCCCCAAGAGGGGTTCTGGAGAGGGAACACAGTGCTCCTTCCATGGTATGTGGTGCTCCCAAGGTGAATTCTGATAATACAGTGCTCCTTCCATGGTGTGTGATGCTCCCTAAGAGGTGTTGTGGTTAGAGCCCGTTTTCAAGGCTGTAATACTAGGTTGTTTTAATAGTATGCCTGGCTACTTCTTTCAGCTGGGCCTTTGGGCAGCTGCTTGCTGACTTGCCTACCACTGACCCTAGTTATACTCTTGGCCATTACTGAGCTTGACCTGTGAGTTTCCTGGGCACCTCCTTGTCCGCTGCTTTGCTGAGGTACTGGTTGTGTCTTCCATCTCCTTGTCTGAACTTACTCAGTCTGACTGAGGCCCACTTCCTTAGGAACTCTTTTATGATCATTCTCAAAGAGTTTATTATTATTATTATTTTGTGTGTTTGTGTGTGTGCACAGGTGTATTTGCAGGTGTGGCAAGTGTGTGTGCACCGGTATGTGTGTGTGTGCACAGGTGTGTGCAGTGTATGTGTATGTGTGTGTGCACAGGTGTGTGTGTAGTGTGTGCAGGTGTGTGTGTGTAGGTGTGTATGTGTGTGCACATGTGTGTGTGTGTGCATGTGTGTTTGCAGGTGTGCTCACCTGTGCGCATGTGTGGGGCCCAGAAGAGAGCATCAGGTACCTTTGTTTGTCACTGCCTGCTTGTACCTTTGAAGCAGGTTCTTTACCTGAACCTGGCTCGCATTTTCTTAGGTAGGCTAGCAGCCACCAAGCCTCAGCTAGTCGTCTTCCTCCACTTTTCTCTTCAGCGCTGGAGTGGCAGAAGTGTGTGGGATGCCTGACGTGTTGTGTGAGTGCTGGGATTTGAACTCCTGGTCCCCTGGATTACACAGGAAGCACTCCCAAGCCCTGAGGTATCTCTGCAACCACTCCATGGTTACAGGAGCCAGGTGGATGACTTGTCTGCAGGATCAGGTCCCCTGGGTTTTATGACACCATTCATCTTGATCCTTGTAGCTTGCTGAGAGTTCTTTCTCGGTGTGCTCTGTGGTCCAGCATCCCTGCGATCCTCTCTACAGGGTGTGATGTGTGCTGAAGACACAAGGCCAGTGTATCCCTGAATGACCCGGCTCCAAGCTGCCAGGGCAACTGTACACAGAGCACTTGAAGTGTAGCTGGTGGTTGAGGTGTGGAGCTGTCAATGCAGAGTGGGCTTGCCTTGGTGTACCGCTTTGGACGCCTTCCTTTATTTATGTGGTGAATTAGAGACAATGGCCCTGGATTTCTGGGCATAGTCATCGCCTAATGTTCATTCAGTATCATTTCTGTATCATGGTAGGCGTCACCCTGCCCAGTAATAGCCTGTTTGATTTCCCAGGGATCAATGACCTTGGACTTTCTCACTGTGTTTTCGTTTTTAGTGCTGAATTAGATGCATGGTATTTAGTAGGCACTCACCCAAGGTGCGGTGATTGACTGAATGAGTCCTTGGGAGAAGCATCACTGGGGGCCTTGAGGGAGAAGTGACCATGCTGAAGACAGACACCCAAGATGGCAAAGCTGTCACTCATGGGAATGAAGCCTTCAGATCTGCATTCCCTGCCACCCAACAGCAAGGAGCATGACTGCCCAAATTTTCAAGACAGATCAGTTTTAAGCAGAAACAAGTGGAGTGGTGCATTAAGTATTTCGCATTGGCTTGGATGGTGGTTAGAGGCTTATAGTTCAGATTTATCACCTTCCCCATTTGTCATAAAATCCATAGGCATTTTAATTGAAAATGAAACATCGTAGGAAGCTAGGCATGAGGCTGGTGGTGGAAGACTTGTGTTCTGGGCCTGGGCTTGGGCTCCATGTGGCCAGTCGCAGAGGGGGTTTGGAGCTGACTTTCTGCGCCTGTGTACAAGCCTTTCCATTCTGGGCGTGTGTCTTATCTCGCCCTTAGGAACCTGAAGGGTAAGTTGTATTGATGAGCCTCAGGGAAACCAAGAAAGCCTTGAGCCCAGAGGGGGGCTCACACTCATTCCAGGAGCTGTGAACATTTCACCTGGAGAGGGAGCATTTCCCTTGTTCTGTGTCCTTGGCCTCCCTGCGGTTGTCACACCTTGAAGGCATAGACCATTTCTCTCCGGGTCAGGTGGGGAGAGGTGGGTGAGTGGGTGGAGAAGCACAACACCTCCTCAGATGGTGTCTGGGGATGGGGTGCAGGATGACAAAGTCAGGGTTATATTGACTAACTCAGCAGGGAAATGGGTCCTTAATTCTGAGGCAGTTGCTGTGTATACCCAACCTAAACACGGTGTCTGTAGAGATGACTTCCTGATCGTAGTCACTGGAGGCCACGCCTGACAGGAGGGGAGTGGCTTCCCTTGGAGCTAGGCAACCTGAGGCCTCAGGAACTATAGCCTGGAGGAAGCCTGGGTTGTCAGCATCCTCCCTTCTGCTCAATGTTTAGTCACAGTAGGTTTTCCAGGACAACTGGTCAGTAGGGGACGAGAGAGGTCCCCTAAGGACCCTGGCCCAGGCCGAGCTGTGGACTATAATGATTAGGCTGTGGCCATTCCCCCCTTGCCAGAGCCAGAGGAAACTGGTATTCAAGTTGGGC
>NC_022018.1:61259207-61269833 GCF_000317375.1 Microtus ochrogaster
GTGGGACAGAATAATCGATGAAAACGCCTAAGGGGCTTCTGTCTCATGGTTTCACAGTTTCAGCCCGCCATGGCAGGGAAGCCATGAACGGCAGAGAATGTCAGTGCTTGTCAAACGGAAGGCTTGGCAGCCCTGTCAGGTCGTGGTAGACCAGGAATCAGAGGAGTGGCTGCAGCTAGAGATCGGGTTGTATGTAGCCTCCGAAGTTTCACTTATAATGACCTGCTTCCTTCAGTCAGGCCCCGCCTCCCGAAAGTTCCTCAGCCTCTGTAACTGCATCCTCTTCCCTGAAGGGTTTCATAGAAACCGATCAGAGCTAGTAGCCGCTACCCTTCTGAGTGTGAGTGCTCCCTCAGGTCTTAAGGATGCTCTGGGTGTCTTACCTTTCCCTTGTGGCTTGTGCCCTGCAGTTAGGTGTGGCATCAGCACACGATGTAATGCTTATTCAAGTCCCAATGTTAACAGCTTAGTGTGTTAGAAAGTTGACAAAACTCTTAACACTGCATTTGCCGCAGTGTGATGGGGAAGACTCTGGCCTCTGTCCCCTGGGTCTGCCTCCTCACTGGTCGACAGTTTTTCAGGCTTGGTGTGTGATCATTTGGAATTTTACAGGGAAGGTAAAATTCAATTGATCCGCTTTGAGTTTCTGGGATAATTCTGCAGAGCACAGTGTATCTTGTCTTGGCCTCCACAGAGGTTCCATAGCAAGGTATTATGAGAGAGTCTTCCTGTTCCCTTCTTGACATTTTCAGTGGCCTTTAAGTATGCAGTCAGGATAGGATAGAGGGAGGAAAAGCTGGCATTTGATTTCCTGGCCTCCTACTAAAATGGTTTAAATATTAATGCAAACAATAACCATCTCCGACTTGCATCTTCCTTAGGACAGTCAAAAGGTGTGGTGTTGTAACCGCAGTGCTGGGCCAGGGTAGACAGGGTCTCTGGGAACATAGTAGACACGGATGGGACAGACACCAGTGTCCCTCTCTGGCCTCCATGAAAGCGCAAGCAAGCAGACACTCTCGTGCGTGCATCCTGCGTACCTGTCCTTCACTGTTACCTCAGGCTATTTGTATAAGGTGTGAGTGAAATAAATAAATTTTACAGTTAGACTTAGGTTTCTTCATTGAGCTAATTCTTTATGTATAGGCTACTTTTAAAATCTGAAAGGAAGAAAAAGAAAAAAGGAATCCTAAACACTTACAGTCCTAGTCATTTTGGAAAAGGGCCTCTCTACATTTTCACTTGCAAGAATGAACAGATTTCCATGTTAATTATTTGTTAGTAGTTTATTTATTTTCCCATTATTTAAACTATGTAACTTTGTTTCTTTCTTTTTTTTTTTTCCTGAGGTACTGGAGACACACCCCCAACCTACCTTTTTGGTTTTTGGTGTTTGTGTGTGCACACATGTGCATGTTTACACAGATGTAGGTACACACGTGTGTGCTTCTTGTGAAGGCCATAGGTCATTCTTCAGGAGCTGTCCACCTTGTGTTTTGAGACAGGACTCTCTCACGGGGACCTGGAGCCCTTGGCTATACTGATTAAGCTGGCTCAGGATCCATCCACATGTCTCTACCTCCCAGACTAGTTTTGTAGGTGTCTGTTACCACGCTTGACTGGGTGTTAGGGTCTCAAGTCCTGTGTGTATGTGGCAAGCACTTTGCTGTCTGAGCCATTTCCCCAAACTCCCCAAACCCCATCTCTACTTTTTTTTTTCTTTTTTTAACTTAAGACAGGGTCTCACCCTATATTCTTGGATGGCCTGAAACTCTCTTTGTAGACCAGGATGAGCTCAAGCTGCCCGCCTCTGCCTCCCGAGTGCTAGGATTAAAGGTGTGCCCCACAAACCTGGCCATGTCTTTTAGTATAAAATTGCTCAGGCTGTTTTAGGCATTCTGACAGTCCCCCCCCCTGCCTGGCCTGCACTGTAGGATTTTCCAGTTGAAAAAGCTGAACGAGAATGAATAACCAGTGCTGTTTTTTTTGTCCCATCCTGAGGAGGGTTGGATTTTTCGCCGAGCTTCTTATCTCTCTGCTTAGCAACTCAGAGGTCTGTCTGTGGCCCAGCCGCACAGGAGGGCAGGGTTTGTACCACTTCAGTAATGGAAGAAAGGATAAGCAGCGGGCTGTGCTGGGGAGAAGAGGTCCTTGTTGGTGTTGGCTCAGTTCTGATGCTGCCCTCCTTTGAGAGGGTCTGTGCTGCGTGGTCATCCATTCTCCATGTCCAGCTCTTCCTTCCCCCACCTACAGCTTTTCCCTCCCCCCATGTCCAGCTCTTCCCTCCCCCACCTACAGCTCTTTCCTTCCCCACCTACGGCTCTTCCCTCCCCCACCTACAGCTCTTCCCTCCCCCCATGTCCATCTCTTCCCTCCCCCACCTACAGCTCTTTCCTCCCCCCACCTGCGGCCCTTCCCTTCTCTCCTCTGTGCTGGGACGGAGTCAAAGCTGCTGCTTTACTGGAGAGCTGTAGGTGCCGAAGCTGTGTGCGTCCTGTAGAAGACAGACTCAACAGATGAAGGCCAGACTTAGAGATGAACTCACGTGCGCACACGGATGCTGCCCTAGACATCCGGTGAGCCAACAAGCACCAACTGGTTGAACGTCCCTGGTCTGAGAACGTGAAATCTGGTATGTTCAGGAATCCCGCCAGTTTGATGATAGACACAGTGCTCGAAATGCTATTTGGATTTTCGCATGAGGGAAGCTCATTGGTGAGTTCATAAATATCCCAAAGTCCAACAAAGCTGCGACATCTGGTACACTTCCAGCCCCAAGTGTCACAGATAAGGGACACTCAACTTATGAGATTTTATTGATCTATCGAGCAGATGGAAATCATCTGAAGCACATCTGGGAGGGGAGGTAGGAGGTTGTTTGGGCTGGAGAGGTGAGTCAGCTGGTGAAGTGTTTGCTGTACAGCGTGAGGACCTGAGTTCAGATCCCCAACACTCGGGTAGAGCCTGGGTGAGACAGTGGGTGCGTGCCTACAATGCCAGCAATGAGGAGATGGAGATGCAAGCTTCCTGGAGGTTTAGTGAGAGGCCCTCTCTCTAAAGGCATGAGAGAGCAGTTGAAGAATTTTCCCAGTGTCAGTCTCAGATCTCGGGGTTCTGCATGCGGGTACACCTGTACACACCACACACACACACACACACACACACACACGCTCGCATGCCTCCATCATGTGTGCAAACATTGTATATGAACACACAGAACAAACGCCTCCATCACATGTGCAAGTGTGTATACACACACGCCTACATCACATGTGCAAACGTTGTATACACACACAGACTCTTCCATCATATGTACAAGTGTTGTATACACACACACATACACACACGCTTGTACGCCTCCATCACGTGTGCAAACATTGTATACACACACACCTACATCACAATTGCAAACGTTGTATACACACGCATGCGCTCCCATCACGTGTGCAAGTGTTGTGTATGCGCGCGCGCACACACTCTCTATCTAAGGTATTGCTTCTCTGAATGTGCGCTGCTGTCAGGCATGTTGGGCACTCCTAGCTCTGTGGCTCTAATGTTTTCAGATCACCAATGAGATGATTTCCATCCTCCTCCAGCTTGCACAGGAATCCTTTCCTCCCGGGTCTGCCTCTTGTCCTGAGGGAGGATTGACTAACTGTAAATCAGTTTTGGGTCTGTTTGTGTTTCTGGGTCCTCTGTCTTCTTATGTCCTCATGGTACACTGGCGTTCTGATCTTCGCTCCTGGTGGCCGTGGCAGGGTCCTTCCCCTCATCTTTGCTCGCTCCTCTCTTCTCTCCGCCCCTTTGGCTCAGCCTGCTGGGTGGGTCCTGGGCCTTTCTGTGTCTGTCCACCCTGAGCTGTCTGCCTGTCCTCTGGCCTGGGCTCCTTTGGCCTTGGTTTGTGCTGTTCTGCCGGTTCTTGGAGCATCTGAGACACCTGGCTGGCACTTGAGAGCTGACCGCTGGAGGCAGAGCTTAAGGAATACAGTCGCCGGTCACTCAGACCACAGGAGGAAAGAACAGGAGCCACCTGAGGGCCAGGAGGTTCTGCTAAGAAGGGAAGCGCTGCTGCAAAGGAAACCGTGTGAGAGGGAGTGGAGAGGAGGGAGAAGGAGTCGGCTGCTTGGTTTGAAGGTTTCCTGTTCTGAGGGGTGGTCACCCAGAGACTATGTGTCAGCATGTAAATTCATGTTTTTAATGTGGCTTTTTTTTTTTTTTTGAAGCAGGGTTTCTCTGGGTAGCTCTGGCTATCCTAGTACTCATTCCGTAGACCTGGCTGGACTAGAATTCATAGAGATCTGCCTGCTTCTGTTTCCCGAGAGCTGGGATTAAAAGCATGTGCTGCCACTACTGCTTGACTTAATATGACGTTCCTAACTTCTCTAAAGCACATAATACCTTCTCTGACCTTACGTTTTGATTTCAGATCCAGCTGAAGTGGCCAGCTGCAACACTAGGGATTTGATGACGGGAAATTGAACTGATTTGTGTTCTGCATCTTTGTGTGGAGGGGAGTCTGAGATGAATGCCTGCGGTCTCTGACCAGACAAACCTGCTATAGAAAGTAAGGCACAGGGCAGATCGGGAGCTTCCATTCATTCCTGACGCGTACTTATTTGAGATGTGAAAATGGGTGCTTGGCCAAGTCAGATCTGCCTTTGCCAAGGAAAGTCCATTAGGTTGGTGGTTGAAAGGCAGAATTGTTCAGATTTGCTAATGGCCAGGCTCTGCCAGCTGCCGGGGCAACGGCCACTGCTGCTGCTGAGTGGCTGTCCCTGTAAGTGGCCTGAAGTAGCATATGGCTTGCTTAGAGAACATGGCTGCTGAAGGGTAAGCTTATTTGTAGGGTATCTTTAGTTTATAATGACAGTGCTTTGCAGGGTGAGAAATTGGCTCAGTGGTTCAAGCACTGGCTGCTCTTGCAGAGAACTTGGATTCAGTTCCCAGCACCCACGTGACTCACAGTTATCTGTAACGCCAGTTCCAGGGCATCTGACAGCCTCTTCTCACTCCTGAGGGCATTAGACACACACCCAGTGCACAGACATATATGCAGACAGAACATCCAGACACATACAACATGAGTCATTTTTTTAGTGAGATAAAGAAAAGTGAAAATATTTTAAAAATCTGATCAAGTCATTCTGATTTGAAGGATTTGATTACTTCCTCTTATTTTTTTTTTTATCCATCCATTTAGCTTCCTGTGAGAGATGGACACCTGTAAACTGGTGAGTTTAGGAGCACCTACAGAGTACAGAGTGTTTCTGTCTACATTTCCCCCACAAGAAACTGAAAGGGCCGGGTGGTGGTGGTGCACGCGTTTAGAGGCAGGCGGATCTCTGTGAGTTTGAGGCCAGCCTGGTCTACAGAGCAAGTTCTAGGACAGACTCCAAAGCTACAGAGAAGCCTGTCACAAAAAACTAAACAAAACCAAAAGGAAAGATTGTGCAAGGCAGAACTTAGGTACGCGGGGAAAACTTAACTAAATGCTGGGAGAAAGAAGGCAGAGTCAGAGAGAAGCCATGGAGCCCTGCCAGAGGCAGATGCTGGAACTTTGCCCTGTAAGCCACAGCCTCATGGCGATACACAGATAAATGGAGCGGGGTTTATTTAAGGTATGAGTTAGCCAGAAATATACTTAAGTTGCTGGCCAAACAATATTGCAAATAATATGGTTTCTGTGTGATTATTTCAGGGCTGAGCAGCCGGGAACTTACACCCAACAGATGTGAAGGGAGGGCACGAGAAGCCCGAGACTTACTAGGGACACCACTAGTCCAGCAGTTGGGGTCAATTAGAAGTCAACACTTGCCAGGCACTGGTAGCACAGATCTTTAATCCCAGCACTCGGGAGGCCGAGGCAGGCAGATCTCTAAAAGTTCAAGGCCAGCCTGGTCTACAGAGTGTTCCAGTACACCCAGGAGAACTACATAAAGGAACCCTGTCTCGAAAAAAAAACACACACACAAAAGAATAGAAGTTCACATTTTTTTTTTTAATCTTTGATTTTTTTTCTTTTCTTTTGTTTCTTGCTTTTTTTTTTTTTTTATTTTGAGACAGTGTTTCTCTATGTAGCTATAACTGTCCTGAAATTCACTCTGTAGACCAGGCTGGCCTCAAACTCACAGAGGCTACCACCTCTTGGCAGAAGTCAACATCTCTCAGCTGAGAAAACCAGGGCTCTGAAAAGGATCCAGGCTGGGTTAAAGTAGCGCATCAGTAAAACCTTTACCTAGCATTCAGCTGTCCAGCACTGCAACACCAAATAGCGGAATAAAACAGAGTGACGATCCGATCCGTCCTAGAGACTGTGTTTGAAGTGGCAGGAGCCTCATCTCCTGGTGCTGACTCTCTAGAAGTTGAAGAGGAGTGCCGCTCACCCTCGGAGTTGTCAGCTGGGATGGGCTTGGTGGGTGTTCGCCTCCCTTCTCCCTCCAAGACCAGAATTCTCTTCCTCAGACTCGAGTGCGGTCTGCATAGCCTTCAATTGGGGGGGGGGCCTCCGTGCACTCTGCAGGCCTCCACCTGGTGTGGGCCACTGAGCACCACCACCTCCCGTGACACAAACAAATGCCTGCCACCTTGGCTAAGTCAGCTGTGGGAGCAGAATCCTTTTTGTATCTAGTGGGCATCAATCACTCAGTTGCAGGAGCAAGACAGGAGCCTTGACTGACAGACAAGTACCGGGGCAGAAGACAAAGAGAGCCTGTGCCCAGTAGGCAGAAAGAATGCCTCTGAACTTCTGGTGGGCTGAGCTAAAAGAAGGATTTGAAGTTGGAGGTCCAGGGTCTGGGTGTATAAACTCAAGCTCTGGGACAGTTTCCTTGGCTTGTCTTGATTGCTCTCGAGTGATTGTCTCCTTTGTCCCTGCTTGGCTGGGACAGAGAGTAAGGCCTGGAGACTCTGCCAGCTGGACTCGGCATGCTGGGGTGGCAAAGGTGGGGTTACTTTTCTTTCCGCCTGTTCTGTGGAATCGCTTCTGGAGACTCTTGGGTGAGGGGTTCAAGGCAGGACAGTGGGACGGATTGCTGCAGGGTAAGGCGTTTATTAGGAAAGTATTTGCAGATAGGAACAGCATGGGAGAGCCTATGGGGGGAGTTCAGACCCCAGCACTGAGGCAGACAGTGACTGGGGCTCCTAGGATTGGAGGTCGGGGCTCTCAGGGCAGAAAAGGCTGCTTTTTCCTCACACCTTTCTGAGGGTGGGGGGTGGGTTTCACAGCTCAAGTCTGCAGCCCAGCTGGATTCCTAGGTTCAAGGCAGGGAAGAGGGTGGGGAGCAGGATGTGTGACCCTCAGAACCCCTCTGAGATAAATTCACTCCCCAGGTGAGAGAGCTTGGTCCTAGGAGGTCTGCTTTTTAGAGATTCACAATGTCTCTGTAGGGTGCCTGCTTGTCAGGGCTTCTGCAGGTGTTCAGCCTGAGCGACAGCTGGGTCCCAAGTCTACATTCTTAGATTCCAGCCTTTTGTTTATATTAAAAAAGAATCGGGGATGATTTTTTACCAGAAAAGGAAGTAGAAGAGATCCCAGGGTTTGTGGATGTTGACTCTGTCCACCTTCTAAGTTGGAGAGGGTTGAAGATGTGGGCTGTGGTCTCTAGGCCAAAGGCTGCCTTTGTCTTTCCCATCAGGAGGATGAAATGGAGTCCAGTTAGCATTCTGGGCAGTGTTCTGGGTGAGCTGGGTCAGAATGCAGATTAAATAGGGACCTAGCTATGGATCTGAAGTGCAGGTAACCCCAAATGGAGGTTTCTGTTTGTTTGTTTGGTGTGTGTTAATTTAGAATTCCATCTCTTTCATCCATGTTATGGATGTAAGGAAATTCTTTTCCAAAGACAATGAAAACCAGCCAAAGTAAAACACTCTTAAGATAGTGGGAACATTTAAATCTTTTCATTTTTATTTTAAGCTTTATTTTTATTATTTTTAATTATGTGGATTGTGTGCCTGTGTTTGGGTAGGTGTGTGCATGCAGATAGATGCCCATCTTCTGGGGCTGGAGTTGCAGGAGACTATGAGGTGCCCAACGAGTGTTGGAAACCAAATCTGGATCCTCCGCAAGACCAAACCATCTCAGGCCAATCTTTTCATATGAGGAAACTTGCCTTCAAACAAGGCTGGGGTCTGAGTAAATATGCAGCTGTATAAAAAACTTGATTAAAGTAAGGACATGAAATCATCTTTACTCGTACCAAATCACGAACACCACTTTTATTATTTAGGTATAAACTGAGCAAAACCTTAGGCATCCTTTAAACATGGGAGGTTTTTTTTTTTAAATTTTTTATTTTTTTGGTTTTTCGAGACAGGGTTTCTCTGTGGTTTTGGAGCCTGTCCTGGAACTAGCTCTTGTAGACCAGGCTGGTCTCGAACTCACACAGATCCGCCTGCCTCTGCCTCCCAAGTGCTGGGATTAAAGGCGTGCACCACCACTGCCCGGCAACATGGGAGGTTTTAAGAAGTGTAAGAGTCAAGCCCTTTCTTTAGGCTGGAGGGGGTCTCTGAATCAGTGTCCTCTGTTGCTTTTCTCCCTGGGAGTTTATTGTGGGGGGACCCACAGTCAGTGGCAGGTGTTTCCTCAACTATCAGGATAGAGGACTGAAGATCACAGGCACAATGAAATTTTGTAAAATAGGCCAGATTTATATAGATTTAAGTATCTGTCCAGCAAAGTTTTATGATCCCTATATGGTTTCCTCGGAATGCCTCAAAAAGAAGCAATACTTTGTAACTGATTTTTTTTCCATCTTTCCGACAACATTTATTTGGCATTTGGAGAAACACAGTCCAGGCTTTTAAATGTCTTATTTAGTAAAGGGATAAAGCAGATCTTGGAGTTTCTAAGCAGGTTTTGTAAACATTACTAAGAGCACATCAACTTAAAAACACACAGAACCTTTGTTGTTGTAAACAGTGTTCACATCAATTATATCTCTGTGTGGGAACTTGGAAGCGCCTCTCTCTCCTGGAAGAAGCACTCTTCTGTGATTCAGGCCCGCATCTCCTTCCACGTTCTCACGGCAGCCCATGAACTGGCCTGGAATTCGTCTCCCTCCATGTTTGAGTGGTTTCCAGGGATGGAAGGTTCATGTTAACTGCTGGACGAACCACGCCCCACGTTATTAAGTGGGACAGACACACAAGAAGCTGGAGAATTAGTTAGAGGAAAACAGCAACTGCCCAATTCGACATCAGGGAGGCCCGGCACATCGCTGGGTGAGAATGGCAGCGCTTTGGTTATTCACGAATTTCTGGGGGAGTCAGGTTGGGGTTGCATTAGTGAAAGCAGCTTTGATGGCACTTTGGAAACATAACGTTCACACAAGGAAGGCCATGGGCACTCTGCAATGGGACATGGTGGCGTTCTCCTCTGGGTGAGAAGGCAGAAAGAAGTAAGGAGTGCCATTGTCTCCCGAATATAATCGTTTTATTTGGCTATCACGGCACCTACCGGGTACACCCTTTCACAGGGATCAGATCAGTGACTCTCGGGGATCTTCTGTTTTGGGCTTGGCGAGCTTTTCTGTGATGATAAATATTTTAGGAGTTCGGGGCCACATGGCTTCTGTTTCAACACTGGTTGGAGTTCAGAAGGTACACAGAGAACCTGTGTCTGGACGCCTGTGGGTGTTCTCTGAAGAAACAGGCAGAGAGTTCAGCCTGTGTACCATAGTTAGCCAGCTTGCTCTGTTTTCCTGACACATTAAACCAAGACTCTAAGATGTGTCGTAATTCAGTTTGCCAGGGTGGGTAAGGGTTTGAACTAAGACTTAGAGTTGGAATGCCTGCTTGTGGGTCTCAGGGCCCAGTTGGCTTATCCTTCCTCCTTGCTGCTAATAACTAGCCTCACCTGTTTCCGTGACAAGCACCCCCAGTTCCTACAGTGCCAGCTGCACCTCAGTTTTTCCCTGGCTCCAGACACTTACTTCTCACTCAGCTGAGCCCCCCAGGACAGCGCACCCCCTTGCATGGGAAGTGATGTGGATAAACCGGCCTCTGGTGACTGGATACTGCAGACATTTCTGCCCTGACTGAGCTGGCTCCAGAGTCTGCCCTTGTGCTTGTATGGAAGTTGGGATCTCTGGGCCCACACTCTTCTGCATCTACACTGGGGTCCAGCCAGAGGCTGACTGACCATCCCTCGTTGCATACTGCCAGCCTCCAGGCTAGGGCATAGGGTGGACGCCTCTGAAGTCTGAGCCCCTCACCAGGGCTGGCCCACGTCTCCTGCACTCTGCAGGGCTATTGCTCTGATTTTCATGGCTGCTTTTAACCCGCCTGCTGTTCATGCTGATTCTCTGTTTTCAGTCAAAGTTAGAGAACTCCTAATTTCTGCCTTTCCAGCAAGCAGGAAGGAGCCATGGGGAGCCCCACACAGGGGAACTTTTAGAGGTAACCTGCCCAACTCTGAGGGCCTTTGGCAGGAAGAGGTGAAGTGTGTTTCCTGGTGGCTGCTCCCTGGGGTCTAGCACCTTTATTCAGATCTGCTGTGAAGACTCTGGAAGGCACTTTTTATGGAAGTGGATTGGAGATGGTTGGGAGGTAGTAGGGGCCAAAAGGACTGGGGCTAATGTGGTAGGTAGGCACTGTTAGTGGGGAGGGGGTGGGGCTGGTGTGAAGGCA
>NC_022018.1:61270043-61274522 GCF_000317375.1 Microtus ochrogaster
TGAAGGCACTGTTAGTGGGAGGGGGTGGGGCTGGTGTGAAGGCACTGTTAGTGGGGAGGGGGTGGGGCTGGTGTGAAGGCACTGTTAGTGGGGAGAGGATGATGTGGGAAACTGGACTGTATCCCTTTGGTCCAGGAGTTTGGGATGGTGAAGTCTACACCAGCACCCTCTGACAACACAGGGGCTTGATGCTATAGGTCTGTGGTGAGCTAGAGTCACCAGCGCATGCTACTTTGGGGAAGAAATGCCACCATCAGTCTCAATCCTGACCCCACACTCCCGTCTGTACCTCCCAGCAGCCTAGCTGACAGGAAGCCCGGCAGGGAACAGGGTGGTGCCCTGGGCAGGGAAAAAGGAAGAGCAGGCTGATATGGGTGGAGAAGGGTGGCCAGAAGGGAGATTGACCAGGAAGGGCGTCCTCCAGTGATAACAGGGTTGATGGGCTGGCTTTGTTGTCCTTCCCTCCCTCGGTGCAGGTGTGGGTGTCTGTGCTGTGTACGCCCTGAACACACTGCTTCTGGCAGACTGCGTATATATATTTCCAGTCATGCCCAGTCGATTCTGAGCATCAGAGTGTCCTCCGTAGGCAAGTGTGCACTGCCATGCTGCTCTGACTCACACTCTCCACTCTTGTGTTTGCACACGCATGTGTGTATGGTTATATTGCTGGACTCACTAGGGCTAGAACGTGAGCTCTGGCAGTCCTTACATGCCATGTTGGGCTACCCAACCTCGATGAGCCAATCAAACAAGGGAATTGATAATGAAGAACAGAAAATGGAGGTCTGTTCAATGTAGGTATTGGGAAGAGGGACAAAGAGAGTCTGTGTCTCCCTGGCTCCAGTCTGTCTTGTTGTGGGAAGGTTGATGGGAAGTTTAGGTTTAAACAGAAAATCAGACTGGGTCAAGGGGTGGTCTCTTAGCCCTCATCCTTGTCTAAGGACAGTGTACTTCAAGGGGGTCTGGTGAGTCGCAGATACTGCCGAGGGGTAGAGGTGACCCCCAAGGGCTTCAACCTTTCCGCACATGAAGTGCCAATTCTTGAGGTCCGTTGTCTCAATGGTCTGACAGGCAGGGGTACCAGTGTCTCTTCAGAATGTCTCCATGCCTGTGGGGGTGGGGACAGGACCCATGGTAAGAGCTGTAGGCCATTTGTTCCCAGCCTTTTGCAAGGAGAAGGTACTTCCGAAATAACAGACTGATAGTCAGTGCTGTTATCTGATATAAATAGCACATTTTGAATTGAAAGACTGGAGCCATAGTTGTTTGTTTGTTGTTGTTATTTGTTCTGTTTTTGAGACCTGATTACTTGCTGTGTAGCCAGCCAGTCCAGGCTGACTTTGAACTTCTAATCCTCCTGTTTTAGACTCGTCAGTGCTGGGATGATTCCTAGGAGTCTGGACTGACTTTTGTCGGCCTCACTGTGAGCATTCACTGGGAGTAAGGTCCATCAGTTGAAAGGCATATCTGCCTCCCTATTTCCTGCCTCGCCCACAGAGTGGAAATCACAGGATGGACCTCTCATCTGTGAATACATGCAGAGATAAATAAAATGCCCCACATGCCCATGTCTGTCCCAAAGTTTCCATGAGGGTTGGTTCCAGGATCCCCTACAAATAAAACTCATGGACACTTAGTTCCCCACGCTGTGAGCAGACATTTCATGTGGAATGCCTATCTTCTGTGTACTTGCGATTACCTCTAGGCTACTGCTAATTGTTAATGTAATGCAAGCATTGTGTAAAGTTGTCTTATACTGCATTGTGTAGGAAACAGTGACAGGAAACAATTTTGCACGTGTGTGTTTAGATGTGACTGTTACAGACCTGATTACATGGCACATGTATAACCTGAGGTTGGCTGCATCTAAGGAGGCTGACTATAGTCACAGAAAGTTCCATAGAATGTACATGCTAGTCCAGCCGACCGATCTCAAGTTAAAGCCAGCCTAGACTGTATAATAAAATCATTTCTGAAAACAAATTGCAAAAGCATAGTATGTTTGTACATGTGCGCACACTCAGAACAGCTGTGAGGCGTGCTAACCTGTGAGGGCTCAGCTCTCAGCTGATGAGGCCAGAGGGTGGTTCAGCCAGCTGATGAATTCTTTTTCCTAGGATCCCCTAAAAACATTGGCTTTTCTCACCATACGACTCGTGTAACACACCTTCCAAATCCTACAAAGGAGGCAAGCCTAGTCAGAGTTCAGTGTGTTCAACCCACTCTTATTGCAGAAGGTGAAAGGGACTCCTTGTTCTGACGGAGATGAGCCACACATATCTATGGCCACACTGCTCCTCAGTGCAGTTGCTTGCTGGGAATCTTCGGATTCAAAGCTGGAGCAAGGAACATGGCGGTATGCCTGTGTGCTCTGAGATCTAAGCTGTTATCCAGCCCCACAGCCCTGTCAGATCTCACTGTTTTTAACGATGCTTGAAGCTGAGGTGTCCAAAGGAAGATGTTAGTTCGGAGTTGGCTTCTTCCTGGTGACTTTTAATTGATTCTAGTACATGCGGAAAGGTGCGTGGTGGGATCTGGAAGCGTGCGGCGTGTAATTGTGAACCGGGGTGCTTTATGGGAAGAGCTCCAAGGTGCACCCGCCTGGGGGAGGAGAGCTTTGCAGCAGCATCCTCCCAGGGAGGGATGGGAAGATCTGTGTGGGAGTCTTGCCAGCTTGAGAAGGTGTGAATTAGCGTAGAAGGCACTCAGGGAGGAGGACAAGAAGTGTGTCCTCTGTGAGGCCCTGGAAGGATCTGAGGAGATGGACTGGGACAGCAGGGGACATGGCAGTAGTTTCCAGTCCCGTGCAGCTCTTCTCATCCCTTCCTGTGATGATGAAAGGGCAGGAGACAGGAAGACACAGCTGCTGAAGGCCGGCTCGGGAACAGTTGGCTGGGATTAGGTTATTTACAGATAGCTATGGCGCAGGTCGGGAGGGATGAATTCGGATACTGGTAACAATTGTGTGGCTTATTTAGTTTCTTTTGGACCCTTGGCGGCTACTGGTGGTTTTGGGCTTTTATATATCAGGAAAACAGAAGTCAAAGAAGTTGTGTCTGAGGGAGTAGAGTTAATTTGAAGGTGGAATAAAAGTTCTTACATCTGAAAATAAAGAAAAAAAATCCCCAATTTCCTGTGATCTTAGTTAAGTTGTTTAGCAAGTAAAATTTATGTAAATATTTCGAAATTCCCAATAGACAACTTGAAACCCTTACACTAGTAAGCATTTCTGGTGAGGAATAACTATCTCACCTGTGTGGGCAAGCATGCGTATATTCATGTAGGTTTTTACATGTATATGTAGCTGTACACATAGATGCATATACATGTACACTCCACCAGTGTATGTGACATACACTAGACATGTACGTAAGCACACACAATGGTTATGTCTTTTTTCGTGGCCAACCTGTGGCCAGCCATTGTTTGAACAGGACCTGTCAGCTCTTTCCATTTTTGCCTCACATCTCAGAACTGATCACCGTTGAACCAAGCCTCATCTGGAGCACGTTCATTGCGCCGAGCCTCACCGTGGCTTCGGCACCGGCAGTGGCTCTGGCTGTCCTTTTAGCTGCTGTTGTCCTCTCGTGACTGACTCTGACCTGCCCAACGTTGTTCACACTCAGAAGCCAACTCCTAAAAGCAACCTGTTGGCTCTTTCCCACCCCAGCAGGTCCCAGGACATCACCAGGTATTACCGTACTTACTCCTGGACCCCAGGAGGGCTGGGCTATGTAGTCAGTGGGCCGTGGAGGAGCTGGGCTCCCAAGCAGAAGCCCAGAGCTCGCTGAGGCTGGTTCCTGCCCCAGGAGGGCAGTGCTCAGTAGGAAGAAAGGCCCCAGGGATTGGCCTGATCCCGAACTGGACTGGCCAGGGCCTTGCCATCTGGGGATGTAGCCTTTGGTCCGCGGCACACAGAAGAGGAGACCATTTTCTCAGTGTCCTGTGCTTCTAATGTCATTCTTTGTCATCATTTTTATGCCGCCATCTTGGGGAAAAGGGAAGGTCTCTTGTGCAGCACCTTGGCGTTTTATGGTTGTCACCCATATGACACTGGAAGGACCAGTTATGAGGAAGTAGGGATTCATACACCTGCTCTCGGATAGGGCCCTTTATGTCTTCTGGATGCAGCTGATGTGTTCAGGTAGTCTAAACACAGAGAGTATCCTCTGCTCTCCGACAGCTATCTCTTCGTGGGGGTCATTCCAAATCTACTCTTCGCATATGTAAGTCAGGGAACTCAGGAAGAAATGTTTTCTTGTTTTAAACACAGGGTGTTCTAGTTTGCCTTCTGTTGCTGTGTGAGTCTGCTGGTGGTGTGTGGTGTGACCACTGAGGGGTGGGTGAAACAGGATGAAGTCCCTGGGACAGAGTGTACTACTGCCTTCGACAGAATGTGCTCCCGGGATGAGCACTTTGTGCAGCTACCCAGGTGGAGGCTGGGATGGGACTAGAGACCCAGGTGGAGGCTGGGGTGGG
>NC_022018.1:61274651-61287626 GCF_000317375.1 Microtus ochrogaster
GAGACCCAGGTGGAGGCTGGGGTGGGTCTGGAGACCCAGGTGGAGGCTGGGGTGGGTCTGGAGACCCAGGTGGAGGCTGGGATGGGACTAGAGACCCAGGTGGAGGCTAGAGTGGGCTTGGAGACCCAGGTGGAGGCTGGGGTGGGCTTGGAGACCCAGGAAGAGGCTGGTGGCGGCGGGGGGAGGGTTCTGAAGACCCAAGTGGAGGCTGGGGTGGGGAGTGGAGACTCAGGTGGAGGCTGGGGTGGGCCTAGAGACCCAAGGTGGAGGCTGGCAGGGGAGGACTGGAGACTCAGGTGGAGGCTGGCAGCAGCGTGTGTGTGTGTGTGTGTGTGTGTGTGTTTGTGTTTGTGTGCTGGTGACCCAGGTAGAGCCTGGGGTGGGGAGTAGAGACCCAGGTGGAGGCTTGGGGGTGGGTTGGAGACTCAGGTGGAGGCTGGCAGCAGTGTGTGTGTGTGTGTGTGTGTGTGTGTGTGTGTGTGTGTGTGTGTGTTTGTGTTCTGGAGACCCAGGTAGAGCCTTGGGTGGGGAGTGGAGACCCAGGTGGATGCTTGGGGGTGGGTTGGAGACTCCAGTGGAGGCTGGGGGGCTGAAGACCCAAGTAGAGACTGTGGTGGGGAGTGGGGACCCAGGTGGAGGCTGAGAGAGGGGTTGGAGACCCAGAGGGAGGCTGGGGTGGACCTGAAGAACTGAAGGTGTTCTGGACTTCCTGATTGGCTTCCTGACTTGCTGATTGGCTGGCATCAGGTCTGTCTGATCTCTAGGTCCAAGACCAAGTAGCCCATATGACATCCCTATCCAGTCCAGGCTTTCTCTGTCAATCCGCGTGTTTGGGCCTCCATCTCCTTGATGTCAGGACACCTGGGAAGGGCCCTGGGCTTTGAGCTTGGGGCTTACTTTTCTGCCTGGGGACAGCATAGTGTCAGTGCTGTGTGATTCGTCAGGCAATGTGGAAAAGGGTGGGAGACACACACACAAGACCTTGAAATTCCAAAATTCTCAGACCTGCAGGACCTGGATGGATTACCTCCCAGTACCACCTCTTTACAGTCTTCAGGGGACATACACGTTTCTGGGGGACACAGTAGTCAGCAGGCAATTCCTGTTCCGACTTCAAACTGGTACACCCTAAAGTCCACATGTCCTGTAGCTCAGAGAAGACCTCAGCCAGTCAGTAAAGTGGAGAATCATCCTTCTCTGTGCGAGTGAGTGGTTGGATTCCAGAACCTTTTCTGTCTGTTTTCCACGGTGTCCAGCACATTGCGTAACTAAAATGAGTTGAACAAATGAATGACAGACATCATCCCCGTGAAACTTGGGGTGATTGTAGACTTGGGACACGTGTGTGTGTGTGTGTGTGTGTGTGTGTGTGTCTGTCTGTCTGTCTGTCTGTCTTCTGGCCTATTTCCTGCATGTGCTGTCAAAGCTATCCCCTGTGAACTTCCCAGACCTGGTTGTGGCTGTCCCTCTTAGTGTGTGCCTGCATGCATGGACCCTAGGCCAGGGGAGCTCAGTTAGCCGTTTCTCTTGCCCTCTCCATGGGCGAGTGCTCTGTTACTGAAATAACACAGATAGAGGAGGCTGTGAGCTGGTTTTTAAGGTGATAAAATGTAGTTGACCTAAAACAGTAGCTATTTAAATTATTTGTTGGCCTAACTTATTTGCCGATTACTGCTCAATTTTCCTCCCCTTTACTTAAAAAAAAAAATCTTATTTTATGTGTTTTGCATTCATGTGTGTCTGTTCACCATGTCTCTGTCTCGTATCCATGGTGGCAGAAAAGGGCGTTGGATCCCTTGTAACTGAAGTCACAAATGGTTGTGACCTGGCATTTGGGTGCTGGGAACTGAACCCTGGTTATATGCAAGAGCAGCCAGTGCTGCTCTTCACCTCTTTCACCTCTGAGCCATCTGCTGTGGGAACATTCATGCTTTCTACTATCCAGTTCTGAGTTTTAATAAATGCATAGACTCATGCAACAATCCCCCCTTCCCTGCAATCTTGACATGTAGTGTTTCCCACCCAAGCCTTGGATACCTTCCTTCCCCTTTCCCTTACAGGTAATTGTCAGTTTTCTGTTCTGGTATTCTATCATTTCCCGGGGATAGAATCTCAGTGTGTATGCTTTCTTCAGTTTGGCTGGCATAATGCGTTTGGAATTTGTGTGTAGAGTTGCCTGTATTCATAGTTCGCCCTGTTTTATTGCTGAATCATACTCTGTTGTGCACAGTTGATTCATCTATAGCTGTGGGATTGTGGGTTTTATGGCATGTTACGATGATCCATGATCAAGGCCAGAAAATAGCAGTATTTGTTATGCGATATTACAATTATTCTATTTCTTTTTTAGTTAATTAAGAGCCTCATACTGTGCTCGACTTTTAAAATGATCTTAGCTGTGAAAGAGAAGACTGTACTATGTGCAGTCTGTGCTGTTTGTTCCGTTACAGCCTTTGGCCCCAGGCGTCCACTGGAGGTCTGCATCTTGTCCTCTTTGGGTAAACAGGGATCACTGTGCTGGTTCTTGATTTCCCACTACTAGCAGAGGGCACGCCTGCTAGATAATTAATAGGAACAAATGTGTTTGGTATCTTTTGAAGGCAAAGACTTTTATGTATCATGCGGTCCTTGAAATTATGTACTGTGTGCCCTTTATGATGGTGGTGGTTGCCACTGTCACTCACGTTATACCGTTCTGGTAACATCTCACCATTACACGATACTTAATTGGTATCTGCCACACTCTCTCATGGGTGACAGACCTTTTTTGGTGCTGATCAAATTTGGAAACGCTACATGAATTTTTCTCTAAAAATGCAGACTCCATATGAAATCATCTCTTTATGGTGCTTTCTACTCCAAAGACAGTTGGGAAACAGCAAGACTCCTTAGTACTGCTAGCTGGGGAGGCAGATGGGGTGGGAGCCCACTGAACATGTGTGCCTTAGTTAGGAGACTGGACCCTGACAGAGTGGGGTACATGTGGTGTTAGTTGTCTGATTATTGTTGATGGATCATGAAAATAAATTCTATTCACGTTCTCCAAAAGCTAAGCTAGCTGCACAGCTTCACACTTCAGGGAGGAAAGAGTCCGTTGTCTTCCTCAGCAGGATGTGTCTTTCAGGTCACATGGTATTGGTGTCCTAGTGACCTGCACAAGCCCAGAGGAGTATGGAAGATACTCACTGTTTGAATAAGGTTTGTGTTTTCTGAGAATGTGTGTCTGGGGTAGATAAGGAAGGATATGGCCCCCAGCAGGCTTATGTCTTGTAAAGTGGTGTTCTGGTGGTTAGAACCAGGTCAGTAGAATGTAATAAGATCACGAGGGCTCCATCTTTATTGAATGGATTAATACAGTGGTACGGGAGTGGTCAGGTCTTATGGGAAGAGATAGTTCCAGAGTGTGGGTTATCTGGCCCTTTCCTGGCCTCTCCTTCCTGTCTGTCCCTGTGATTTCTCCCACTTGCTATGTTCCTTCCAAGGTACCACCCACCCTGTTGAGATGTAGCTGGAGGCCCTTCACTGGAGGGGGAGCTGATGAGGGCCAGCCAGTTTGGGGATTTCCAGTGAGTTGAATACATCTCTTATCTTCAGCTAGCCTCAGGCATTTTGTAATAGCAATGGGATGTGGACTAGAGAGAACCATGACGCTTGCTGGTCTCTGATGCTGAATCCGCCCTCCGAGAACCCTGCGCACAGTAGTCCTTGCAGCGTGATGGGTCTGTAAGTCCACAAAGGCAGCTTGGTGCTGCAGGAATGTTTCTGCTTCATCATCATTGTTCTCTGGGTGGGTGGGAAGGCCGTGTTCTGCGTGGGTACACTCTGCAACGGCTAAACCCTAGCAAGCACAAAACAGAGCTCACTCCAGCTGAGGTACTCCCTTCCTGGAATTTGATATTGTCTGAACCCATGTCTCTAAGGAGAGTAATTGGGGAAAGATCCTCAAAGCCTTTAAAAGACATTTGAGTGAATGCACATTTAGTATCGACTTCCATTAACAAGTGTCTCAAAACAGCAACCTTGTATTTTTTGTGGAGACTTTCCAAGCACAGAGTTGCTTTTTGAGCTGATCCTGGCTGGATTATTGGGGCTTCCTGGGGTGAGCCTTCTCAGCCCTCTTTTCTTACAAGTGACATCTTCAGTGCTTACACGATGAAGCACATTAACCCTGGAGAAAATCCTGGGCTGGGAAGTGATTTTATGGAGACAGGTTTGTCCGCAGCTGGCCCTTTACTGACCAGAATGCAGAAATAGCCAATTCTCCTTTGATGTTGCGGTCTGCTTACCTGGAAACGGAAAACTAAGTTTCAGAAACATTCCCAACTGCACATATGCATCCCATGCCACAGTGCTTCAGACCATTGTGCATGTCTGGTGTGACTTCCGTGCAGCAAGCTAAGCCAAGGACACTAAGTAGGGTACAGGCTAAAGCCAGCTGACTGAATACTTGTATCTGTTTGGCCTGACAAAAGAGCGAAGAGACCTTTATTGTCCTAAACACACCATTTTTTCCCCCATTAGGAGCCCCATGTTACTGTGTATCATCTAGTCTGTCTTTCTGGAATGTTCTAGCCAAGAACCGCATTCTTGACTCTGACTTTCTTCAAAGTTTGATTAGCTGTCTCTTAGTGATTGATGCCAGGACAGATTGCTCCATCAAAAGTACATCTCCTTTTTTTTTTTTTTTTTTGCAAAGATGGCCAAATCATCTAGATGTCAGCTCCTGACCCTTTCACATAATGTAAATGCTCGTGTGGATCAAAGATGTGTGGAATAGTGTTTGGGTTACCAGTTAGTGACACGCCAAACTGAAGAATAGGGTTAGGTGGCTCTGGAGAAGACGGAGCCTTGCATCCCTGACTGCAGACAGCATCTTTTACCTATAAGGACCGCAGTGAGGCCACCCAGAGCAGAGGAACCAACCACCAGGAAGAGTCCCGGAGAGAGCCAGGGAGTGAATGCAGCCACTTGCCCTGTGCAGTTCAGACCTACTCTCTCTGTGTGGTTTCTTCTCCATGGCTCCTCTTTGTCACTTCTGGCACTTTAAGTGTCATGAAAATGTTTAGTGTGGAGGAGGGTCTGATGTCTCTCCAAATTTCAGGAGCAGCGTTTTCTCCCCTACAGGAATTCTATCTGGGGAGCAGCCTTGGAGATCTGTGCAGACTGAGCGGAGGCTGCGCCCACAGCGGTTCCGCCCCGCCCACAGCAGTTCTGGTCCCGCCCTCTGCATCCTCAGGCCCCCTGCCCACAGCAGCTTTGTTATTATCCCTG
This sequence comes from Microtus ochrogaster, assembly GCF_000317375.1. Classification (NCBI taxonomy): domain Eukaryota; kingdom Metazoa; phylum Chordata; class Mammalia; order Rodentia; family Cricetidae; genus Microtus; species Microtus ochrogaster. The sequence goes on from NC_022018.1 coordinate 61,279,923, forward strand.
CCAAAGCTACCCTCTCAGCTTCTTGGGAACGGCCAAACAGCCTGCTGGCGCTGTCCTCTTTGCCCCAACGAGACATTAATGACTCTGTTTGCCCGGTCACTGTTAATTCTTTCACTGTGACTTACACCACAGCAATGCCGAATTTCCCAGAGTGTAAGGAATAAACTGAGCCTTGAACGTGTCCCATTCTGTGCTGGTAGCTGGCAGAAAGAAGCCTAGACAGCTGACTTAAAGTGCCCTTGAACTATCCGCCCATCGCTGCCAAGGGCCTTGGGTTTTAATCTGCGGGCTGATCTCAAGCGAGTCTTGGGGGAGTTTCTATCAAACACAATTCGTCTCTCTAAGGGTCAGACAACAACGTATCTGCCTTTTTGCCCCATTTTTGCCCCTCAATATGGACTACTGGCATACCCTCTTAATTTTGATAACTGCTAAAAACTTCCATCTATGGTATCCTATCTTCAGGAATTCCCTAAGTATTTCCCTCTGGGGACTGGAGAGACAAAAGTATGAACACGTGAGTTCAGACCTTAGCATCCATGTAAGAACACGAGCACAGCTGTACATGACCATCCTGACATTGGGGAAGCGGAGGCAGAAGGGTCCATTGCTGGCCAGCCAGTCAGTCTGAATTGGTCACAAAAAATAAAGTGGAGAGTGACTTAGGAGGACACTCACCTTTGACCTCTCGTCTCCACAGGCATGCACCACACACAGGAGGACGTACAGACAAATAAAAAATTTAAAAACTCAACTTTGTTTAATTTTTAAACACCACCTTCTTTGGAAATCGTGACATTTAGGAACAAAGTGAGTGGGACAATGCCTGTTTGTGCTAGTGGAGTTCCAGGGACGGGGGCCTTCTGAAGTCGTGTGCAGAGGCAACCTTCCTGTGGCCTCCTTTTGAAGCTCAACCTCTCTGGAAACCAAGGTAACGGCCAGGGCCAGCCTGGTAACTTCTTCCTAGTCAAGCAAGGCTCCCTTTCAAAGGAGGTTTTTAAGTAATTTCCTTCCCCTGGGATCCAGCAGCTGTGAGCCAAACATTAGCATCGGCCTTTTAAAAATAGAGGCTGATGCATTTCCCTCTGAACAGTCAGCTGGAAGCATGGTTAGGACTTAAAGTGTCTGTCTAAATCCTCCTGGGAGAAGGAGAAGGGAGGAGGAGGGAGGAATGAGGGAGAGGAGGCGGTAGAAGAGAGGAAGGACCCTTTGGACGGGAAAACTGACTTTGATTTACATGCCTTTTTCTTCAGACCCTGATTTGAAAACTCGGAAGTGTTCTTGCCTGATCCACTTGTTATAATTGATTCTGTTGCTTAATGCACTTCCTGCGCACTTTGGGAAGACATGCTGTTCAGGGGATTAAAGAACAAATCCTCCTTCGGTGCCTACCTTGTGAAGCCCCTGATGGATGGGAGAGGATAAACAGATGAGGGGAGACATCTTTTCTTTTGTGGTGGTTCATCTGTGGTGGGGGCAGTTTCCGTGTGTCCCTCCTGTGGCAATGGTGGTGGTCACTGCTGCCCCGAGAGACATCCCCATTAGCCCCCTTCCCTGTGTTAGTGACTGGATTACTGTTCCCTTAGCATGACCCAGCAATCATCACTGGCACGTGTACAGGGCTTCAGGGCTGGTTTTAGTGCCCAGTGCTGTGTTTTGCTGGGACTGAAGAGTTAGAACTCATACTACCTCTGGGTCTCGATTTTTTTAAAAGAGCATAAAATTGAAAATGCTCTTCCGAGGGTCAGTATCGGCTACTGTAAGTGACACTTCGTACCCTGGCAGGTGCCGTTCACTTTAATGTGGTCCTGCTAGTAAGGATGACTCTTCTGTCAGTGAACCTGTCTCATTCTCTCTGAACTGCGGTCTCCTTCAGAGTCCCATGTGCCTTTGCTTCGCAGAAGTGACTAGATACCTTAGAAGCATATAGGCACATAAACTTTGGTCACCAATTCTTACATAAAATATATAGTCTTATCAGTAAATAGACAAGACAGTATACTAAGTGTCCCTCTCCCGAGATGGATGCACGTTCGAGGCACTTTTTTATATGTTTCTGTGTATGCTGGGTTGAAGAAGAGAAGACTCGTATAAAACAGAAGGCTGGTCCATGACAGTTGGCCTCAAAAAAAAAAAAGGCATATCCAAATGGTTTATTTTTATCTTACCACTTTCAGTACTTTTGGAGATCAAACCTCGAGTGTCCTACATGCGAGGCATTCCCTGTACCACTAAGGCGATTCTCACTTCCAATCTTAAGGGTTTAAGTGTTTCCCTTCTGCCTGTAAGTGTTCCACAGTCTACACCTGCTTGCTCCCAGCCTCCCTGGCTTTCCTTTTGTTTAGCTGAATCCCAGGGTGTCTTCCAGGTCAGGAGTCTGGGGCAGCCAACAGCCTCTGGGTTAAAGACAGCCTTCCCAGCCTGGAATTCCTCCAAGGTTTAGCGTGGTTTCTGTTTTCTCTTTGCATCTATACAGTGCAGGGGTTTTGCAAAGATGTCCTTGTGGTGAGCTAGCACCCCTTGGCATATCACAGTCCCTGTTTGCAAACCAAAGTGTTCTGAGGACAAGGAGGAAAGAGCTTGTGGCTCAAGGGTGGCTTGTGAGATGACTCTTCCCTCCAGGGAATTGCTGAAGAGTTCAGAGGTTTTTATCTGCCTGTGCTAATAAAAACCAAGAGCCTAAATTCTGACAGTTGATTTGGTTAGAAAAAGAGAACACAAGTCCATAAGTCGTATGGGAATTGTAAAATGTTTTGAGGACGATAGCTTTAATTGAATCAATAAATTTAATAATAAGCAAATAAGTAATAATCTAATAATAAGTAAAACACTCCAATCAATTATGACTACCTTTTTGGTCCCAGCCCACGGATCTATATAAGACTTAAATAAAACCAGTGTTGGGCAGTGCTTCTGTTGTTTCTCAGAATACTACATTTCTTACCTTTACTGAATTTTGATTATCTTGAATGGATACAAATGACAATATAAAGCCAGGGATAGGGAATAGTTTTAAATTAACCTGTCTTTTTATACTTTGCTCATGTATGAATATAGCTTTATCATCTGAGGTAAGAATAGTTGTTTTAGCCGGGCAGGGATGGCACATGCCTTTAATCCCAGCGCTCGGGAGGCAGAGGCAGGCAGATCTCTGTGAGTTCAAGGCCAGCCTGGTCTACAAGAGCTAGTTCCAGGACAAGTTGCAAAGCTACAGAGAAACCCTGTCTTGAAAAACCTAAATAAATAAACAAACACACAAATAAATAAAAATTGGTGTTTTGAATTAAATTTTACTTTGGAACCTTTGTAGTGAAAGAAATGCCCTCTCTTTAAAAAAAAATATTTATGTGTATGTGTGAGTGAATGCTGTTTGTCTGTGGATGCAGAAGCTAGAAGAGAATGTCAGATTCCTTGGAGTGGGGTTACAAGTAGTTAGTTACCCATGTGAGTAATGGGAACTGAATTCAGCTCTGGAAGAGCAGCAAGAGCTTTTAACTGCTGAGCCATCTCTCCAGCCCATAAAATGCACTCTTATTGGGTTTGTAAGCTTCTAGTAGCCAATGGACACCAGCAGCTATGTAGCAAATCTGTAACTTGCGCTATATGGAATGTTGTATATGCAATGAAAATTGTGTTTGTGTGTGTGTGTGTGTGTGTGTGAGGTGTATACTGTGTGTAATGAGCGCTTTGTGCCTACATGTTTATGTTTTGTTGTGTGGTTTCTGTGTATTGCTTGTGTATTGTATGATTTTATATGTTGTTTGTGTAGCATGTGGTAGTAAGTGGTGTGTGTGTATGACTGATATTACATATGAATTTGTGTATTTGTGTATGGCCTATGATGTGTGTGCTGGGTCCATGTGTGTATGTAAAACCGCCATGCACATCTGTGGAGCATCTTGCTTGTGTGTGTAGGTGTCTGTGATAGATGGGGTGTGATACTTGAAAGCTTGTGTGCCTTTAGGGGAGCCATGGAGACATCATCCAGAAAGGATGCTGTCAAGCATGCTTTTGATGGAGGAGGCTTCTTCTAGTCGGGGCTATAAAATGTGCATCTGTAAAGTTAAAAGACAGTCAGGGTGAGGATTAGATTGGTTCCAGGCCAAGGAGATGCAACTGGGTGATATCAGCCCCCTAAAGCTATAAACATCAGAGAGCAAAGCCCCAGGCAAAGTGGGGGTCGGGGAGCTGTGGTGTGTTCCTGCTTGTGAAAGTGGTGTCTGCAGCTTCCACCCCCACCCCACGGGAATCCCAGCTGGTTAAAATGCTCTGTAGCTGCTGAGGGTTTAAAGACTTCCGTGTCTTCCCAGCTTTACTTTAAGGTCAAAAGGATTCTAATTAAAGCAAAGGCTGTAATCTCAGTGTCAGAGTTTAAATGAGCGCCAAGGCCATCCTTGCAGAGGAAATTTAAGATGTTAATTTCTCACAGAAGTATTGTTTAATCGTTGAGCCAAATAGTAGCTCTGGAGAGTGACTTAGGGTCTGCTCTTTTGAAGTATATTGTAAAATGACAGATTTCTGCCCGCACACAGCAGCCATTAGACAGAAAACTGCTGTAATTTTCACTCCTCAATCTGCCACCACGCAGAGAGAATGGCCATCCATGTCCGGTTATTTCCCACTTAGCTGAGTGCGCTGGCTTGGTTTGTGAGCCTCGTCCTGTTGAAGGTGGGAAGGCTGTGGCAGCCGTTGTCATTCAGTGCTGTTGTCTTTTCACTGAAGGTCTCTACTGAATTCCCCAAACCCTGACACAGCTAGTTAGTCCTGAAATGTGTTGTGAGGGCAAAAGCTTGAACAGAATTCTTTTAAAACATTAAATCAGTGAGACCCAGTATTTGTGCCAAGGGCTTTCTGTTCAGAGGTCTCCCGGTTTTCTGAGAGGCATTACACACTGCAGAGAAAACCACAGCCGATGGATGAATGCACACCCTCCATCCAATTAGCTAAGCAGTAATGTTACCATAAACGAGAATAAAATAGTTCACAAGATAGCAGGGAACTGAGCTTTATAAACAGTTTGCTGATATTATTCTGTTTTAAGAATTAAGTGTACTGACTCTTCCCTTGGTAGGATGCCCCTTTGGTTAAATTTGAAGAAGTATGTCATAGTGCCCCACTGCGCCACTGGGGAGCTTTCATGAAAATACCATATGTTAGCTTAAAGTTTGTCTTTTGAAAATTGGAATTACAGTATGTTAGAACAGTTACTGGCAAGCACAGTGGTGCACACCTTTACCCCTAGCAGCCCTCTGGAGGCAGAGGCAGGTAGATCTCTGTCAAAAGCCAGCTTTGACAGAACTCATACGTTCCAGGGTAGGAGCGTGAGGATTAGAATTATTAGGCAAAAGGAACAGAGATATAGGAGAAATAAGAGACAGAAACACAGGACAGTATCGGGAGGGACATTCAGTGAATACTGAATTCGCTTCGTTTATTTTCCACGGGTTTATATACGTTACTCCAGAAGGGGAGGGGGAGGCAATAGATTTTGTGAACATGATGTAAGGAATAGACTTGATTGGTCCAGATGGAGCGGATCCACCTCTACACTCCAAAATACTAATTAACCACACCTTAGGTCAGAATCTCTCATTTGTAGCCACACCTCTTGTCAACAACTCTGAGAAAACAAAAACAAGCTCAAACTCTCTGACCTCCAGTTAAGGTGAACAGGCGCACGTCTGTGTGTGTTCCCACAAATCTCTTTGAATTCAAGGCTGACTTGGTCTATAAAGTAACTTCTATGCCAGCTTGGACTAGGAAGTTACTTAGTGTCTCTAAACAAAGTGTCTGCAGTTTCAGACAATTGTTTTATTATTGATTGTTACTATTGTTTTTGTGAATGGGGGCTTTTTTGTAGCTCCTGGCATCCACAGCCTCCTCAGGAGGACTCCAGGTTTGTGTTACCTCACCACCCTCCCTGTCTGCTTTCTGATTAGGATGTAGAGCTCCGTAGTTTAGGGTGCTTGGGTTGCACATGTTTCTGAAGACAGGACAGAGCCTTTTCCTGAGCTCTTAAATCAATTTAATTATGCTTGCTCACAGGGTGTTGTGTGGTCATGGCAAGCAGTTACCTGACTTTCCCCAACACTGTGGTCCTCTGAGTGTCTGTGTCTTTATCATCTTAGTGCTTAGGGCATCCTTGACGCATGAATAATTGTCGAATAGAAATTTAGGCCGAGGCAGACATATCATAGAAGTCCATCATCTGCCTTTAAAATAAACTAAATCTCACACAGAGATGAGTACTGCTTAGAAGAACATACTCTCGGACTTTAGCACATTTTAATTAAGACACTGAGTTTTTCAAACAGTAAAAATATTCATGTGTGTACATTATCAACCCTATTTTTAGAACAAGACAAAGTCACAGCCTCAGGTAGAACACCCCTTTTAAGCATTCTTGTTAGCTTTAAGCACTCATTTCCATACACGTCTACATCTACACGCAGAAAAACTCAAAGCCATCCCACTAAAATCAGGAACACGACAAGGATGTCCACTCTCTCCATACCTCTTCAATATAGTGCTTGAAGTTCTAGCAATAGCAATAAGACAACATAAGGGGATCAAGGGGATTCGTATCGGAAAAGAAGAAGTTAAGCTCTCGTTATTTGCAGATGATATGATAGTATACATAAGCGACCCCAAAAACTCTACCCAAGAACTCCTACAGCTGATTGGAGACGTAAGTCACAAGCAATGCCACACCAGTTTGGAATTATGATTAATAGGGTGGTATTTATTTAAAGGGGAAAAGCCTTACAGATCACAGTCAGCCCTCTGCACAACCAGGAAGGGAGTCTAGTCGCCCGCGGAGCAGGAAGTGAGAGAGCTCGGAGAGGGAAGTCGCTGCTTTTTTAAAGGGAGAGAGGCCATGCCCCAATGGGCTGGTATCTCAGCAGCTATAGGCTGGAGGAGCAGGAGCACCTCCCGCAACAGCTGATAAACACCTTTAGTAATGTGGGAGGATACAAGATCAACTCCAAAAAAATCAGTGGCCTTCCTATATGCGGCAAACTCCTCGACCAGCGAGGAAGAACAACCACCACACGAGGATTCTTCTCAGATCACGTTTTAATTGGAGTGCCCTTGGTTGAAGCAGCATGAAGCGAGAGGGGGAAGCGAGGGGCAGAAAGCGAGGGAGAGCAGGAAGCGAGGGAGAGCAGGAAGCGAGAGAGAGGAAGCGAGAGACCCCGAGAGCCCTAAGGCAGCTCTTTATATAGGGAATTGGCACACGGGTCACCCTGTGATTGGCTGCCATCAACAGCTGACACCAGACTGCGTCGGGATAGGCCAAAGGACCCTTATCCACCGCGCATGCGGGAAGCAGGGGACACGCAGCTCTCAAAGGCATAGCCAAATATGGAGTTGTTTATAACTAACAAGACAGGGTGTTGGTGCCATCTTGTAATGGCGATCCTGTCCGGCTTGCTACACCTATACACTAAGGATAAGGAAACAGAGAGGGAAATTAGAGAAGCATCACCTTTCACGATAGCCACAAATAGCATAAAATATCTTGGGGTAACTCTGGTCAAGGATGTGAAAGATCTATTTGACAAGAACTTTAAGTCTTTGAAGAAAGAAATTGAAGAGGACACCAGAAAATGGAAGGATCTCCCTTGCTCCTGGATTGGGAGGATCAACATAGTAAAAATGGCAATTCTACCAAAAGCAATCTATAGATTCAATGCAATCCCC
>NC_022018.1:61288374-61292939 GCF_000317375.1 Microtus ochrogaster
GTATAACCCCAGCAGCACAGACATTAAGGACCTCATTGAATAAATGGGACCTCCTGAGACTGAGAAGCTTCTGTAAAGCAAAGGACACTGTCGCTAAGACACAAAGACAACCTACTGACTGGGAGAAGATCTTCACCACCCCGCAACTGACAAAGGTCTGCTCTCCAAAATATATAAAGATCTCAAGAAACTAGACCGTAATGTGGTAGGGTTTTGTTGTTAAAATCTGTGTGTGGGGGTGTGTAGCATGAATAATAAAAACCTAGAGGCAGATATTGGGGTTCAAGCTGAAAATCAGAAAAGCAAAGCAGACCTTTTACCTCTACCACGTCTTCAGACAGAAAGGGTGAGAACCTGTCTCCACGAATCCTCAGACTTCACACTCCAGTGAGTTCCTGTCTCTTCCCCTTTATCTCTCTCTCTCTCTCTGCCCAGTTGTGTCTGCCCCCATCCACCTTTCTAGTGCTGGGAATAAAGGTGTGTGACTCTCCCAACTCCCCAACACTGGGATTAAAGGTGTGAGTCACCACCACCTGGATCTGTTTCTGGATTGATTTTGTGTAGCCCAGGGTAGCCTTGAACTCACAGAAATCCATTTACCTCTGTCTTCTGAGTCGTGAGATTAAAGGTGTGTGCTACCATTCTCTGACCTCTAGTGACTTAGCTTTGTATTCTGATTTTCAGTTAAGCTTTATTTATTAAAATACAAGTAAAATATCACACACTGTGTGTGTGTGTAGCATATGTTGGCGTTTTCCCAGTTTGTTCCAATTACATTTTGTTGCTGTTGTATTCTTCAGGTAAGACATTATCTTTGCTCATCTTTAAAATGATGTCCACCATTAGCCTCCTTTTTTTTCACTTCCCCTTTTTCTGTTTAAACAAAAAAAAAAAGGCTTTAACTTTAACATAGCAAAATTACATATAGCACAACAGTTATCAAGGAAGAATTACAGTTACAATATTTATATCTATTTTATCTTTTATCATAACTAAGGAAAACTATAACTATCCATTCTTCAACTCCATCAAAGACTCCAGAAGGATATAATATTATCTAAGCAAACAAGAAGTCCAAAACTCTAGAAATGACAGAGATTTCATCTCAGCCCCTAAATTCAAATGGGAGTAGATGCCTATGGGGTTCTTGGGAAAAGAGAACCTTTGACCACTATGGGTGGAAAAGTCGGCAGGTGGAGCCACTACGGAAGTCAGCGGGAAGGTTTCCTGAAAAGGTTCAAACAGAACGACTGTATGGCCCTGCTGTATCCCTGCTAGGTATGTACTCAGAGGACCCCATGGCAATGATAGCTGCATGTCTATGTTCACTGTTGTGCTAACTACAGTAGCAAGGAAATGAAGTCAACCTGTATGTCCACCAGCTGATGAATAGTTAATGAAAATGGGGTGCGTGTACAAAGCCGGATTTTATCCAGCATAAAAAGAGAAAGAAACTCTGAAATTTGCAGGAAAATGGGTGCAGCTGGAATTACTGAGTGAGGTGACTCGGGGCCAGAAAGACAAAGTCTGTATGGTTTCTCTCATGTGTAGATCCTAGTTTTGAATTTGGAGTTCTGTATTTAAATGTGGATGAAATGCAGAGCCACCGCGAAGCCTCAGATGACATACTTTCTCGCCCTCACCATGGCGGAGCCCGTGGACATCCATGAGATGATGTCATAATTATCAACAGAGACTCTCATGGAACTTGGCTAGTTAGCCTGTCTTTCTATAATTAAATACTATAATTAGACTGTATGGTAGATAGGGAAAACGAGTTATTTTCATTGCTTCTACAGTGAATCATGTAGACGTCTATGGGAATTGTTTTTTTGACAGTTATGATTTAGGATATGGCATATGGTGTATGAAGCAAGTTTGAGACATTGAAAAATACTACTTAGTTTCATTGTATACAAAACAATGCTTCACTGTGGCTGAGATGGGTCAGCCCAGGCTCTGAAGGAAGGGGACTTTATCACAGGAAAGGGTGCTGAGGGGAAGTAGGGGAACAAAATGGACAGCTTAGTGGGCATATTGTTTTTCTTCCTTCATATTTAGTTATAGCTTGTACCTTTTTATGGGGACATGTCCCAGTGCTTACTAGTGAGGTATCACTAGTGGTTGTTCTGGCTCCCCTCCCCCATTCAAGATGGGGTCTCATCGGGTCCAGTTTGTCCTGGAACTCTCCGACATTGTGGGTGGCATCCCTACTCCACTTCTCAAGTGCTGGGATTACAGGCTTGTGGTGCTGCGGACAGAACCGAGGGCTTCCTGCTCAACTGAGTCACATACACCCCAGCCCTGAACCCAGTTTCTTTATTTGCACTGGCCAGCATTTTCTGATACAGAGCTGCAGTCTGAAATAGTCAATAAGAACAGTGCAGCCAACGTGATCTCAGGACTGTCTTTTCATCCCACCATGCTTTCTGTGATCTCGTTTGTCCTTATCTGACGGATTCCATGGTGTTTTCGTGAGCTGGGTAAGGTGATACAAGCTCAGGAAAAATATGAAAGTTTCCCTTTTTACCCGGAATTGATGCATCATAACTGCGCGCTTGGATCCTGTTATTGTGATGCTGTTCCAGAGGTTTTAAGAACTGAGGACTCGGAAGACATTGTGTGACCTTAATTAGTGGTTTCTGTTATTTAACCAGCAAGCTCATGTTGAGATAATAAAGGCACAGATTGTAAATAGAGAGGGCCCAGTGGGTCTTGCTATGAAATGATCTCAGATAGAGTCTCCAAAGAGGATCGTGCACGAGTGAGCATGTGCTGGATTAGCCTAAACAGTTTGCTACTCAAGCTTAAGCATAAAAACATTTCTTTTATGCGTCTCGGTGTTTTGCCTGTATACATGCCTTGTTACATGTATGTAGCTGGAGTCCATAGAGGCCATAAGAGGACATTGGGTCCCCTGGAACTGCAACAGACAGTTGTAAGCTGCCAAGTGGGTGCGGGGGCTAAAGCCAGGGTTCTCTGCAAGAACAGCCAGTGCTCTTAACCACCAAGCCGTCTCTCCAGCCCCTCATTTCTTGAGTTTTAGAAAATCAAGAGGAAAAAAGATTACCTATAATCTCACTGTCTCAGTGAAACTTCTGTCAGGATTTTTGTTTCACCCTCGTTTACCCTTTGTATTGTTGACACAAAGATAAACTAGTGAAGTCCTTAGGTCTCCATATTTAACTGTAGCTTTCATGGGCAGGGGAAGCTTCATAAGGCAAATAGACAAAGAATATAAGGATTTCACAGAAGCCTATGCCTGTAGTCCTGGCACATGGGGAGGCAGAGCAGGAGAATCAGAAGTCGAAGGCTAACCTTGAGTTTGTCTGGGCTATATAAAACACCTGTTTAAGAAAACTCAAATTCATCAGTAAGTAAGTGAATAAATAAATAGTAATATGTAGTGCCTTAGAATATGTGATCTTGTGTGTATGTGTATTTGCATGCACGCTTGTGTACATGCATGCTTAGTAACACATGGCTTATTTGTGTGTATCCTGTTTACACGTACCTTCCAGAAAACTTATCTAGCATTCCTTTCAAGATACAATGTACACATTTTTGAAAGCAATTAATTTTGCAATGCTAATGACTCACATTTTGTAAAGTTATTTTTGAGACAGGATCTCATATGTAGCCCTAGATGGACTGCAGCTTGCTATGTAGATCAGGCTGGCCTCAAACTCATGGTGAGCCTCCTGTGCAGATGTTAAAGGTGTGTTCCACTGTGCCACACGGTGACATTTGTGTTTAATAGTGAGGTCCTGGAGGTGCCCACAGGTAGCACGCTTCTGCAGCCTCTCCTTGGGGAGAGATGACTTCAAACTGGAATGTGGGAGAATAGATAGTGCTGATTTTTAGGTGAGTATTTAATAGTGATATAATGTCAGGTTCCCTCCTACGCTCCAAAATTCAGGAAAGGCATTTTGCAAGCTGGAAAGATTGAGAGTCAAGGATTTCAGATCTCCCTGTGCTCCAAAGCTTTGCTCTCTGGCAGGTAAGCCATTGTGCACATCTCTGGCAGACTTCAGCTCTGTGGGTGGTGCCTCTCCTTTGGGCGACCTGGAGCCTTTGATTGGCTGCTTTGGATATTTACCTTCCTGCCTTGAAGGTGCTGTCAGGTCCCCTATAATTTTAACACAAATATGGAGCAGTCAGACCAGCTGAGGCTTTTTAAATGTGCTTAACGTGCCCTACCCCCACTTTGGGGCGGGCAGGCTCTCACTGTGTATGTAGCCCAGGCTGGCCTCTAACTCAAAAGAAATCTGCCCAGACTGCTGGGATTAAAGGCCTTGCTATGGCACCCAGCCATTTAACACATTTTATCAAAAATTACCAGGCTTCCAGGAGCCTGGTGATTCTGCAGATCCAGATTTCTGGGGAGGTGTAAGCTACATAATGGTCTTTAGAAATGGTTTTGGAGCAGACCACTAAATTGCTGTTAATAATCTCTGGCAGCCACTTTAGATTAATTTATCTTACGCAACGCATAGCTACTTGAGGTGAATGCATCTCCTGCAGCACACAGCAATTTTAGATGAATGCGTCTCCTGCAGCACACA
>NC_022018.1:61293134-61296571 GCF_000317375.1 Microtus ochrogaster
GCATGCATCTCCTGCAGCACACAGCAATTTTAGATGAGTGCATCTCCTGCGACACACAGCTTCTTGAGGTGACTGCTTCTGTTGCAGAGCACACAGCCACTTGGCAGGAATGCATCTCCTGCAGCACACAGGTAGCAGATGTTTGCTCTCCTGTCATGATGCAGTGCTTCAGTAAGGAGGCTGAGAGACTGGATGTGCTGGAGGCAAACTGCCTTTCTGTGGCTTTTGTTTTTAATTCAGGTACAGTGAGGCCAGCAGTCAGGAGTCCTCTCTGCCAGTAGAAAGAGTGCTCACAGTTGCCAACAGAACAGGGCCCTCTGTGTCACACAGGGAGGATCAGGAGGCAGTGTGAGTCAGGTCACACATGGACAGCAGCCTCTGTTGTGGTTTTCTAGAAAGGAAGAGGCTAGGAAGTGAATCAGGCTTACGACGGGCTAGGCTGAGTGATTTCAGCGGGCATTGGGGCATGGAGCTGAGGGATACTTTACCCTTGGATGACTGGGCGGGGGACTGTGGCCTGGAGTGTGAGAACCAGTTTACAGGAGGCGGGGAGAGTGTGTGGGGCACGTGTGTGTGTGTGTGTGTGTGTGTGTGTGTGTGTGTGTGAAAGATATGTTGGCACATGGGGTAATGGCTGTCTCAGCATAGACCAGCCCTGGGAGGTCAGAAACGCTCCCAAATAAAAGCTTCTGACATGACAACACACACACACACACACACACACACACACACACACACACACACACTGCGACAAGGTTAATAGAGAGACAGAGGGAGATTGGTTTCAGACGAGAATGAGGAGAGAGTATCCCCATCTTCACGCCCTCTCTTCCTTCATCTTCTCTCTTTCTGCTTCCCGCTCACCATCATCTGAGCTACATTTTTCTTATTATGTTTGTTCTGCAAAATATAAGCTCAGTAACATGATCAATAGAAGATATTGGTGATTGAAAAGTGGAATTGATTTACACTATTCCCCCCCCCCACTTTTCTTTAAAGTCATACCTAAGGCTGAAATTACTTCTTTGATTTTTCTAACAGTAACTAATCTTAAAAAGTATTCAGAAGTTTGGGAAGACAGCCCAGTGGGTTAAGTTGGAAGAGCATGAAGACAGCCTGAGGCTAGTAACCCAGTGGCCTTGTAATTCCAGCATGGCGGAAACATGATTTCTGGGGTTTATTGACCAGCCAGCACAGCTTACTTGGCAAATTTCAGGTCGGTGACAGACACTGTCTTAAGAAGGAAAAAGGGTGGATGGTGCCTGTGGAAAGAAGCCCAAGGTTGTTCTGTCTTCCATTCATAGGGCACTCTTGAGAGCACACACATATGCGTTTGCACACGCAGACTCAGGGTTACCACCTCGCTCTGGAGACCAGCAGGACAGCGTAGCCTCTGAGCCAGGCTTCCTCATCTTTGACTGCCTTCTTGAGGAGCAGAGTGTCGACTTTATTCTTGGTAGTCATGCGGGAATGGCCTGGTGTCTGGGTCTGCTGGGCTTTCCCAGCCTGGGTTACCAGTGCATGCATGTTTCAGACTCTACCTGGGTCTGTTTTGGGGGAGCTGCCAACAAAGTTGAGGCTCTACAGGAGACTGTGAAGAACGTACCTTCGGGAAGTCACCCCAGTGTGTGAATTTACTTCTTGTGCAGGTGGTTGGTTTGAGTTTATTTAATTCAATTAATTATCATTTCACTCTTCTTCTCTTGAGCAGGCATTTCCCATGATTCATTCTGGGAGCATTTTTGAGAACACGTGATTTTGTTTCTTTTGCACACAGACCCCAACACTGAGGATGGGGGCTAACCCAGGAGTGGGTGTTGAACCCCCAGTTGCCTTAGCAGCCCTTCCTCTCTGTCACTCCTGTTGTACCAGGAGGCTGTGGTGACAATCCCTGGATCTTATTTCTTACCCATGGTGACATCATGGGTATGGTGTGACCTCATTAAAACTCCTGAATGGCTCGATAATTTTCTTACAGGAGTGTGTTAGGTATCTCAGGCGTCAGACCCTATCTCTCCTCTCCACACATGCCTTCCATTTTCCTTCTATGTCTGCAGCAACACATGATCCCCAGGTGGATGCTGGCACTGTCAGCCTCCAGGACCATGAAGCCAACGCATCGTTCTGTTTTCTTCATAAATTACCTAGTCTTGGGTATCCTGTTATCATGGTGGAAAACCAATTAAGACGTCTCATCTTGTTAATTTAGGTCTTGTGGTTTGCCTGTGTGGTTAATGGATGAATACAAAGCCTGACATCCTGTTATGGAGACAGCAAGGAAAGGGGGAGGTCGCCCTTCATGCTCAGGCCATTGGTGAGAAATGACAGGACAGGAGCAAAACCTCCCAGAACTGCAGATAAAACAGGAAGGGGAGCTTGGAGGCCCGATCTGAGGCCCTTGGCAGAGCCTGGGGCTTAGCAATCAGGCATCAGAGAGCAGTGAGCACCATGACCTCCTTCAGGGCAGAGTGGGTCCTGATAGGGTGACACGGAGAAGCTGTAACCAAACCAGTGTGTCTGTAGAGCCGAGAAGAGGGTGCTCTGCAGATAAACATTTCAGTCTCCTGTCTTCTTTGAGAAGCGAGCCTGGCTGATAGATGGAGTGACTAGCCTGCCTCAGATGCAAGCTCAGATGACTGGGGGACATCGCAGCTGGGATCTAGATGAGCAACTGCACTCTGGGTAATCTCTGCTACCACTAAGCCGTGGGCCTTCGAGGGCGAGGAGGTCCTGTGATACCCAAGATCAAATTCTGAGGCAACATGGAGGAGTCTTGCCTGGCCAGCTCAGCTTTCAGTCTGCTAGTCTGGGAGATGTGATACTGTGCAGGGCATGCCTGACCTTCACTGCGGTTCTCCCTTCTAAAGGCCAGGGAGGTAGCCTGGAGCCTGCCCAGGACAGCCAGCAGGAAGGTGATGCTGCCGCACAGGGATCTCTCTGTTGAGTGTGGTTTTTCAACCCCTGTTGTTCAGAACACAACAGCTCTCGTGACTCCCTGGACTGGGCTTTCCTTCCGAACCTCAATATTCCACAAAGGAACAGGGAAGGATTTCCAAACCTCACCAAATATCCCACAAAAGAACAGAGGGATTTTACAGGAAGAGAAATGTACTGGTCCCCACCCATGACAGGGAAACATCTCTAAAATAGGGTGGGTGATCCTCACAGCCTGCAGACTCATTTCCTGGAGCACCTGGCATACACCAGCATGGTGACATCTCTGCCTAGTGCAGGAAGAAAAATCAACACTTGTTTATCTGCAATGAAACGCACCATTTTTTAACCACTTTAAAATGCATAACTCCCTAAACAGTGGTGGTACACATCTTTAATCCCACCACTTGGGAGGCAGAGGCAGGAGGATCTTTGTGAGTTCAAGGTCAGCCTGGTCTTCTACAAGAGCTAGTTCTAGGACACCTAGGACTGTTAAACAGAGA
>NC_022018.1:61296727-61301828 GCF_000317375.1 Microtus ochrogaster
ATTAACTGTGTTTTTTCAAACTTTGAGCCAAAACAAATTCCTCCTTCCATAAGTCACTTTTTTCAGGTGTTGTCATCAAGTGACATACTGGTTAGTGTTTTTTGTCAAGTTGACACAAGCTAGAGTTATTTGGGAAGAGGAAAGAGGGACCGTCAGTTGAGAAAATGCCCCCACCAGGTTGGCCTGGAGGCATTTTCTTGTTTAATAATTGATATGGGCAATGCTACCACTGGTCAGGATGTCCTGGGTTGTATAAGAAAGCAGGATGAGTAAGCCATTATCAGGGTTCTCTGTGTAGCTTTGGAGCCTGTCCTGGAACTCACTCTGTATCCCTGGCTGGCCTCGAACTCACAGCGATCCTCCTGTCCCAGCCTCTGCATCAGTTTTGAGTTCCTGTCTTGACCTTCCTCAGCAGCGGAGTGTTACCTGAGTGTTGTAAGGGGAAGCAAACTCTCTCCTCCCTGTGGTTGCTTTTGGTCATGGTGTTTGAGCAGAGCAGTCCGCTGTGAGCGTGTTGTGCAGTGGTTACCCACCCCCCTTTTACAGAACTTTATCATCCTCCTAAAATGAAACTCGTCACCGAGCCCTTCTGCGAGCCTGCGATGGCCACCGTGCTGTGTTCTCAGTCTGAATATAAAGCTAGTTTGGAAAGAGGAAATGCCATTCCGGATATTACTGATGTGTGGATTTGAATGGGCAGCTGGGTAAGGGATCAACAACATCCTAGCTGTCATCTCTTCCTTCTTCTCATGTGTGTGTGCATGTGTGCAGAGACATGTTCCTATGTGTGGCTACGGGTGCACACATGCACACATGCACACTTCTTTTTAACATTCCACAGTGGAGAGTAACGGGAGAAAGAGGAAGAGAAAGGATTGCTATGTCATTCATGGACAGGAAGGGACGTGGGAACCCCACTAGACTCCTTCCTGGGTTTTGATATGTTCAGTGGAATGAAGAGAAAGCACCAGATTGGGAAACTTCACTGGAGATTAAGCAAACGCTAGCCTAATAGTTGGGAAGTTCCTTTGAGTATAGTTGAAAGCTGTACCCACCCCAGAAAAATGTCCCCAAGCATATAATTCCAGTCTTGGTAGATTGTTAGAGCCGTCCATCCTTGCTGTATCAGAAATCCTGCCCCAGCGTCCTAGTATGACGGAGGCTGAGAGGCAGGAGGATCCGAGGCCAGCCTGGGCTCTCTAGTGGAGTCTGTGTCTTAAAAAAAAGAAACTCCATTTAAAGTCTCTTTGTATTTCGATGTGTATACGTTTTAGGAAGCTTCTATAGTAGCAGTCTCTGTATGGCTACTGCAGCAGGTCGCTAGTGTTGTTTCGTCCTCCCATCCCCTCCTCCACCTGCCCTCACCCTCGGCCTCTTCAATCCTTCATGCGCCCCCACCCCCCTTCTCTGTAGCTCTATATTCTGTTTCCTCTCTCTTGAAAGATCTCCTCCTCCCTCTTGGCTATTTCTCCCTCTCTCCTTCCCTCCCTCCTTTTTCCTTTCCTCTCTTTCTTCCTCTCTCCTTCCCCTTCTTCCTTGGTTTTCATTCTCCCCTTTCTCAGGACCTCTTAATTCATGATCCTCCTGCCTCAGCTCTCCCCTGTGCTGGGACTACAGGGCTGCGCCCCCACACCCAGTGAAGGAAGCTATCTAGAATTCTCCTGCCTCAGCTGTCCCCTGTGATGGAACTACAGGGGTGCACCCCCACACCCAACAAAGGAAGCTATCTGGAATCCTCCTGCTTCAGCTCTCCGCTGTGCTGGGACTACTTGTGTCCTCTTTGATGCATCTAGAATATTCAGTGCTGCCGTAGGATATAGACTAGTACATGCAAGTTACCTGTTCCCTCTTCACAACCTCAGTAATAATGCAGCTTTAATGAATTTTATCTTGAGAGTAATGGTGACCCAGGTGGGAAGATGGAAGGGATCACCACAACAAGCTTGTCCTCCCCCCACCCCACGAAGCCCCACTATCAAAGACGCAGGACTGTGCACTTGGGTCCATTTTCAGGACTGTGAACTGGGACCCTTCAGCAAGGGTATACTGATTGCTTCTGTGGCCAGGAGGCTTCCCTGGGAGAGTCCAGATCTCCATGGTGCCTGGACTCCCCAAAAGAGCATCATGCCCTCAGATGGCCTCCATCTGTTGTTGGTTACACCAGAAGCTTGCACCAAGGTTGGTGCTCTGTGTGACACCCTCAGACACTAGAGAATGGTGGGCCTTTTTCCTGGCTTCCCTTAGGCTTCAAGAGATCTTGAAAGAGGAACCATGCAGGTGGCTGGATCTTGCCACAGCTGTTGTCAGACTTGACGTAAAGGCGATGGGTTCTTCTGGGAGCCAGGGTGCTTGTTGGTTAAACCTCAGCCCCCAGAGTCCACACGCGGAGGAGAGTTCTCTGGGTGCACCCAGTCCCTACACTCATGATTAGGGCATGGGAGTTACTCAGTATCCCTTTCTCATCAAAGGGAGTCTGTGCATCTGTAAAGCACTCACAGTCCACCAAGACCAGTCTGTGGTCCAGCTGTGCTGAGAGGCCATGTGTAGCAGAGCCCATTGCTAAGCAGGACAGAAGTGAGACTGAGCCTAGTCTAACCTTCTAAAGTAATGTGTCTGCTGTTCTTTGGGTCTTTCCCTCTCTTCTTCCCCAAACACAGACCAGAGAGAAAACAGAAAAACCCCGAGGCCATCTGCTACTCTTCTCCAAATACAAGGAATAAAAACAGCAAAAACCTTCTCTTCAAATAATTAAAAACTCACCTCCCATTGTTAAAAGCCCACAAAGCACTTTTTGTTTCTTAATATTATTTACTGTTTAATCAAGTAGGCACAGTTACTGGCTAGCTAAAAGGTGGGCGAGTTCCATATCAATATGATTCAACAGTGTTTGGGGAACTTATTACTTAAAGCGGTGGAGGTGGTCATCAGCTCATGTCGCCACTCGGTACTGTTTTCCTCTAAGAAGACCAATGGGAAAATGAGACCATGAAAGAAGCAGCGAGGATGAACGGGGCAGTCCTAATCACCGCTCGGGAGTAGAGGAAGCTGTTTGTTCACCCTCTCACTTCCCACTCTGGGACTTCTCCATGATGCAGGAATCCTAATAGCGGGCACTTGGGGTAGACAGCGCCTGCGCACATGTGGGGGTGGGGTAATCCAGGTGCTGTGGTCTCATGCTTCTTCACAGTATCCCTGTGCAGTCAGCACGAACATACTGATTTTTACAGGCAGCTGGGAGGTAACTGGCCAAGAACAGTGCAAGCTTCCCTGTAATCAGAGGCCACAGATCTGGCTGCCGGGCCCGCCTGTGTGCTGGTCCTCGCCATCCATCTGCCTCTAGTGCTGCTTGTGGTGAGCAGAGGCCTTCAGTTTGCTCTCTAGCTCCCTGACACACAGCAGCAGACAAGGCAGTCTCACCCCATGCCTGGGGGTGGGGCTTCTCCAGCTGAGAGGGATGGGGTCTTGGTCTCTGTAGGCCATGAAGCAGCTAATGAGGAAGCACAGCATGATGGGAAGATCCAGTGAGGCCTGTGCGGCTCCTTAGCTGGTCTTGGACTTGCTGTGTGACCCAGGCTGGCCCCAAGTTCATAGCTCTATCTCTGAGCAGTGTGCTTCCATGCCCCATGCCTGACTTTCAGTTGTTTTTTTTTTTTTTTGGAATGTGTGTGCACCTGTGTGTGTGTGAACCCATGTGTGCTTCCATGTGTGTGTATGTGTGTGCACCCATGTGTGTGTATGTGCACCCATGTGTGTGCTTGGAGGCCAGAGATCAACACTGGTTGTCTTTCTTGACTGCTCTCCATTTTACCTTGAGACAGCGTCTCTCATTGAACTCAAACTTTGCACGTTTGTCTAGACTGGTCGACCCCAAGTCCTCAGTATCCTCCTGTCTCTGTCCTCTAGTGCTGGGATTGGCTTCTTCTCTGGGTTCCTTGTGTTTGGATGGCAGGCACTTTATTGATACATTGTTTCCTGGACCTGAGTTGTACTTGAAGTTGGGGTGGCTTTTCCTTGCCTTGTTTCCAGTGAGTGGTTAAGAACTCATTTTCCCTGCTGGGTGGAAAGCCGGGTCTTGGACAGAGTCCTTTCTTAAAGTCTTGACCTCCTTCTGAGTTAAGCTTGGGTGTTCTGTGAGGAGTAGGCCCAATGGAATCAGTGGGCATCTCGGACACACTATTGAAGCCTTGGGGTCAGGATGGAGGCCCTGAAGCTTTTGCTCTGGCCTTCAGGGGCTCTTACCTTCTGCTGCACAGAGAAGAGGAAGTCTCCCTTCCTGGCTGGCTTTCAGGAGGTGGCTGGTGTGGTCTGTGTTTATCCAGCCCCTTGTCTCAGAATTGTTACTCAAAATGAAGCTTACCTGGTGGCCTCACATCTGCCAAGGCTGTGCAAGACTCATATGAGAAGTCTGGAAGCTTAGACTTAGGCCATGACTGAGCCTGAGGACAGCCTGTGCCTCTCACCTCTGCCTTCCTTGTTCTTCTGATTAAGGCAGCTCAGTCTTATAAGCCATGTGGATTAAGAACTTCTAACCTCGAGATGATACTGGATCTCTACAGCTTTTTTTTTCTTCAGAAAGTCTTGGAGACTGTTACATACCACTTACAGGGGCCATCGTTTTGAAAAGACGGAGAACCTGTACTAGTTCCTTCAATGGACCAGGGTGGAAACCAAAATGGAGTCATTGACACCAACGTTCACCAACGAAATTCTGAATGGAGGCTCTTTGTCTGACCTTTGGCCAAAGCAAGGATAGAGTGAGGGAGGATTACCAAACACCCAAACACACTTGTGCCTGTCATCATCATGGTGAAGTTCTTTTGGCTTTTAACTGTCCACAAAAGAAGTAACCAGGGCCAGGGAGGCAGCTCTGCACCCACTCCTGTGGCTCCCACTCCCATGCTGTCTGTGAATGGACTCCTGACTGGCAGAAAGGCAGAAAGAGAGGAGTAAACCAGACTGCCTGGAGCTTGGCCACAGCCCCTCTGCCTGGGATGGGGGGCACTGGCCACAGCCCCTCTGCCAGGGTTGGGGGGCACTGGCCACAGCCCCTCTGCCTGGGATGGGGGGGAATGGCCACAGCCCCTCTGCCTGGGATGGGGGG
>NC_022018.1:61302183-61308053 GCF_000317375.1 Microtus ochrogaster
GGGGGGGCACTGGCCAGAGCCCCTCTGCCTGGAATGGGGGAGCCTGGGTTCTCCACCCTTTTCAGTTGCTTATCGCAAGTCTTTTATACTTGGGGAACTCAGCATGATACAGGGTTTTTTCCTCAAGTATGGGCACACTACTCTACAGACACTGTTCCTCTCTCTCCTCCCTAATAAGAACTGGACTACCAGCTGGTGCTATCCAGTTTGATCCATTCATTCTCTGAACTCGGTGCTGACAGAGATGCCCTTCAGCTGACGGGGTTACACCCTGGTAAGGTAAAGTTTCAGGTGAAAGTGATTGCGTCTCACCTGTTAGGCTTCTGATGTAATCCAGCCACACAACACAACTGTCCGGCCACGGCCAGGCTGCTGGCTTTCTGCTGCCGTATCGTGTGGTGAGAGGGCGTCAGGTGGCATCCTGATAGCCCAGGAAAAGACTAAAGTTAAACATTTTAAATTTGCAGTCAGGTCTGATCATGTCCTCCATCCCTACCCCCCCCCCCTTTTTTTTTGGTGTTCTTGCTATTTATCCAAACGGGTCTCTAGCTCTAAGCAATCCTCTGCCTTAGCCAAGATTTACAGGCAGGTGTTTCCATACCCAAAGTGAGGGTCCATTGAACGTGTGTCACTTTGCCCCTTTGTCACCTTGGAGAGTCCCACGTTGGACCCTGGTAAGTGGAGTGTGGACTCCACCGTTGTTTTCCAGTGGAGAAAGCAAGACCCGGAGAGTCTGTTACCCAGTCAGGCCTCTTTCCGTCAGGAGGCAGGATGGAGCAGGTGGGGCGGGATGCGAATGCGTCCTTCAGGATGGCTGTCAGGCTGCTACTGTATGCAGGATGTTCCGGTGCTAGGGAATTAGTTCCTCGTGCCCACTCATCCATGTGGCCTAGCTCTTCTTTCTGATGGTGTAAACATTATGGCAGTCTCCAAAGCAGGAGCTCCATCCACGGCACCTCTCCATGGCTTCTCTGAATCTGGACCAGTCGGCAGTCAGATGCCTTTAATAGTTCTGAGGGTTTGAAAGACCCTGGCTTGAGGCCTGAAGCCCCACAAAGAGACTCTGTGTGACTTGGCACAAGTACCTGCCTCAGAGCAATGCCCATTCTTCCCGTCTACCAGCCTTGCTGTTTCTCTGCCCTGCTCAGCTGGAGAGGCCTCTCCATCCACTCTCCCCTTCTTTGCCTTGTAGCTTTTAAAATACACGTGTGTGTGTGTGTGTGTGTGTGTGTGTGCGCGTGCACTCGCCCCAGTGCTAGGAATGGACCTAGGGACTTGCTCGTGGTAGACAAGCATTTTTCCATTTAATTACACGCCCAACTCTATTTTTGTGTTTAATTGTGTCATCATATTACATAGCTTTAAATTTTGCCATCTTTTTGTTTTTGTTTTTTTTTGCATTCGGTATTTAATATTTAAGCATACTGTAACGTGTTCTCAGACTTTAGTAGGCCCCCAAACATTTGCACAACCGACTTTATGATAGAAATACCATTCAGGTTATAAAACAGCGTGTAGACAGCACCACAGCTCAAAGGTTCAGTCCATTGTCATCATGGTACACAGTGATGGAGAAGGAGCTGGGAGTTCTACATCTTGATCTGAAGGCAATAGCAAGTGAACTTAATCCTCGGCATCTTAAATAATCCGAGTGTGCACATTTATATACATACACAACTCAGAACATTTTTCATCTTGTAGAAACTATTAAATCCTAATTTGGAGACTCCAGTAAGCCAGGTGTAGTGGGGCACACCTTTAATCCCAGCACTCAGGAGCAGAGGCAGGTGAACCTCTGGGATTTCAAGTCCAGCCTGATCTACAGAGCAAGTTCCAGGGTAGTCAGGGCTATGGCACAGAGAAACCCTGTCTCAGAACCTGCTCCCCCCCACTAAAAAAATAAAGAAGGAAATCCATTAAACCGAATTCCCTCCTAGCTTATGATGGCTGCCTTTCTGCTTTCTGTTTCTCTACTTTGGGACCCAAAGTTCCTCATCTGAAATTGTACAGTGTCATCTTTTGTGTCCTGTTTATTTCACCAGAGCAGTGAGCTAGGGAAGCATACTGGGCAGAGGCATGCATTCCTGTCCCATTGATCTGGTGGGTCTGCTGTCTTCTGCCAGCCAGGATAGGCTGCCTGGCACCTTCAGTGCTGCTCAGAGAGTGTTGCATGGCACCATCAGGGCTGTCCAGTGAGTGTGTTTGACTCATCGGTAACAACTCACAAGAACTAACTCAAGTTCCTGCAAGACCGATTTTAACACCTGTCCCTCTCAGGACACATGCTGCAGGACCCCAGAGCTCCACCTCCTATGGCCTCAGCCTATCAGCAATCTCTGTGGGCCAAGCCTCCAACATATGAATTCTTCCCAGACAAAACCTTTTCCACCCACAACATCACAGATGGCTCTGATGGTCCCCAAGTCTGTATCCTTCTCTTTCCTTACTGTCTGTGAGCGGAGAGGTTTGGGGGATGTGGGGGTTGATATCATCCTGGCTCCTCAGAAGCTGGGATTGGAGCAAAAAGAGGAGCATGCTTGGAAGGTTTGGTAATGTTAAAGAGGCAGTGTAGGCTTTTGAGCCTCTCTCCGATGAGGTCATAGACTCCATCGGCCTCTGGGGATGTGTGACCAGCTGCAGGGCTGCGGAGATCAGGCCCTGAGACTTCAGGTGGACACACAGAGTCAGAGGGGAAGAGAGCAGGTCGCTTGACCTTGAGGGCAGTGGGCTTGGGCCAGGAATGAGCCCGGGGAAAGAACCTATGACTTCTACCTGCTTAGCGCAGTTTTTAGGCAGGCCTCCTGGGACAGGGCTGTGATAAGATGTTTCCGCGGATAGTGGAGAAATGCCCCCATCATAGGACTCCAGACCTGGCAGCGCTGATCGAAGAAGTCAATACAACGGCCCCGTGACAGTAAAGAACTTGGTGTGTCTTCGACTCTGCTTCACACCCCAGCACCTTCAGTGACAGAAGGAAATTATATGCTTTCCTGGATCTAAGGCAAGCAAGGAGATGGGAGGAAGAGGGATACGGAGGTGGGGACTGTGTGTTCCAAAGCCCAAGTGCCATCTTGTTTGAAAGAAGCTCTCCTGCTTATTAGCATAGACACTGAAGATTAGGTTTCTGTTTGTTGTAGTTATATTTTTAGGACTGGCAGAGTTATGCTACTGTAGCAAATAATCCAGTGTCTAATGTCCCAAGTCTAGGACCAAAGTCATTGGGAATTCCGTCCAACTGAAAGCCCCGTTGATGAGCCAGGAAGATGCGGCAAAATGAGAACTGGCTTCACACACACACACACACACACACTCCTATACAGGGGAATATGAATACACATTCATGTAAAAAAAAAGTCACATAATCACACCCAAACTTGGAGGGGCTGAATTTTCTTCCCCATGTAGTCTCAGATGATTTGAGCTTGTCCTACAGCCTGGAGGAGCTGAGCTTGTCCTGTGTGGTTACACCTTGCCCTTCTCCTGCGTCTCAGGTGGTATCCACAGGGAAACTGCCAGATCCTGCTAAGCCTAGCTCATACAGTAATGGCATGTCATCCTTCCGAATTTGGATAACAGCTGCTATTGCAACATAAAGGCTGTTTGCTGCCTCCTAAGCTTGAAGGATGACTTAACGAGGGGTCTTCTGATAGGACAACTTGCTTTGCTTCCTGCTGGAACCTAAGCCGAGTGCTGACCTCTAACTCTTCTGCGTAGCAGCATCAGCCCAGAGATGGGAGCTGTGGAGTCCCGGGCAGAGGCTCGTCTTTATGAGTCATTGTGTTTCTGTTCTCTAGCTGTAAAGATTTTTATTTATTTGTTTATTAAATGTATTAATGTATTTTACATCTTGACTGCAGTTTCCCCTCTTTCCTCTCCTCCCATCCTCTCCTACCTTTTCCCACTCTCAACCCAGTCCTTCTGTTTCTGTTCAGAAAGAGGCAAGCCTCCCATGAGTGTCAACAAACCGGGGTCTCACTCTAGCCTGGGCTGGCCTGGAACTCACAGATCTTCCTGCTTCTGTTTCTTGAATAATGGAATTACAGACATGCACCATTATATTCTGCTTTCCTACCTGCCTTCCTTCCTTTTTTCCTCCCCCCCTCCCTCTATCTCTATCTCTATCTCTATCTCTATCTCTATCTCTATCTCTATCTCTATCTCTATCTCTATCTCTATCTCTCTTTCTTCCCCTAAAGGAAGGAAGGTTCCTATAATTATGGATGTTATTTCTCCTAGCTCCTCGTTGTGTGAAAACGCTGATTTTCGGCCCATACCGGGCACTGTGCTGAGTTCTGTCTATGGACCATCATTCCACTCTCTAGAGACTTCAACCCAGTCCTTCTATTTCTGTTCAGAAAGAGGCAAGCCTCCCATGAGTGTCAACAAACCGGGGTCTCACTCACTGTTCTTTTGATGTTACCAGCGATGACACTGAGGCCCAGAGAAGTTAAGCAGCTTGCCTGAGGGAGCACAGCGTTAATGTCAGAGCTGGGATTTGAACCTTTCTGTCTGTTGCAAGGCTCTTGAGAGTTTGTGGACAGCATCCTGGCTGGCTTCTGGGACTGAACCCAGTGGGTTTCCTTTTGACTGGTGTAGAGACGTAAGGAGTAAGACTCTAATGAGGACGTCCCCACCTCAACGAATTCTGTGCCTTGACTGTCCAGGCTTCTGACTCACCCAGGAAGTAACTACTAACCGCAGCAGCAGATTTTGTGCTTTATCAGTGGCCATGTTTGCAGTTCTGCGGGGGAAAGCGGAAGATGACGGGAACATCTGTGATGAGGAGACGGGACTGCAAGAGGGGGTGTGGCTTTTGCAGTTAACTGAAAGATGAAGGAACCCGCCTTCCTGGATGCCCCGTAGCTGCCCTGAGCTCACACAGGGGAATCCGGGCAGCTTGCGAAAACAGACGTTTTAATTCATTAGACCTTGAGACACTACTGGAGTTTTGTTTTTCTAAGGTGCTTCTGCACTTCATGCTGAGAGTTCACTAAGGGTGACCAGTGTGACCGTAAAAGCCCTGTGATAGGCCTCCTGTGGCTCTTAAAGAAGAGAAGTCACAGAACAAGGTCCAGACCCAAGTGCGGCTACACAAGCCTAGGCGATGCTGGCAGTAGATGCCTCGTATGTCAAAGAAAACAGATTGGATTTGCCTGCGTCTCAGTTTAAGCAAGGATTTAGCTTCTCTTTGTCCCCACACAAAACCAAGGAGTCGCAGGCGGAGGCTTCGCTATCCTAGGAGATTTTAAGATTTTAAGAGTCGTGGAAAATTGCCACTAGCCGAAAGCAGAAGAGCCAATGATGTGCCCTTTGTATTTCTGATGGTTTCCTATGTTCAAAGCAGTGACCCCCAGTGACTCCATCACTGGACGAGGGCACCACTAACTGGATTGACGTAGAGCAGGCCCGCATTGTGTCATGCAGGGGACTTGCATAGGCTGTTGGCATCTTTCAGGGGCCAGTATGGAAAGATTCCTACACATTGAGGTGCCTGGGTGGGTGGAAAAATAGCAAGAAAACCTAATCATGAAGGTTTACAATTCACAGAGAAATGTTCCAGAATTCACGTGGGTAGTTCACTGAAGACATGGATGGACTCTGCTTATGAAATATAGAGTTTTCTTTCGAAACAAGTTATTATGACATTAGAACTCTGTGTCTTGGCAAAGCCATTGTGGACAAAGTCATCATCGGGATAGGGTAGACTTTCAGCAATGCTTGCTGCCCTCCCCCTCCCACAGTGGTGGGTGCCAAGTCAATCTGTAGCTGATTATTGTCTTGAATATGTACTCAAATTAGCTGTGAGCAAGCCATCTGCTGTCTCCCTCAGCCTCCAGTGCTGGCAAAGGAAAATCCTGCCAGATGCAAAC
>NC_022018.1:61308253-61309191 GCF_000317375.1 Microtus ochrogaster
AGAGAGAGACAGAGAGAGAGACCTGTGTGCTTTCTTCTAGGTCTTTTTAACCTGTGTGTTTCTTCCAGCTAGAGAGAGACCAGCTATGGATCAGTAGAACTGGGGCCAAATTGGAGGAACTGGCAGCAATGTAGAATCTTCCTGCATTGGAATACATTTTGTAATCTCTTTAGAGTTTCCACTTGCCTGATTGATCTGAGGTCCCCAGGGTGTTGCTGGGCGAGGCTACGTCTGGCTCCTCTGATTGGTTTTGGATGTCTATGACATCCTACCCAGGAGTGCCCCAAGAGTTTAGAGCTGTGCTCAGGAGTCTCGCTGGATAGTAATTGTTTTTCAGATGCTGCTCCATCAGGCTCGGGGTGCTTGTTCACACAGTTCCCGTTAGCACACATGGACACCTCAAGATGCTGGCATTGTTCACTGTAAACCAGCACCACAGAAATGAGCCTCCAAGGAGGGAGGCCTGTCTATCCAAGGTCTTAATGACTAGCGAGTTAGGAGATCGGGACACGGTTACACATCCACTTCCTTGTCCTGTGGCAAGGCGACTCTGCAGAGGACAGTGCTGGGTGAAGCTGACCAGGAAAGAGGCATGCCCAGCTAGAGAGCACAGGGCCACCCAGAGGGCCATGGTAACGTGGGCCAGCTCTCCTGAGTCTTTTGGCAGTGTTAGGATTCAGAGTTTTAAGATACTGAGTTTGGACTCAGTTTTTCAAAAACACAGTGGTTCAGGCTGTGGCTCAACCAACTTTTCAAGCCCCCAGTTGTAACCTCTGGGTGGAAGTCACACTTCCTTTATAATTGGGGCTTAATTTCCTTTGAGGGCTCTTGCATTTAGAAGATTATCGAAGCAATTCAGTTTTAAATTAATGCAGACCCTGGAGAAATAATTTATTATGTAACGTACCTTCTTAGGTCGGCCCTGTGTCCCCAGCTTG
>NC_022018.1:61310228-61312514 GCF_000317375.1 Microtus ochrogaster
GCCGTGTGGTCTCAGCACTGCCAACTGGGAGCTGTCCCAAAGGGGAAGGCTCTCTAGGCACGTTGTGTCATATACCAATGTCATTTAGAAATGGCATTTTCTGAAAAACCTTTCAAAAGTGGATGAGGGCTGGCTGAGCTTTATCCATTGTGGATTAACTGGCATCTCTGTGTGCGTGCACGTGTGTAGAAGTGAGAAGAAAACGTGGAATCTGTTCCCCTCCTCCCCTTGTATGGAGTCCTAGGATTAAACTCGTGTCTGCAGACATGCACAGCAAGCCCCTTTACCCACCGAGCCATCTTACCCACACACTGCTCGGCCATTTCAGAAAACAGGCCCACTTTCAGATTGTGGTTGTAATTCACTTACTTCCAGGGTTTGACTCTCCATGGCAACGACCTCGCTGTTGCCTGGTATGCGCGTGGTATTATTGAAATAAGCAGACTGTGAGAGAAGACTTTTAAGGAATAGGGAAACTTGCCTCATTTTCAGGGTTAGGAAACCCGATACTGGGTTTGACTAAGTAGCACTGCTCTTATTAATCCCGCTGTCTCAGCCAGGCTGTTTGCAGATTTAGCTAGACTGGGTGAAGTCTGACTTGTGTATGCATTTCTGTGTGTGTGTGTGCATATATGAGCTTGTGTGCACTTGTGTGTATGCATATGTATGTTTGCGTGTGTCCATATGTGTTTGTGTGCATTTGTGTGTGCGATATGTGTATGTGCGTGTATGTGTGTCTATGACTCACACTGAACTTGCTTTGAGTTGTTTCTGCTTGATTGTTTGGACAGTGAGGTCTGGGGGTTGTCTGGGCTGGCTTTTATGTGGGTGCTGAGATTACAAACTCAAGTGTTCATGGTTGCATAGCAAGCCCTTCACCTGCAAACGAGCCATCTTCTCAGCTGCTGGGTTTTGTGTGTGTGTGTGTGTGTATATGTGTGTGTGTGTATGTATATATACACATACTTTTATGTTCATGTGTGCTTCCCTGCATTTCTGTGGAGCCAAAGGAGAGTATTGGATGCCTTGGAACTGGGGCCACCATGTGGGTGCTGAGAACTGAACCCAGGACCTCTGGAAGAACAGCAAGTGCTCCCAATACTGAGCCATCTCTCCAGCCCCCTCAGTGTCTTCTCAGTTTTTGCTTTTTGAGACAGACTCTCGCGTAACCTGTACTTGCCTTAAACTGTTGATCCTTCCGCCCTTGTGCCAAGTACTGGGGATCACAGGAGTGAGCCACCACACCCAGCTCAGGTGCCTATCCAAACCTCATAGCGAGTCAGCCTACCTGGGGAGCTTATTAAACTGAAGATTACTGGCCCTGGGAGCTGAGTCAGAACCAAAGGGCCCTGGAACCAGTATTTTTAAAATCCCCTCCTCCAGCTCAACTCAGCTAATGATTGGCTTATCTGCTGTAGTTCGGGCACCTAAACCTACATACACAGATAAAGTGTTTGCATTTAATAAATAGAAACTCTCGGACTGGGGAGGCAGCTCGGCGAATAAAGTACTAGCAGGACATGCATCCACACCCCGGAACCCGTGTAAATAAAGACAGGCATAGTGGTGCATGCTTGTGCTGGGAAGGGGTGACAGGCGGAGCTCTGGGGCTGGCTCTGGCCGAGCAGCCCAGGCTAGCTCGCTGATTTTAGAACCACGAGAGACCGTCTCAAAAGAAAAAGTGGACATAATATGAGGAGTGACACTCCAGGTGGCCTCAGGCCTTCAGATGTGTTTGTACACATGTGCTTGCTCCTCACATATGTACACAGACATGCAGACATGCTCATGCATGCGCACACCCTTGCACAGACATATATAGAAATTCTTCAGTGGCCCACTCTTATGCGAGTGTGTGGGGCTTGACAGGGTCTCACTCTGTAGCGAGGTTCGTCCAAGGACCATGTTTGTAACCCAGGCTAGCTTAGAACTTGTAGCCATTCTGCTTCTGTCCTGGGTGCTATGATTAGGCCTTGGAAGCCCGTGTTGGACAAATGCTTGAGGAGGAAGTGGTTATTGGGCTCAGAACCTGTCATCTCCTAAGTCAGCTGGGGCATGGGTTTGATTACAGGAGGCTGTGATTACAGGAGGGCCAGAGGGGATCACGCCAAATGCTGTGTCTCATTTTAGACATGGTCTCAGCTTTCTCCTAAAGCCCAGTGTGCTCCAAGACCCCTTTCCTGGCCACCGATCCTGTGTCCTCACTTCCTGACTGCAGTAGGCTCTAGGGAAATGACTCCGAGTAGCTGAGAGCTATTTCCCTCTGGCTGACCCTCCCTCCCTCCC
>NC_022018.1:61312671-61336294 GCF_000317375.1 Microtus ochrogaster
CCCTCCCTCCCTCCCTCCTTCCCTTCCTTCCCCCCTTCAACAAGATTCCAGAAAACAACTTTCAAGAATATTGTAAATACATTAGAGATACAGTAGATGATTCTTTTGGTTAAAGGACTAGGATCTACTTTCAGAATTCTGGATGCCACGTTTTACTTCTGGCAACCTAATGTTTATATTTCTGGTTCTTAGTTCGGACAGCTTAGAGACCGCCCCGGAGTGTGCTTTTCTCAGAGCTGAGTTTCCTTCTTATCTGGATTGCTGTGCAGCACTTCTGTGTTATTCTTTGCATAACTGAGTCACCTGTTAATATTTTCTTTGTGGCCTGTGATAAGGGAAGAATCTTTATCAGTTTCAGGAGAGAAGGTACAAACATCGCTGATCAAATAGCACCGGGGTCCTGAGGACTTGACCTCATTTTCCCTCTGGTCCTGGTGTTGGGCACTTCATTCTTGACTCAGGCCTCTCTGCTTGGTCCAAACTCAGCTTCTGATCCCAGCCTGTCTAATTTTTAACACACGCAGAGACAACACAAATTGCCTGGTAGCTGGAGGTAGAGAAGTCATGTTCAGGAACCAAGTTTATTGCATCGCCAGTGGTTTTGGTGCAAGTCAGCCGTGTGAGTCACGGTTACCTCTTAGAATGCCACCTTCCCGTTGGGCCATTGCTCTTTTTCATTCTTCTCATTTATGATGCAGATAAACAGCTCACCACACACGGCATGAATAATATAGGGGTCTCCGCTCAGATGTGTGGTTTATTTGACACATGAGCAGACAGACCACTTTTGCTTGGGGAGAGAGACACCTGCGTTGCACAGACATCCGCTTCCACGGACTTCCCCATGGGAGGAGTGAAGGCTGAGATTTAGGCTACTGACTCCAAATGTTGAATTGCCTGTGTACATTCCTGCGCATATTTATAGATCCTGAGTCGGGGGTCAGGAGAGAGGAAGGGACAGTAGCCCCTCAGGACGCGTACAGCGTAGAGCAAGGGTCTCCGTGGTTTTATTTTCCTACATCCAAAGTGTCCCATGCTCAGTTTGCTTTTGTTGCTTACACGGGGAACTGACCCCTAAACGTGCTGATAAGAATAAGTAAGTCAACACCCCCAGGGTCCCTCTGGGTTTCAGTGAACCACACTGGAACACGAGCCTTCTGTTTGCTGTTGAAAGTTTAGCCCTTGCATTTCAGGTTGGACGGTCCAGTGCATGCAGGAAGATGCAACACCTCATGCCAATGCCTGTTTTCTTTAGGCCCCAGAATAGAAGGCTTTGTGCTTTCGGTATACACGCATCCAAAGCCAACAGTGACTTCATTGTACATTGGGAACAAAAGCCGCTACCTGGGGTCAAAATGAGACAGTTTAGACTTTCCTTTCTGTAAAGTCAGTGGCTGGGAACACTGGAGCAAACATCTCAGCTGTTGCTGGTGTTTGCCTGTGAAGTTCTGATCCATGGAATGGTGTTTCCCAGAGCTTAAAGTGGAGTGTGTGTGTGTGTGTGTGTGTGTCTGTGTGTGTGTGTGTGTTAGAGCATTCTCCTAGCACGTGGGAGGCCCTGAGTTCAATCCCAATATTGCAAAAGGAAGTAAAATTAAAAAATTAAAATCTAAGAAATCTGGCTTTGTGCAGACCAACTCTGAAAACACAGACTCTAGTCCTTAACTATTCCTTACCCACCTACACACACACACACACACACACACACACACACACACAGAGAGAGAGAGAGAGAGAGAGAGAGAGAGAGAGAGAGAGAGAGATTAGACAGACGGAGCTTCCAAAGGGAACAGAGAGTTTGTTCTCTTGTCCAATCTGCCTCTTTGTGGCCGTTCCCGAGACACAAATTGAGGGTTGCATTGTGTGGCTGCCCATCCGTCTGCCAGCGCTTCAGTTTGGGTGAATCGGTTTGGAAGTCTCCCTCCATTGTCTCAGAGCAGCTGTCTGCAGGGAGTGTGTGGGCGCTCATGCCCGGTGTCTGAGGGGACATCTCCACCTGTGTCTTTCCTCCCACGGAGGTCGTGTGGTGCCACCATTTGACCTTGAGGTATAAAAGCTTCTCTGAGAGAGACCAACTATTTGTGGGCTCCATCAAAGATGACCCCAAACCCCAGCATTTTCATTTTGGGCACTTTGTTTCTTTTGCTTTTGGGGGGTGTCAGTGGAGACCAAGATTATCAGTGTTCTCTCTTCGCCAGGGAGGGCGGCGTGGAGTTTAACGTCCCTCTTGGCTCACCTGCGGGTTAGCAGATCTACCCCAGTGACTATCAGCTGATGATATTAGTGGCAGGAAAACACCTCCGGTGTCTCTCTGCCTTTCCTGTGCCCAGTGCCACTTTTGCTCCTTACAATGAGTGGTTTTTTTTGTTTTGTTTATTGAGGCAGGGTTTCTCTGTGTAGCTCTAGCTGTCCTGGAAGTTGTTTTATAAACCAGGCTGGACTCTGAACTCAGAGATCTGCCTGACTCTGCCTGCTGGGATTAAGGGCATGTGACAGTCATATCCTGCAAAGGTCTATTGGTTTATAGATTTTACAGGTACTTTGTCTGCATGTACGTTCCACACCAGAAGAGGCATCAGGCCCCATTATAGATGGCTGCGAGCCACCGTGTGGTTGCTGGAATGTGAACTCAGGACCTCTGGGAGAGCAGAGCAGTTAGTGCTCCTAAGTGCCTCTCCAGCTCCCAATAGGTAGTTTTTATTTTTCTTAACAAGGGACAGTGAAGGCAAACGTGGATCAGGTTCCCCGGCAGTGGCTGCGGCGACGTCCATGTTTCTCGGACTTTCTGTGAGTCTGCGAGGCTCCAGGTGATGCAAATTCCAGTTCTTCAGTCTGGGCTGGACTGAGGCCTTGTGTTTTTGGTGCTGGCACTGCTGTGCCCAGAATGCACCAGGTGGTAGGCTTCCTTGTTGGAAATAGCCAGGCCTGACTAAGGGAAAATTGTAGCCCCTCCAGATTCTGAGACTAGTTTCTATAGACCACTGAGCAAAACTGGCCTTTTGAGGGTGTCTGTGCTCTGAATGAGTCAGGCAGTGCATGGCACCTTCCTTTCCCATTCTGCCTCCAGTGTGATATTGAACGGGGCCATACACCGAAAGGTGCATGCAAGTTTGGATCTTTTATTTTCCCTGGGGTCTGCACAGCAGGCTCCACCTGGCTTCCGCAGGGAACCTACACACTTTCTGCCTTGGAGCAGCCTGGTGTGCTTCTCATTCCTGGCATGGTACTCAACGCTGGTAGCCCCAGATCTAACACTCTGCCCCACAGGATGGAAACGGTAGTCACGGAGTCATTTGTTTATCTGACCTGGGAGGTGCTGGGAGTATAGAAGGGTCTGATCTGGGTCGCTGGGGATTGTGTGGCTCTGGAAGAGGCTCGTGTGTTTAAAGAGGTGGGCAGCACCCCTGGCCATGTTACTAAAAGGCTCGCACATCTGGATGAAGAAAATGATTCCAGTTGCAGCCACCACTTTAGGCCTGTGTCCAGAAACTTAAGGAGTGATAGGAAGTGTCAGGCAGGAGAGTTTCCTACCTTCCCCAGCTCTCCGTCTCTAACCATGAGTGAGGGCTCATCCTGCAAGGTTTTGAGGTGATTTAATAGATGTTTTAATAGATACTTGGTGGGATCATTTTGAACCCTTGTCAAAGACAGCCATGAGTAATAAGGATTACAGGAAACACCATTCTATCTGTCGTGTGGGAGTCCACGAGGGACCTAGCAACTTTGGGAGGTCAAGGATTCTGCCACTCTTTTGGTGCTAATCTGCCACCCCAAGCTTAGGCATTTGGTGACATCGTCAGTATAGCTGCTGATGCCCTGAACCATCCCAGGGCTAGGTCAGTCACTAGCTAGGTTCGTTCCAATGAAAATGTCCCTGCTCACATCCTGTCGTGCAGAACACAGTCACATGTCCACAAGGTACGAAATGTACTTAGACCGAGTGACCAGCCCCACACCCAAACACTGACCGGGCAAAGGAAATATCAAACACTGGAGTGACCAAATGCCTCCACCTCACGGGGGTCTTCAAGCCATTCAAATGTTTGAGTCTGGGCCAGATGTTCAAGTGGAGGTTTCCTGACCACTGCACGGGTTGAGGCCAGGCCACTACCATTTCAACATTTTAGAGTCCCTGCCCTGAGGTGTTTCATGTGCTACCTAGAAAACACTTAGGGTAAGTGTGAAGGTGCATATTCATAAGGGAGCTGGCAGCTAACTCTCCACCCGCTCCTTCTTTCTTTCCCTCCCTTCTCCTCCCCTTCCCTTTTCTCTCCCTCCTCCTCCTCTCCTGCCTTCTCTCTTTCCTAACAGCAAACACAGTGTTTCCCCTTTAGAAGGCAGTGTACTGTGAGAGGAATAAAAATAATTTGTCTTCAACCCAATGGTGCCAAACTCAGAACAGAACTCTCCTGACAGCCTCCAGCATCGAGGAGTTGCCTAGCACGCACAGTTCAGGGCAAACCAGAGGCACCCGCTCGACTCTGTGACTGTACGCGTGGGTGGTTGCTGCACAGACCCAGTCCTGCCCCAGGGGGAGGCCTAGAAATACTTTAAGTCTTGAATCCAAAGCAGCCCCACCTCACGGGCTTGATTTTGGTCAATCCATGTTTTGCTTTTTCTGGCACAGCTGTGTGCAGTAATTGGGAATCATTTTTAGTGCAATCTCTTGATGGTAGCATTCTGCGTGTTCCAAACTTAGGTGGATTTTTATGGGCCCATTCTTCACACACCCACACATACACACACCCACACCCACACACACACACCCACACACACACACACACACACACACAGACAGAGGCAGAGTCTATGAAAGTATGGTAGGGTTTGTGTTAAAGACAGGCTGAGAGCAAGTGTCTACCTGTGCTGAATGCATGGTGGATTTACCCACACTAATAAGAATGAAAGGTCTGGAGATGGCTCAGCTGGTCAGAGTGCTTACCGTGCTAGCCTGACAGATACCGCATAACCTCAGCACTCCCTGAGCGAGATGCTGGCCAGAGAAGGGAGAACGCACAGGCAGAAAGAAAGAGAGCCCTTCAAAACAGTGTTAATGACAGCCGTGAGAGATTGCACTCCGGAAGGAAGTGAGCACCCACTCCTGAAAGCTGTCCTCTGACCTTGCACACGCGTGAGTGCACGCACACAAACATGCACCATGAGGCAATGAGCTAAAGCCAGAACAGATCCAAACCTCCACAGGCTTGTTTTCTAAGCTGCATGGATTTTGTCGTGGGTATGTGTTCTTGGCAGGTGAGAAGCCGGGACCTCGGTATATTGACAAGCCCTGTTACTTCTTGCCCCCCCCCCCCCCCCCCCCCCCCTCTCCTTTGCTGCAGCCTTGGAGTGAGCTCAGCATTTCTTTCCGCAAGGTGCAAACAGAGGCGCCTTCCGTGTGTGTGCTTCAGGGCTGCGTGGGACAGATCCAGCCAGCACCGGTCTCAGTGACACGCATTTCACTCTTCCGTTTTGTCATTTTGTGTTTTTATTGTGACTTGTCACTGCCAGTCGGTGTTTAGGACTTAGGGGATGGAATAACGGGCCGTATCAGTTAGGTTTGTACGTCAGTCTTGCGTGGAACTCGCAGCCAGTGAGGAGGGCTGAGGAGCTGTTTCTGTGTCTCCGTGTGTGTGTGTGTGTGTGTGTGTGTGTGTGTGTGTGTTTCCTCCTTAGCGCCTGAGGACAACACAGACTCTCGGGGCCTGTCTTGGACCCACAGGATGGGAGGCCCAGTCGTCGATGTTTTGCCAGATGATGTGTATTGACACTTGAGAGCTGGCAACGGCTTTCCCACCTGGTCATCGCTTCCCTGTAAATGTAAAGCCAGGCCCCAGCCCTGTTATTCTGACTTCGTGATTCTGGGCTTTGACTCAAGCAGAGACTTTTCTTTTAAGGAACCTCCACTCCACGGGGCCGGGAGATAGGATAGCTCAGCAGGTAAAGAGATAAACCTGTGGGCCCATTCAGGCTTGTTGCTTGTGTTTGTAATCCCTGAGCCCAGGAGGAGGAAGCTGATGGATCCCCGGGGGCTTGTTGGCAAGCTCACTTTAGTACAATCTACAAACTCCAGTGCAATGGGAGAGCCTGCCTCAAAAAACAAGGTGAACAGCACCTAGGGATGACTAACTCCAAGATGGACCTCTGGCTACCACTCATCAATATATGTGCCTCACCGTGACCTCCCCTCCCCCACCAAGACTAGTACCACTCTGAAGAGTTTCTGTTTTCCCTCCTCTCTTTCTCCATCCCTTCCTCTCCTCCTTCATTTACTCTCTGGTGCAGGGATGGGAACTGAAGAAAACATTCTTCAGTAAGAGGTGCTCAGAGGAGATAACAGGACCTGCTGAGATGTTTCCCACAGGCCACAGGAAGGTGGCCTCACGTCACCTCATGCCCTGATGTCCTAGACAGCAGCCTCCTTCTGACTTTATATGTAGCCTATGCCATGCCAAAAGTTAAGAAAAGGAAACTTGGAGAGAGGAAGTAGGGAAGAGGAAGTAGGCATCTGTCACCACCTGACTCCCGAAGAGCCCACTCCACACCAGTGTTCTCTGCGTTAGCCAGTCTTGTGACTCGTGACATAAATGAAAATCAAACTTATGATTCTAGCCACATGCCTCTTTTAAAAAAAAAAACAAAAATTATATTATGACGATTCCAGTTTGGAAGCTGGCATGAGATTGCACTGTGTGGGTTTGTTGTGATTAGATCAGCCATTTGCCTCTGCTAATGCCAGTCTTGTTTTCTGTGGTAAGTTTAAGTGTCCTTGTAAAGAGATGTGATTGCTTTTCTGATTATTTCCTTAAGATAGATTCCTAGAAGTTGATCCACTGAGCCAAAAGCTACATTTTAAAGTCTCATGTTGAATAGAATTAAAGTTGTTTCCAGACGGGTCTTGCCAGTTCTTACACCCTAGATGAAGGAGTACATCATAACCTGTACTTTGCCAGGCATTTTAAAAATCAAAACCCAGACCTAAACTGTCGCTTTGTCTAAAAACCCGCAGGACAGTGTGCTAGGGGAACCTTTGAGCCCTGGTCCCCTGTTCCTTCTCTGGATGTCACTAAGGAGCTCTGCAAGCAACAGCTTTATCTTCATTTTCCTCGTGCGTAGGGAGCCATAGTTTAATCCCCTTGGGTTTCGTTTTATTTTCAGATTTGAGACTATCTGGAATTCTTTTTTTTTTTTTTTTATTTTTCGAGACAGGGTTTCTCTGTAGCTTTTGGTTCCTGTCCTGGCACTAGCTCTTTCTAGACCAGGCTGGCCTCGAACTCACAGAGATCCACCTGCCTCTGCCTCCCGAGTGCTGGGATTAAAGGCGTGCGCCACCACTGCCCGGCTACTATCTGGAATTCTTAGCGTTGCCCTCCTGTCAGCTCATCTTCATAGTATCTGGGCCTCCTCTGTGCTGCTGTTGTGATTCTCTTGTTGTTTGCTTGCTTTGCTTTTTTTTTTGTTGCTGTTGTTTGTTTATTTGTTTGTGTTGTGACAGGGTCTCTCAACTGTCCTGACCTCCACTGTATGATTGAATCTCCTCATGCCTCAGTCATTTGTGTGGACAGTTGTGTCGTTGAGGACAATGCCCGCCCTCAAGGGGCACGTGGAAAGTTCTCTCTCAGACGTTGCCTTCAGACTATCCCGACAGCCAGGGCACACGTCAGCAGCTATGGGGAGACCATGCTGCACACAGTTCCCTCTCCTCCCACACACTGACCTACAAGCTCACACATTGGGTCCCTGGAGACTGAAACACCAGGGAATCCATTTTCTTGGCAAGTGACATGTGACTGAAGGGCCGAGTGAGTTCAGGATTAGGTAGAGAGAGAACATTCCCACGGTGACCTTTGACATCTTCAGGCTGCCCCAACTGGTTACAATGGCAGGGTCATACATCCTGACCGTTCTGTCCTTGGATATGTAGACCGCTTCCTGCTTGCTAGAATCCACGCTGAAGCTTGCAATGTCTGTGGTTAAGGGAGGAGAGTCGAGGCCTCTGTTGGTGAACTCCAGGAATGACGCGGTTGGAAGATTCCTTCCTGGAAGCCATTCCCCCTCCCCTGTGAAGCTGAAATGAGGCAGGGCTCAGTCAGATCCCTTGCTAGTAGGTGCATATGGCCTACTCACCTGTGGCTGGTATCTAATCCAGTGCAAATAATTGCTGTTCCGAGTTGCTTAGTGAATGTTGACAAGAAGCCTCCTTACCTGTTCAGTGTTGATGCAGCCCCGCCCCCAGTGTCTTCTCTATAGTTGATTGGCCCTCTGGACACAGATCCTCCAGATAAATGGGAGGTAGGGATGCTCTGGAGGGGTGAGGGCAGGAGGACTGGTTCAGTGTTTCTCCTCTAAGATCAAGGCGTTTTGATTGACACATTTTCTCCTTGTTCTGTGCTCAGTGAGTCATCTGACTTCTTGCTCAACTGGGAAATCAGCGACGATCTTTCAGGAATGAACACATGGGCTATGTTCATCTCAAAGTCTCCTAGCTATATCCTGCTCCATCCATCCACCTGGTCATCTCCCCATTTATCCATCCTTCCCTCCATGCACCCAGCCAACCACCCATATTCCAGTAAAAATGTATTTAGTAGTATCACCCAGCCTCCTTCTACAAGCAACGGCTCGAAGGTTTTGGCTTGTAAGGAACAGCAGTAATGTCCACTGTGGTAAGGGGTGATCTCGGCAAATGCTTTATTGGCAAAACTAGATATGCTGGAAACCATAGAGAGAATCTGCCCGCTAAGAGGCACAGCTCTTCAAAGGTCATGGGGGTGGGAGATGAGGTCATTGAGAGCTGAGCACAGAAACTCTTTCCCTGCGGTCCACAGCTGGAGAACCAGTTCCCTTGAGTTCCCACTTTTCAGAACAGGGAACCAAGGAGGACAGTGGTCAGGTTGTGGTGACCAGGATGATGGCCCCAGCCTTGTTCCCCTCTCAATCTCTGGAATCTGTGACTAAAGTCTTTATATGGAAGGTAAGGGGGACTTTACAGTGTGACAGGGTGCTTGCACAGGCTAGAGGCGGAGCTCTGTGCAGGAGCGGTCTCAGTGTCCTGCCCTCAAGTGTAGTTTTGCCCTTTTGACCCTTCACCTCCGTTTTTTGTTTGGGAAATAGAACTCCACTGTAGACAGCACAGAGAGTTTATCCTTTCTTTCCTTGGTCCCCTTATCTCTGAAGGAGTTACCTGTAGATATCACTAATCTTACAGTTTGAGACTAGCTGGTTTAAGCAGTGAGTTCCCGGAGAGCCAGGCTGCACAGAGAAAACCTGTCTAAAAACTCCTCCCTCCCAGAGCCAGTGACCCTGAGGGTTTTTTTTTTCCCCTCCTGCCCCCTCTTTGTCCATCATTTCGGTACCACGAGGCTTCTCAGAAAAAGAGAACATGTTCCTCGAATCAGGCAGGAAGCTAAGCTCCCAAATAGGTTCTCTGAAGTTGAGAGGAGAGAGGTGCTGGAGTGGAGTTCGGAAACTCCGTGAGACACCGCACTGAATATGTGACATTTACTTCTGGCCATGTCCCCTGCTAAGCGTGGTGTTGACACCGCTGCAAACATAGATTACCCGGACCTTTGTGGACCCCTGAATCCTCTCTCCTCTCAGCCACTGGCAGAGGAGGAACTCATGACCCAGTTAGGTAACAGCCTGGGAACTTAGCATCTTAAGTTGCTTCTCTCTGCTTGGTTGCAGTCTCCCTAACCACTTTCATGTCCTCTTCCCAAACCTAGGCTGATTGCGCCCACTGGTTGGTGTGGCCTCCAGAAACCCCTGGCACCTGGAGTGGCAGTTGCCGTGTTTGGATTCCTTCTGCCTGCCAGAGTGGAGAAGCTGAAAAAAAATTATT
The DNA here is from genome assembly GCF_000317375.1 of Microtus ochrogaster. Taxonomy (NCBI): domain Eukaryota; kingdom Metazoa; phylum Chordata; class Mammalia; order Rodentia; family Cricetidae; genus Microtus; species Microtus ochrogaster. The sequence goes on from NC_022018.1 coordinate 61,322,510, forward strand.
ATTATTTTTATTATATCATCATTATTATTGTTGTTATTGTTATTCAGTCAGTTTTACATAGGATAACATCTAGAAATCAAAATGTCTTGAAAACGGTATGGTTTCATGACACAAGACAGAGGAGCGGCCCCAGAGGCTGTGTGTCTGGGAGACCTGAGGCCTCTTTTAAGCTCAGAAATCACGTGCTCTTGTGTAGTTCTGACCAGGTTGGAATTTGATTCTTTCTCCTGTCTCTCCCCAATTCCCTGTGGGTCCTGGGTCAAAAGCGAGGTGCTCACGTGACCAGCCCACACAACGGTTAGCTGTGGAACTTACCTGACTAAACCAGCTTGCCAGTGTGGAGGACTTTACCCAGCTGCCGTGGAACAAGCCAGCCATTCATCTTGAGCCTGGCACCTGGCAGAGACCACATGACTGCTCCACGGTCCTGTGCAGCTTTAAACGTGATTTGTTCTCATTTTATTTCACTTGAGATTCTTGGGCTTAAAATAATAAAAAATTTTAACTGACTGGGAACCCGAATAGAGAATTAGACTCTCAAAAAACCCACTAAACTTAAAAGCAACAATGGAGAACCCAGAAGGGCTTTAAAGCTCTGCTACTTAGAGGGATCACCCTTCCATTTTGAACAAAGGTTTATTGGTGTCCTGCTAGACGGTGGTCCCGTACCAGGCAGGGACTGCCCCATTCCTTTCTTAATGAGCTGGAGCGGTTGGGGACACCAACGATGTGTTTCTGTAGAAGAACTCAGAAGTGTTGCTGACACCGTGACAGCTTTTGTGATTGTATCACATGATATAAAGCCAAGAAGGTCATAGGTGAACAGAGTCGAAAGATGGTTAGTAGGGATCATACAGCCCTGTGGCTGTGACACTCAGCCCGTTGGTATGACGGTGGGGGACACATGGTGACAGCTCACAGTGCTCTTTAGTGTGATGAACAAGTGCGTAAGAGTAGATCAGGAGTAGCCAGGAGGTGGTGGCGCTCACCTTTAACCCAGCAGAGGCAGGCAGATCTCTGTGAGTTCCAGGACAGTCAAGGCTATGCTGAGAGACCCTGTCTGGCAGGGGGTGGGGGTTGGACAGATGGATGGACAGGATGAGTAGATCAGGAGTACGGGGCAGACTCCTCCCACTTTGGTTGTTCTTGCCACACCTCGCTGTGACTCTTCCACATCTCCTTACTGTTGCTGCAGGTCGTCAGCTGCCCCTATTTCCAGTCAGGTCTTTCTGTCGAAAGTGACTTTGAGCCGTGGGAGGCTCAGACCTGCAGCTGCTAAGTGCAGCCTCTGGAGCTGCTGCCCTCCGTACCGAAGTGGGTGATCCCTGGGATCTTAGGACACAGCCTTCCCAGGTTGACTGTGGATAGACCTGGACAGCACCGCAGTGACCTGTTCCTTTCTGTGTAGAAGAGAAGGAGAGAGGCAGTGGAGAGGAGAGACATTTGTTCAGAGGTTGCTGTCCTAGGTGAAGAGAGCGAGGAACAGTGTGTCCTTTTGCAGACTTCCCTGAGCCCAACAGTGAGTCTAATGCTTTAGGTTTGTTCAGTTTTATGACTTTGAAAAGCAAGAGGGAATGAGTGGTTTCAGAAATACGATGTATGGGGCTGGGCAGACAGTAAAGGACCTGAATTTCATTCCCAGAACCTAGATAAAATACGCAGGTATGGCAGTGTGTGCTTGTTATCCCAGCACTGGGAGGCAGAGACATGCTCCCTGGGGCTTCGTGACCAGCCAGCCTAGCCTACTTGGTCTCTACCAGGAGTGGTGGTTTGAATAAGAATGGTTCCCATAGGCTTGTATAGGTCTGGCCTTGGAGTGGGCGTGGCCTTGCTGGAGAAAGTGTGTCACTAGGGGGTGGCCTTTCCAGGCCCAGTCTCTCTTTCTTGGCCTGTGGATCAGGATGTAGCACTCATCTATTGGTCCAGTACCATGGTCCAGTACTACAGTGCTCCCCATCATGATGATAATGGACTAAACTTCTGAAACTCTGCAAGCCAGGAATTAAATGTTTTCTTTTATAAGAGTTGCCTTGGTCATGGTGTCTCTGCATAGCAATGCAACAGTGACTAAGACACCATGTGCCCTCCCGCCGAGAAAGAGTGGATGATGCCTGAGAAATGACAAATTGACACCTGGAGTTGTCCTCTGACTTGTACACCCACATGTGTGCGTGTGAGCACACACACCACACACACACACATACACCTGCATACGTGTGTACCCATGTAAGCATGAGCGAGCATATGGCAGGAGGCAGAGTTCCCTGCACATTGAAACTGGCTCTTTGGTCCTCCTCTTTACCCCACCTGTAACTCTCACCTCTCTGCTCAATGATGTCACAGCATCTGCTTCCTGCTTCCTTGACCACACCAGAAGTTCCCCCACACCCCGTTTCCCAGATACCGTTTCTCACTTCCCATTGTTCCCCCATCCCACTGTCTCACCTCTGTCTGGGGGAAGAGTTGGGTGTGATGCTAACTGAAATAAGATCATATGGAAAGTCCTCTTACCGTTTGCCACCAAACTCTCAAAGTCAGCGGAGTTCTAGTGTCTGTTTGCTTTCACACCGAGCCTGGACTCCCATTCACGGCCTTACAAGGTGCCGCATATAGGCTGATACACTCTCCTTTGCAGCCCTAGGCTAGTCTGCATGCACCGGTAGGGATCCCAGCAGGGGTTGGCCAGAAGAGGTTGTGTGGAGACTTGGCGCATAAGTGCTTCTGGTGGTGTTCGTGACACCAAGTGGACTTCCATAGGCAAACAGGAAGAATATATATATTTTTAAAATATTTATTTATTTATTATGTATACAATATTCTGTCTGTGTGTATGCCTGCAGGCCAGAAGAGGGCACCAGACCCCATTACAGATGGTTGTGAGCCACCATGTGGTTGCTGGGAATTGAACTCAGGACCTTTGGAAGAGCAGACAATGCTCTTAACCTCTGAGCCATCTCTCCAGCCCCAGGAAGAATATATTTAAAAAGGGAATCGTCTTAGTGCACATAGAGCACTGAAAATGTCGCTTTCTCACCTCTTAAACAATATCGTATTTTTGTAAATGTTACAGCATTATATTTTACTTATAGTTGTCCCTTCTCAGTCCCTGACCCCGTGCTGGTGTTCTTATTCCTTACAGTCACCTTCTGCTTCCATGGCATGCATGTAACACATACTTCCACGGCATGCATATAACACATACCTCCACGGCATGCATGTAATACATACCTCCATGGCATGCATGTAACATACCTCCATAACATGCATGTAACACATACCTCCATGGCATGCCTGAAATACATACCTCCATGGCATGCATGTAACAACCCAACCATGGCATGCATGTAACACATACCTCCATGCGGCCATCACCTCACCACTTAGATTTTACATATAAGAGAAAGACATGAAATGTGTGTGTGTGTTCACATGTGCCATGTCCTATGTGGGAGACAGAGGACAGCTTGCAGGAGTTATCTCCTTCCATCCTCTGGATCCAACTCAGGTCCTTGGATCTAAGTCCTTTAGCTGCTGAGCCCTCTTCCTGGCCAGGCAGAGTCCTTTCCCCAGGAGCCTCCACCATCCTGTAGAGCCATGCTGTAGCTGCGTAGGCTTACACTCCCACCATCAGTGACCCAGGATTCCTCTTAAGCCACGTCTTCACCAGCATTTGTGGCTACGTGCTTGGTGCTGGCCATTCTGCCTGGGATGAGAAGGAATCTTAATATAGCTTTAGCCTCCAAGGATATATTAAGTGTTTGTCAGCCATCGGTGTTTATACTTTCGATAACTTTAGCTTATTTGCCCATTTATTGATTGAACTTTTTATTTTTCTATAGATTCTAGACAATTATCCCCTGCCAGTCAGTTTTGCAACTGGCGAGGATTTCCTCCCATTCTGTAGGCTGGTTCTTCATTCTGTTTCCTTTATATATTGTAAGGAACACGGTCCTGGGTGTTCTGGATCTTTTAGACCTTCACACTTTCCAGTCTGGTCATTAAGGCACTGAATTGATGGGGTTTACATCCCAGCTACCTCACGAGGCTCTCATCTACTTCCTGTCTATAAATACCCGTGCTTTGTCCCAGTTTTATGTTATGGCTGTAAAATTAGCTCCAGGCTGTGCTGTCGGGCACAACAACCACTAGTCATTTGTAGCCCCCGAGCGCTTGAAGTACAGCCGGTCTGAGCTGTGCTGTGCTGTGCTGTGGAGCAGAGCTGGGCTGTGGATGCGAAATGAACACTGGGCTCCAGCAACAAAAAGGGGGAACATGCCAGCTATGATGGTGCATGGGGCAGAGGCAGGTGGGTCTCTGTGAGTTCCAGGACAGCCTGATCTACCTAGTGTGTTCTAGGCTACCCGGGGCTAGATACTGAGACCCTGTCTGGAAGAAAATAAATAAAAAGAGACAGAAATCTCATAGTTCTGTAGTCTAAACGTCTATAATGTATAAATTACGATATTTTTGAAGTACTGTAATAAAATGCTATTGAGGTTAATTTGGCCTGCCCTTTTTATTTTACTAAGGCAGGGCTTCAGAGTCTTAAGTTACACAGACTTTCTGCATTGTGGCTTGTCTTGCATATCTGTCGGGCAGTTCCATCCTGAAGTCATTGCGTGTACAGACGTTTGTTACTGAGGACTTAAGTCTGTGTGTACCGATGATGAAGGCTCCATTGCTTTCCTTCCTTTCCTACAACAAAATACTGTTAGGCAAGCTCTCTAACCAGATAATTATCACTAGTGGGGACTCACACAGGTTAATGTGTCTGCTGAATTAACTATCTCAGAGTTTTTTGTGTGTGAAATTTAATTGCATGCATTTGAGGGAGTCTGAACTTAAACTAGTACAAAGTTCAATTTCATTTTACCCAGAACCATTAACAGTGACAAGTTTGAGATTGTGACTGCGTACCCTGTCATTTATCTGTCTATCTGTCTGTCATCTGTCCACCTATCTGCCTATGTGTCTGTTTGTCCATTTGTCTATCTGTGTATCTGTCCATCTGAGGCAGGGCCACATGTAGCCCAGGATTATCTTTGACTTCTGATTATCGCACCCCAACTCCATGCCGAGATGACCAGTAATCACAACTGAGCTCTGTTCGTATGGTGCTGTAGCTTAGGGAACACCGGGCAGGCACCCTGCATCCTAAGCTTCATCCCAGCACTGACACCCGATATTCTAAATATTATTCTCGTGTGCCTGACACACTGGCTTCTGCTGACTCTACGTCTGTTTCCTTATCATATTCTAAGGCACAATAACGATGATGATGATGATGATGATGATGATGAAGAAGATGATGATGATGATGATGATAACAATAATGACAACTTCACCCAGTTATTGTTCTCTTTAGTGGCCGGGTCAGCCAAACAAACATTAACACCAAGAGTTTGGGATCCCAAGGACTGAAATTGAATCGTCCCTCTGTGAGCACCAGCGTTTACTGAGGTGGAAAGATGTGGTCCCTATTTCTGTGTTTCTTGTTTGACATCACTAGGAGCACAGATCTGGAAGAGCTGGTAATGCTCATGGTCGTGAAATCACCCCACTCAGTGTAGCGGCTTGAACACCAGCTCCCAGGCAGGAAGGCTTCTGACTGCAGCCTGCAGTGTTTCCTGTTCACATGAATAAGATGGGAAGCAAAGCCATGCCCTCCTCAGTCTCTTTGGTTTCATTAAGTCTTGTTTCTGATGCCTGGTTTCCTAATTCTGAATTATTCTCAGGAGAACAGTACTTGAATGATTCCCATACATAATAAATGCTGTTCCTGAGTGATCACCTCACAGTGGGGGTGATGACATCACCATGCTGGAGAAGTGAAGTTTCTCTGTTTTTTTTTTTTTGACAGTGGAGAGCAGCAATTGCAAGCAGGCAGGAGCAGCAGCGGGTGTGTGTTGGCGGGGGTGAAGGCACCCCTAGAGTTTACAAGGTCATTTTGTAGGTGGTGTCAGGACCCTCAGCATTTATGAGGGTCCCTTGAGCCTTTGGCCTTAGAAGTGTTACAGCTTTTGTGTAGGCGCAGGAAGCTGGAACTTCTGGGTACTGCCAATAGCTGGAGTTGAAGTCTACCAGTGGGTTTAGGTATTAGGCTCCCCCAGCCCTTAACAGTGACCAGTGTTACAGCTCCTGGACGCAGGGTCTTGTCCCCCAAGGCTAGGTGGTTCTTTGGGACTGTCAGCAAGCAGAGCAGGCAGTCTCTGTCCACCAGAGCTTCACAGAGGTTTGTCCTTTCCGGTTTCAGCTCTGTGTCCTCTCTGCTCCTGCACCCTGCTTGCTCCTTCTGTAGCCACTTTCATCAGCTGTCAGGCAGATGTCAACTTTCCCACCTTGCAGCTCGGCCGCCAGCGGCTCACCTACTGCCACCACTGCTTGCTCCCCGTCCCTGCTGCTGTGGCTGCTCCGCTGTGTCTTCTTCACCTCATTAGTTCAGCTCACAGTACTCTGAACAGGCAAATACAGGACTACTACTCAAGATCAGGCTTTTGTTGAGCCAAATTCTGCAGCACCAGGGAGGCAGCCGGCTCACAGAGGGAGCTAGAGGGGCTGCTCAGGCCAATCATAACTCACCTCACATGCAAAACACGTGTGTTTTCACCAATCACAACCTTGCCTCCAGCCTCTGCTGGACCAGAAGCATTACCTCTCTGGTCTAGGTGGAAAAGGCTGCAGGGTCATCCAGAGTTCATCCAGCCTGTGTCAGCAAAGTGTGTGGCAGGAACTGAGACAGAGCTGGCTGAGCCTGTGCATCCAGGGGATGGAACAATCAATAGCCACCGTTGTGTTGTCTTCTCAAGATGTTACAGGGTGTTCAGAATGGCTCATGCTGGCATAGGAGAGTCCGCCTGACTGTGTGACGCTCGGTTATTTTGCTGGAGGTAGCTAGGGCTGGAGACTGCAGACATAGGGGTATCAGAACATCTTTGTTTATTTACCAGTACATGAACATTGTAAGTATTTATAATGAGAACTCAATGAAATATCATGAATATGTAAATGATTTTGATAGATTTAGCCAGTGGTCAGCTCCTTCCTAGGACTCCGGGGGAAGAGAGGGGAGTCCCCTTCTCTGTTGTGGTTTGTCACAGGGACTTCTAGAGAGAGGCTGACTGGTGCCTTGTGCTTGGGATCAATTAAACAGATTGTCCCACTGTCCCGCTAGGTCTGTGGTGGATCTAGTGGATGGTGTTGTTTGGGGAGGTTGTGAACCTTTATGAGGTACAGCCTTGCTGGAGGGAGCACCCCTGGGCGTGGACTTGGGGAGTTTATAGCCTTATGCCACTTCTGGCTCACTCCCTGTGCCTCGGGTTTGCTCTGAAGATGCATTCTCTCAGCTTCCTGCTCCGGCTGCCTGCTGCTATGCCTCTCCCACCGATATTGACTGTTCCCTCTGGAACTGTAAACCAAACAAACGCTCTGTAAAGAGCTTTGGGTCATGGTATTTTATCACAGCCACAGAAAAAGTAACTAAAACAGGGCCCGATCATGTTCCTGGGAAGAGCTGGTGGATCCTTAACATAGATCATCCCTGACAGTTGGTCACCCCAAGTCTCCCAGAAATCAGATGCCTTTTCTTAGGAAGCATCACTCTAGGGAAGGTCATTAGGTCACTCACCCCCCCCCCAGTTGTCACTTGTAAATTTGATATACACTGACTATCTTTTGTTGTTTTTCACTTATTGGCTTAAGATATTTATGCTCTTGGACACCCAAGTCCTCAGAGAAGTAATATTGTCAGAGTCTGTTGTCTTGGCCGTGGAATTTACAGTCACCTCCTGGCTCTCACCGTTAGCCTCGTGTGTGTAGGATCACATCCCTTGGGTGTGGTCAGCCCTCCTGGCAGGCGTCCAGGGAGTTTTTTGCTTGCATGGAGCGAATGCCCGGGCTTCTAGGGAGCTCTGGTTTCTCTTCCACTGCTGATCGTCTTTCACTTTTATCAGAACGGCTCTTACTTCAGTAACTCCAGCAGGGAAGCTGTGTGCCAGCCTTGCCTCACCTGGCCTGAAGTGACCTGCTTGGGTCTTCCTGTTCTCTCTCTCCCCCTAGACTTCCTCTGGGGGTGAGTCCCACCTGACTCAGAGCCAGGCTGGCAGATCTGTAGACACTGCAGAACCGGGCTCTTTGGAAAGGATTTGTCTGTGTCACGCAAACAGCCAGTCAGCCATTCTGCCTCCTGCTGGGCTGAGCCTGTGGCTCTCGCACCCAGAGAAGGACAGCACCTGAAGCTTTTAGTTTGAGTTGCCTTGAGTCTGCAGAGCTAGACAGACCCAAGCAGAGCATGACTGAAACACAGCAGTTGTGTGGCTGTGCTGACAGCCGTGGGAGATTAGGTGTTCCGTGGTTTCACCGCTGTGCACTGATCTTTTCAGGGCCATGAAGCTAATGGTTCTACAAGAGCACATGGGTGAACTCTCCCTACCTAGACAGAGAGGGAACAATGAAGACAAATGTGTTTGTTAGACCCACTCGTGTTCTGGGACAGAGCAGAGTACACACTAGGGGTTCCCATGATTTCTGTAAGCTCCACTCTGGCATGTGCGTGTGTATGTGTGTGTCTGTGTGTGTGTATGTGTCTGTGTGTCTTCTGTGTGTGTGCATCTCTGTGTGTATGTATGTGTGTGTGTATCTCTGTGTGTATGTATGTGTCTGTGTGTATGTCTCTGTGTGTATATGTGTAGGTGTGTATGTATGTGTGTATCTCTGTGTGTATGTGTGTCTCTGTGTGTATGTATGTATGTTTCTGTGTGTGTATCTGTGTGTGTGTCTGTGTGTCTCTGTGTGTCTGTGTATGTGTCTGTGTGTATGTATGTATCTATGTGTCTCTGTGTGTGTCTGTGTGTGTGTTTGTCTCTGTGTATGTATGTGTCTGTATGTATGTATCTGTGTGTCTGTGTGTGTATATGTGTCTCTGTGTGTGTGTCTCTGTGTGTGTATATATGTATCTGTGTGTATGTGTGTCTGTGTGTGTACACGCACACATTAGAGGAGAATGCCACCTGCCTTGGTTCTTTCTGCTTTGTCCCTTGAGACAGCTTCTCTGACTGAATCTTGAACTCACTGTTTTTCTAGTAGGCTAGCTGCCCAGAAAACATCTGTGGGCAACCCCCTACCAACCTGTCCACACTCTGGGGTGACAGGCACCTACAGCCATGCTGACTCATGTTGGTGCTGAGAATCTGATCTTAGGCCCTCGTGTCTGCACAGCAATGCTCTTACCCAGCAGGCCATCTCCTCAGTCTGGCTCCTTAGTTTATAGAGACCTCCCAGTTACCCATGAGCTGTGCACAGTGGATCTGCATGCTCTTTCCTCCAGCCGATTGTTCTCCATCTTAGTTTATAGAGACCTCCCAGTTACCCATGAGCTGTGCACAGTGGATCTGCATGCTCTTTCCTCCAGCCGATTGTTCTCCATCTTGAACAAACCTGACTCTTCCTTTTCTCTCAGCTGAGTGCCTGACGTGTTTCCTCTCTCCTCATGCAGACACATGAACCCTGCTCCCTTCTCAGACTTTCCCCTTGAGAGCACCCTGCTGAGTTCAGAGCAGATCATACCTTCTAGCCTGGTTAACTTTGTCCCAGGGCCTGAAAGGAGACTTCAGGATAGAGTCAGCATGATCCAATAATAGGGAAAGGCTCCCGGGATTCACACGGTGAAGTCAGAATAGTCAAACAGGCTCTGAGTCTCAGTCGGGATGGCCAGAACCATGTGGTTGGAATGTGCTTTTGAGGCAGGAAGTCCCCGTCTCTGTCCCTCTGATGGTACTGTCCACGGAATGGCAGCTGTATGACAGTAATCTGAAGATGTACTTTCGTTACAGGATGTTTTGTTTTTCATAATCCTAGGCTCAGAGGCCAGTGTGACTCACGCTGAGCCTATTGTGTTTGGAGAAGATTCCGAGTGTTGCTTGTTTGTCTGGTCCATCGAGACCCTGTTTGGATTGTGTTAAATGACATTTAGCAACATCATCTAAAAATCTTTCTCTCTTGGCTTTAAAGAGGAAACAAACAATGAGCAGATGTAGCTCCAGGCCTGCATTGTCTTGTTAAGTCTCAGGGGCGGTGCTGTGCATGGCCAGAGAGGATCCCACCGGAGTTTCCAGCTGCCCAAGAGACCCACTATCTGAACGTCCAGCACTTTGAAATTCTCTTGGGTTGAAATGTCATGGATATAAATTCCCGAACTGTCAGGACATTATCTGGGCCAGTATTGTTTACTTAGGCAGTGAGTACCAAAAGGCTGAAGAGACTAGCCCAGAGCAAATAAGCGACTTAGTCAGATAAGGTGGCCAAAACCTGTTATTCTAGGACTGGGGAGGTAGGCGCAGGTGGGTGCAAGGTCAGCCTGGGCTACACAGTGAGGTCTTATTTGAAAAAAATTGACTTGGAAAAGAACAATAAGAAAAAAAAATAACAATGCACCCATCAGTTCCCATCTGGCTAGTGTGTGAAAAGGACACCCAGGACTGTGCTCTCAGGAGGCCTTGGGACACTCAGGGCTGCTCCCAGGAGGCCTTGGGACACTAAGGACTTCTCCCAGGAGGCCTTGGGACACTCAGGACTATTCCCAGGAGGCCTTGGGACACTCAAGGCTGCTCCCAGGAGGCCTTGGAACATCCAGGACTGTTCCCAGGAGGCCTTGGGACGCTCAGGGGTGCTCCCAGGTGGCCTCGGGCTTCTCAGGGCTGGGGACCCATACTCCTCCCTGTCACCAGCACACTTTTTCTTCATGGTCATCCTACTTTTACTACTGAGGGCTTGGGGGTTGGGTCTGGTTGGATCTGGTGTCACAAGCCTTTAGCTCAGCTGTTGGGAGGCAGAGACAGAAGGGTCACAAGCTTAAGACGAGCCTGGTCAATTTAGAAATATCAAAACAGAAATAATAATAATAATAATAATAATAATAATAATAATAATAATAATAATAATAATAATGGCTGGTTTATAACTCAGCGGTTATGAGCAAGGTCCTAGTTTCAATCCACAGTCACTACCAAAAAACAGCTCGTCAAAACCAAAGAAGAGTTGGTCTGTGACAGCTGGGCAGCATCCACTACAGCCTCTGAGCTTCTCTTCTCTTCATCTCACTCTGCTCTCAGTTGCCACCAGCAATACCCAGCACAACTGAAGGAAGAAAACAGCTTCAAACACTGTGTTATGGTAAGAGCCGGGCCAGCTGAGACTGTCATGGATCTTGCCCATCCCAGGGCAGCCCATTGACTAGCAGCCTGAAGGAGGCAGTGATCTCCTCTCCCAGGCTAGACACAGCACAGCCCCGGGTTTTAAGGCACCAAAGAGCCCCAGAAGGATCTATGCTTGTCCTTGCATCTCCCGCCTCCACCTCTGTGTTCAGCTCCATCCGCCCATAGAGGGACTCAGTCTCAAGCACCACGCTTTAGGAAGAGCCTCAGATGTGTTTCTGTGTTGAGCCCTAAAGCCTGCAGTGGATATAGTCCTGCCCCACTCCCAAGGAGCTGACAGTGTCCCTGGGAGAGAGGACCCAGCATACCTCCAGAATGCTGAACTTTAAAATGCTCCAAGACCAAAAAACTGTTAAGTTTGTGAGGGTTTTATGGATAATGACGCCTCAAAGGACAGCTGACACACACTGCGTCCCGCTGTGACAAGGGCCAGGTTTAACCCTGCACACACAGCCTATCAGGGCCGCTTACCAGATTTTAAATTTCTCCAGGTATTCCTGGAGAAGTCTAGACGCGTTCGTCCAGATGGATCTAGAACCTTCCTTCTGTTTCCATGGAAGAGAAGGGGCAGACAGAGATCAGGAGTTCCAGACTAGGTGGGCTAAGTGAGAGGCTGTCTCCAGAAACCAGCAATTCTGAGCCAGGTGCTTCGGTGCTGTTTGTTACCAGCTTCTTTGACTCCTCTGGGCTTGCTGCTTCTGGCCTTGGGCCCTGGGTGTTCTGTCCTGCCCTGTGCTGTGTGATCTCGTCCTCAGGATGTTGCTGCTCCCAGAAACCGGCCTCTGTCTCAGTCCTCTCCACTCTGGTATTTGCGTGACCCCCCGGCGACTCTGCTCCTTTTGCATGTTATTCCTGGGGGTTTCCAGGGTGACAGGATGCTGTTTATCCTCTCTGGAAGCCCTTTCTCCCTGTTCATGTCATGGTAACCTGAACTGCTGCCATTTTCCTGACCTCCGTAGCAGCTCAAATAATTTTTTTTTCCTTTACAGTATGGGTTTTAAAGGTCACAAGCTTTTCATCTTCCTATCATGCAGTTTGGCTGCTTCTCTTAGTAGCTTCTTGATGGGAAGGCACAGAGCAATTCCCAGGGTAGACTACATCAAGAAGGTGTTCCAAGGGAATGGGTACCACTTGGGGCAGGCATTAATGAGTTTCCATTCAGGTTACCTTCTCTTCTGCCAAGATCTGTGGAGTTGGTAGGGTTAGGATGGAAGGAGAGATCCTGCTTCCTCTTCTAAGTGTTATTTGAGAGGAGAACCCACACATTCATCGCGGGTTGCTTTAAAATCAAAGGTAAAAGCCGCCCGCTCTCGTGGCCACGGTTCTGAATCTGCACCCCCCTCCCCCCATTTAGGTTGGAGCATGCTCTTGGGCAGTGCTCTGGAGGAATGGGACATTGTTAGACCTTGGTTTTGACGCTGTCATATCTTGTCACAGCGCATCTTTTCCACGCTTAATGTCACGTCTGTTTTCATTTCCTTCTCTTTTCCCCCCTTCCCTTTTCTTTTCCTTCCCACTTCTCTCCTGTTCCTTTCCTCTCCCACACTTCTTTCTGTCTTCCTCCTCCTTTTCTTCCATCCCTCCACCCCTGCCTTCCCCTACATGACACGCACACAGCCCCTGCAGCCCCGTTTTGGCAGTGGTCGCTATTTCACCCTTCGTTCCCATGATCAGAGTCTTCCACAAAAGACTATATTCAAAAATTAGACCCGTTTGGGCTAACCAGAATTTTAGGGGTTAGTTTTCAGTGTTTGGTGGACTGACAAGACCTACAGAAACACCAGCGTTTCACAAATAGACGCGCCACACGTCACAGGGTGTTGAGACTGCCTGTGCTGTTTGTCGTTTTAAATGCAGACCACGCATTCCTCACCCACAGCGTTTTCATCATCTTTCAGATTCTAGAATGCTTGCTTAGGCACAGCAGAGGGATGGGACCCAGTAGGAATCAGGAAATTCATTTGTTTCCTATGCACCACACACTTATGACCAGAAAGTATTTTTTTTTTGCACTATTATTAATGATTTCGAGCATGAAGCCAAGTTTTGTGGCGCGGACTCTGTTACAAAAGTGCTCCAAGATTCAGGTATTTTGATGTTCTGATCAGGGATGCTCAACCGCCGTAGTACTTTCTTGGCAATGTCACAAACACAGAGTACTTTTTTGTTGCAGGGCTCATCAGCGCACCTCCAAATTTTGACTTTAATTATCCAGGACACCTGATTTTCAGAGAGGAGGAAGCAACATTAGGTGACCTGAGTTATCCACAAAGCCCTAGGCTTGCATTCTCCTCTTAGAGGTCTTTTTCTGGGAAGATCCGGCCCCCAGTGATGTGTTGGCTGGGTGTGCACAGGTTAGAGCAGCCACTGTTTGGTGAATGGGGTTCCGGGGCTCCGGGGCTCCGGGGCTCCGGGACTTGGACTGGTTGCCAGCCATGCGGCTTTACCCGCCATGTGAGTTACACAGATTCATAAAATGTTCCTGAGCATCCGTTTTCACCAATAGAAGAGATGACAGTCGTGTGTGTGTGTGTGTGTGTGTGTGTGTGTGTGTGTGTGTGTGTCAGAGCATGGCAGC
>NC_022018.1:61337109-61337721 GCF_000317375.1 Microtus ochrogaster
TGTCTGTCCACCAGATAGCTTATGTTTATTACATTTAATTGAAAAGTTTTGTGTTAAACGGATTGGCTGTTCATCTCTAATGCAGCAGGCTATCCTGAAAGAGAATGTTAGCATGCTGACAGAATGGTATCTAAAGCGTTCCATTTTCAGGGGAATTTGTGCCTATTAATCACTGGCAGGCACCGAGCTGCTGCTCTTGGGGGAATGCAGCTTTGGATTCCTCTAAGCCCATTTTCAACATTTCTGCAGACCTGCTGCATAACCCTTTTTAAGTGCATTTCCATTTATAGATACCTCACTTAATACGTGCTATTGCTTTGCTGACATTGCATTCATGGCAATGGTGTCTCACCCTGAATGATGCTCAACTGATAAGCCTGTTTTACTATGAGGCACATCAGTCTTGGCTTACTAAACAGTACATGACACCATCCAAACTAATGAAATACCACAAAAAGCTAAAAAAAAAAAATACAGTAACACCCCCCCCCCCAACAAGCAGAGTTCATAGGGGCCCCTGGCTGCCAATGTCAGAGCTAAACTTAGAAGGAAGGAACGTTATTTTCAGGGTCCTCAGCTTGGAAGTGCTTATTAGCAGCTCAATTCTTTAGT
>NC_022018.1:61337821-61342814 GCF_000317375.1 Microtus ochrogaster
CCCCCCCCCCCAACAAGCAGAGTTCAAAGGGGCCACTGGCTGCCAATGTCAGAGCTAAACTTAGAAGGAAGGAACGTTATTTTCAGGGTCCTCAGCTTGGAAGTGCTTATTAGCAGCTCAATTCTTTAGTCTCTCTCTCTCTGTGTGTGTGTGTGTGTGTGTGCGTGTGTGTGTGTGTGTGTAAACATCCACAAAAGTGTCACAACACAGCTGGAGAGGTGGCTCAGCAGTTAAGAGCACTTGCTGCTCTTACAGAAGATCCAGATTTGGTTCCTAGCACCCACATAGTGACTCACAACTGTCTATAACTCCAGGTCCAGGTATCTGATGCCCTCTTCTGGTTTCCGTGAGTACTGCATGCATATGGCGCACATACATACAGGCAGGCAAACACTCATGCACATAAAGTAAACTAAATAAATCTTTCTTTAAAAAGTGACAGCCACAAGGATTGACAGGGATGTCACAAATAAATGTTAGCAGAATCTGTGAGCAATGAGGATGTATTACACTACTTTATGAAAATTCAGTGTGAGTACAGACTTTCCCTGCACAGAAACTAGACCGCTTCACACCCAGCCTTTTGCTGGGCTAACAGTAATTGCAGTGTAGCCCTCCATGTTGGAATTCCCTTCTGACCAGCCTCAGGGTGTGGGCAGCAGAACTGGATAGACATGTAGTCTGAGTTCCATCTCTGAATTGGATCATGTTATTATGCTAGGACTCACAAAGTAGAAGTATTTGTATAAAAACCGCTTTCGTTTGTTACTAGCCATTGGGCTGTTAGGTAGGAATTACCTTCAAACTCAAATTCAGGGTAGAAAGCAGGCGATAGGAAAGCCGTGGTCCAGCTCTGGGAGCCAAGGAAGAAAAGACTCCCGGCAGCAGTTAGCCAGTAGCCTAGTGTTGCACTGTGTCTCTGCAGCAGTTGCCTGTGCTGAACTGGGGCTTGGTGTCTAACTGAGAATGCCTGCACACAGGTTCAGGCATTTGAACTCTTGCTCCCCATGGTGGAACTGTTCAGGAGGTTTAGGGTCCCCTGCTGGAGGAAGTGCGTAGTGACAGGTCACTTGTTCTTTAATATTAGTGCCTTAAGATCAGAGGGTAAAACAGCCACACTGGTCAGCCATACAGACCAGGCAGCGGTGGCGCACACCTTTAATCCCAGCACTAGAGAGGAATATAAGGGAGGAGAGAGCTCTCAGCTCAATCTCATTCTGAGATTCCGAAAGCAAGAACCCCCTTTCCGGCCGAAGGAAAAGGAAAAACCAACGCCGGCCGCCTTGCCTTTCCGAACCTCAAGGTGAAACCCCCATATCTGTCTCTGGCTTTTATTGTTTGTGCTACAGCATGTCTGTCCCTGGGAATGGGCTTTGGTGCTCATGGCCTCGTCCTTCTTCCAGTTTGCCGAATCTGCTTTGTGGTTGAGGTTGAGGATGTGTCTCTTCCCGGTAGTTCTGCTGCAGCCACCGTGCCTCCCCACTCAGTTGCTTTCCGTCATGGTATTTTATCACAGCAACCACGAGGTCACTAATATAGGGGAATGAGTTCACCCAGGAGTCCCTGGCCGTGTGCTCGCTGCCTGAGGAGATGACCAGGGCCGTGGGTGTGACCCAGGTACACAGCTGCCGGGACTGTGCACACTTGTGACCCTGGACTTCCAAGGCTGCAGCCTGTAGTTTACAGTTGTGGCAGCAACACACGTGGGGTGGGGGCGGTGAGAATGGGTGGAGAAACGACGTGAATGAAGGCTGGAGCCAGCAGCCACAGTTATCAATACAGCCATCTTGGCGGCATTTTCTTCCTCCTTTGGGTCCCGTTTGCCCACACTGCTATCATCCCCCAAGGAGGACACCGATTAGAAGTGATATTTTGAGGGTCCTGTCACATCACATTGATATAAAAACAAGCAGTGTTAGCAAAAGTAATTTGGTTTTTTTGTAGATTAATAATAGCTGTCAGTAAATAGTGGTCGCCTGTGGTCGCCTGTGGTCACCTGTGCTGCTGCCAGGCACGTCTAATTCCTCTGTCTCTCAGAACTTAATTGACACACTTACCCTCCCTCTAATTTGAATATCTGAGTGGCCCATGCATGAAGAGGTGGGGCACTCAGGACGGGTGTTTATGCTATTGGGTGCTTGCTCTGGAATGTGGTTGTGAGACCCCTTCCTTCTCCTCACTCACTTTCCTTCTTGGTTAAAGGTGAAAGGTTTTGGTCTACTGTGGCTCCCACCATGATCTAGTAGTGTCCCGCAGCGGCCTTCAAACCACGCGACCAGTTGATAACAGACCGGCACCTCAGCAATAATGAGTCAAGTCTTTTCTCTCTGTAAGTTAGGTCAGGTGTTTCGTTTTAGCAATGGAAAGCAGATGAACAGATGATCCCTCTCCTTCAGTAACCCTTCACAATGGGGTGATCATTGTAGCCTCTTGGTGGCATTGGGAGTCTGTGTTAACAGCTTATAGGTTGTAGCTGTTGCACAGTTCCATTGGCTTGTAACAGTGTCCTCCATCTGATGTACTGGTGCCCAAGATGCCAGCATTGCAAACCAGTGCTGTGCACCAACCCTGGGGGCAGTCTACAGTGTGTGTGTGTGTGGGGGGGGGGTTGGTAGATAGGGGAGCCTGGAGCCCTTGGTCCCCAGGCAATCCACAGCCTTGGGAAAGTAGAATTGGAAAGAAGCGGTCAGAAAATAACATGTCCCACACAGGGGGTGAGCAAGAATCAGGACTCTGGAGATACTCGAAGGTGAGGTCAGATTGCCAAGGGAGGCAGAAAAATAAGGACAGGTGTTTTCAAAGGAGAGTTTCTCAGGAAACTTCTGGGCCCCTGGCCTGACCCAGCATGGCATGGATAAGGCCTTTCCTAACTAATGCCTTAGTTCCCACCCTGATGAGTGCTGTCATCATTGTCAGTTACAGAATGAGCACTGTACCTCTTGCTCATGGTTCCGCTGGGCATGCGCACACCCTCCCTGACCCTTGAGCTATAGCGGGAAAGCAGTGGCTGCTCACCTTGGAACTGCAAGAAGCGAAGCCACACTCTGGAGAATCACTGAGCCTAACTTTCCATTTGGATCTTGTGGCTTCTTTGCAGGAAGTTTTCGACTTTTACTGTTTTTAATGTCTTTACCATCACCGTGTTAAAATTCTTGAGTCAACTCACAGAGGGCCCAGAGCCTGCAGCCTGGATCCCTATGCCAAATTGCTATGCCCATGGGTGAGGGACACACAGCTCAACCTCTGGTGGTTGGCATAGTCCTTGGTTGTCCCAGCTGGACTTTTGCATTCTGGGTCCTCTCGTGTGCTTGGTGTCTGCCAGATGCTGTCTTTGTGAGGCGAGGGCCACTTAGCTTCTTCTCTGGACTCTACCTGTTTTTTATTCAGGTTGTGTGTAGTAAGAACGCTACTAGTTTGTTCCCGGCCACTTAACTCCGACATAATCACACAGAAACCATGTTATTTAAATCACTTCTTGTCCCATTAGCTCTAGCTTCTTATTGGCTAACTCTCATATCTTAATTTAACCCACCTCCATTAATTTGTGTATCACCACGAGGTTGTGGCCTACCAGCAAAGTTTCAGCGCTTCTCTCTCAGGCGGCTCCATGGTTCTGACTCTGCCTTCCTTTCTCCCAGCATTCAGCCTAGTTTTTCCCCTGCCTACCTATATTCTGCCCTGCCCAAGCCCAAAGCAGTCCTTTATTAACCAATGGTATTTACAGCATACAGAGGGGAATCCCACGTCAGTTGTGGAGGCTCCCCTCTGCCGTCCTCCACCCTGCGGCAGAGAGCGGGGTTGGATTCCGAAGAACACGGTACAATGATCGAGATAGTCACATTCTATCCCCTGTCTCTAAGCCAGCAAGTTCACAGCAGCCAATCGTGGCTTTCTGTTGTGTCTGTTCCTCTATTCTGCTGCAGGAGGGGGACGTGGGAATTAACCGATTGTGTATAAGTTTTTGCAAAACTGATGTGTGCGTGTGTGTTTCTTCCGTGGCTTCTGTTGCTGAGGCAAGTGTCTGTGTGGTGAAGCGTCCACTCTTGAATATCAAAATATTATTCTTCATTTGCCTCCTTACCCCCACCCCATCTTCACGGGAGTGAATAAAGCCGTCACAAATATCCATGATGCTCCCTTACATAGCCATTCTTCAGCAGGTGCCCAGAAATGTTCAAGGCTGGTGAGGGATGGGTGGCCCCTTCCTCTGTCAGCCGGAAAGAAGGGAGAAGGCAGAGGTTGATCCGGAAGGCTCCTCCTGTGTTTCACTAACACCCCCGCCCCTGCCCCCCAGAACACTAGTCTTGAACTCATGTGGTCTCACTTGCTCTTTGGACACACATGATTTTGTGTTTCTTCCTTTCTGATTTCCTTCGTATGTGGGAAGGAGGTTCCGGTTGTTTGTTCTGTGCTGCAGAAGATGCTTCTGTCTGCGAGAAAAGGCAGCTCAGATCAAACTGCCTTTAGTAAAAGGCTTCAGTCGCTGAAAAGTCAGCAACGTAGTTTTAGGCTGGACTTAATTCACCACTTGGTGGTGTTCCCACAGACCTGGTTCCTTTCCCTCCACAGGCACCCCACTGCAGAGGTTGCCCCTAAACCCTAAGCTGTTCTCCTAAGGTTCCCACATAGCTGGTAGTCACTCTGGGGTTATATATAGTTCAGTGTTCATAAAAAGAGTCTCATAAAGACCATCTCTCCATTGTCTGGAATGTCATAGCAAGTCTATCACTGGAGCCAGGAGAATGCATTGCATTGATTGGCTCTGCCTAGATCGTATTTGGGGGTGGAGCCAGCAGCCCAGAACCACAGAGAACCCTCTTGTGGGTCTTGTTTCTTTAGGTGTTGTGGTGTTTAATATTGGTGCTAGAAATCTATCTGTGAAGACAGAGCCTTGACTGTTCTGTCCTGAGATCCTGCTCTCTATCCCTCCCCCCTTCCTTGTTATGTGTCTAGACATGCTGAAGAAGAGTTGTTGAAACAGCTCAGATGTGAG
>NC_022018.1:61343325-61345693 GCF_000317375.1 Microtus ochrogaster
AGAAGGAATGGGCTCAGTCAAGCTGCACCACGCACAATAAGAAGCATGCCTGCCCCCTTTGTTAACTGTCAACCTTTTGACCTTCCCTAGTCACGGTTTTGCCATATACCCACTCCCATGCCACGTCCTTGCTCAGACTCTGTCTCTAGTGAGAGACCTAAACACTGTCCCATCTCTCTCTGCCAGCGGACAGTTCGCGGTGGTGAAGAAATGCCGTGAGAAAAGCACTGGTCTTCAGTATGCGGCCAAGTTCATCAAGAAAAGGAGGACCAAGTCCAGCCGACGGGGTGTGAGCCGTGAGGACATCGAACGGGAAGTCAGCATCCTGAAGGAGATCCGCCACCCGAACGTCATCACCCTGCATGAGGTCTATGAGAACAAGACCGATGTCATTCTGATCCTGGAGCTGTGAGTGTCTCTGTGGTGTGTGGGAGAGATTGTGGGGGAGGGGGAACATGGGTCTGCATAGGCCACAGTTAGCCCAACTGGACCATTGTTGAGAGCAGTCCTGAGCCGCCTGCCCGAGACTTAGTGACATACAGTCACCTGGAATATTTTACGAGAATCATTTCCATTAACAAAGTGACACGCGATTTGCAAGAGAGTACCCAGATCTTGGGGCTCATCTCTTTTCTAAGGTTTAACTCTGTTTGCCGAAAGTACATTATGTAGGGGTTCTCCTTTCTGAGGTTCATCTATGTTTACCATAAGCAGATTTCTTGAGGGGGTTCTCCATAACCTTCATGCATGTTGCCCCCCGACTCTCTGCCCTGCTTTTCTGCCTCTCTCCCTCCATTCTCCTTTCTCTTTCCTCTTAATCTTTAAAGCACACCCTGCTTTTAGCTGTGGAACTGTCAGCGCTAATTACAGGAATGGGTGAAGTTGAAGCTGAGCTCCGGGAGGTGATTACAGGACTCTCTAAGCGTGCTGCCCATCCAGTGTCATGGTGGGCAGCTGATTGACAAGCATTGTTCTGAACTGTTTCTGGTTTCCACCTCCTGTCCTTCCTCTTCCTGCCTGCATGTGCTGTATGGGGACCCACTGTGACCAAGTCCAGCAGCCCCTTCTGGCAGGAGAGAGGAAGAAGCCACTCAGAATTCTCAGAGAGTCTCTCTATGGCATGTGGATGTCCACCTGAGGGAAGAGGGATGTGTAATGCTAAGGCCTGAGAGCTGATGCTGGGTGGTCCCCTGTGGTGACAAGTCCTATCTATTCCCTGGGAGGTTCCTGAGTCCTGATGTGTCCACTCTGTTTGGTGCTAAGGCCTGAGAGCTGATGCTGTGTGGTCCCCTGTGGTGACAAGTCCTATCCATTCCCTGGGAGGTTCCTGAGTGCTGATGTGTCCACTCACTGTTCAACAGCTCCCTTCCTTTGTACGTAAACTGGACACCATGCAGCTTCTTTTAATCTTTTGACTTTCTAAACTCCTTGTTCTGTAGTAAATGATGCTAGAGGAAGGTCGGCTCCCTATAGTCCCCTCGGTCCCTCCCCATACTCCTAGGCTCTCCAGCATCCCTCAGGCTGTTTTGTAATCAGCCCCATCTCCGCGTCCTAACCCCAGATGCTATGCCAGTGGAATTGACACAAGTGTGAACTCTGAAACCAGTGCCCCTCACTCAGTGTAAGACTTGCACACTTACACACACTCTTCCTTTTAAACTGCCTAGTAGCCCTCCATCACCGGGGTGGAGTGCTTGTTTCTGCTTCCACCACCCAGTGGGCACGTGGGCTGTCTCTAGTCCTTCACAGTCAGGAGCGACGACGTCTCCAGCCCTCACAGACTGACACAAACACAGTTCTCCACATTTCCTGGGTCAGCACTTAGGAGTGGGGTTGCTGAGGCGTGTGAGGACCCCACAAGCAACTGGCAGGCTTGTTTTTCCAAGGATGAAGTTTCACTTTTCAGCCTCTCCAGCAGTAGGTAGCTTTGGCTGCCCTGCCAGCCCCGGCATCGGCAGTGTTTATGTTTTTAATTGCAGGCATGTCATTAGGTGCCTGGAAGCATGCAGCTTTATGTTGCTGACTGTGTTGTGACCTTGAATATAACTTGTGTAAGTTCCGTGGGAGCAGCAGGAGTTTGGAAGTGGGTGGGAGGGTTATATGGCTTCATCCTCACAGGGTCAGGCACATCTCCACAGATTCCCGCAGCTCCTGGGGCTGATGGTCTCGCCTCCTCACCCATCTATTATGTGCAGTTCTGGTGGTTACAGCTGCTCAGACATTTGGTTAAAAGCTCTGGGTGATTTTGCATGATGTCAACATGTGAATTGGCTAGACCTAGGGAAGCAGACAGCTTTCCATAGGATGGGTGAGCCTTATCCAATCAGCTGAAGGCTCTGCTAGAACAAAATGACCAGTTCTTCCTTGA
>NC_022018.1:61346275-61357322 GCF_000317375.1 Microtus ochrogaster
TTGTTTGTTTGTTTGTTTTTAAGGCACATTAGTCAGACTTCAGGCCAGGCTCTGCTCTTCCGTTCCTTGCAACTCTGAAAAATAGCTTTAAGACAGTAACTTCCCCTCCTGTGCTTGCTTCATGGCAGAAGAGTTACCGTTGCATTGAAGTGCAGAATAAACATGCAGGAGGCACAGGTGACATCCCACCATCACGACTTTGCATCCTCCACACGCCATTGTTCCCTAATGAAGTCATGCCGAAACAAAGATCCCTTCTGCCTATGTTCTCGCCCACCCACCTCATTGCATGGTTGAGGCACTCCAAAACTTGGAAGTGTGCTTGAATCATGCACTTTGTTACCCCGTGAGCAGTGGAACCTAACTGAGAGAACTTAGCTTTTTCATGGCTGTGACCTTGGAAATACCTGAGCAGATGGACTTGAAAGGAGGGAAGGCTTTGTTTTGATTCAGAGTTTCAGAGGCTTTAGTCCATGGCTGCTTGGCCTTGTCTCGTGGTGGACTGGGTAGGCAGCATGCCGTGGTGGAGAGCATGCTGGAGCCAGGAAATAGAGAGTGAGGAGGGGCTACGGCTAGAGGACCCATGGACGGCGTCCTCCAGTGACCTCACATCCCTCACTAATCACCTTCTAAAGCTCAACCACCTGCCTGCAGCAGCCTAGCGAACACAAGGGGTCTGGTAGACACTTCTTATCCAAGTATGAATGCTGTGTCTAAGTGCGTGGTGATATCCATCAGAGGGACCGACATCTAGCAGTACATTGCTAGCATTTTAATCTGTGGGTAACGAGGCAGTTTTTCCTCCATCCTCTTCTGTCCCTGAGGAACTACACAGGCTAACTCAAGCCCACATATCTTCAGTGTCCAGCTGACAATGGAAATAACTATCCTTGGCACCATGACACCTCAGTGTTAGAGAGATTCCAGAGAATGGTGGGAACTGTGGCTGAGGTCTTCAATGCTGTCCTTCACCAGTATCTTAAGGGGACTAAACACCCAAGGTTGATTATTCATGTTGGAATGTAGGATCCAGTTGGCCAGGTTGGTTTTTTTTTAAGTCTAATCTAGGATTTTTTTTTTTAATTTTCGAGACAGGATTTCTCCTTAGCTTTTTGGTTCCTGTCCTGGAACTAGCTCTTGTAGACCAGGCTGGCCTCTACCTCACAGAGCTAATCTAGGATTTTTAATGTGGCAGTCAGTTTATAGTATTCCTAAGCAGATTAAACAATGTGTGAAAGACACCTGTGGCCTTTACAGACCTCCAGATCTAAGACCATGTTGCGTGCACAGTAGCACCAGGGAATCTCTACCACAGGAGGCACCGCTTTAGATAAATGTGAAGACGGGAAGCCCTAGAGGCTACAGATTGTCCTGAGGAGATGAGACCCAGAGTTAGCACTAGGACACAGTATGAACCATTGGACATGGTATAGAAACAGTTCCCAAATATTAGTGTCTGCTAGGGTCTCCGGAAAGGCCTACAGAAGACAGGCTTCTTGACCTTCTCTAGAGTTTCAACATAGGGCTAATGAGCTAATTAATTAGCTGGGCATGGTGCATATCCCTTTAATGCCAGCACTTGAGAAACAGAGGCAGGCAGATCTAGGTGAGTTCGAGGTCAGCCTGGTCTGCATAGTGAATTCTAGGATAGCTAAGGCTACACAGAAAGACTCTGTCTCAAGAAAACCAAAAGAAAAAAATTAATCGTTAATTAATGATCTTTGAGACAGGGCTTCATTTCTCCCAGGCTAGAGTGACAAAGTTTTCAAGTGTTGGGATCACAGGGCTACAGCACTGTGTCTGGCTTTCTGTTATGCTAAGGTCTATCCCAGGGCTTCATGCATGTTGTATGCAAACCCTCGACTCACTGAGTTACATCCCTAGCCAAGCATTTGTCCTTTTAAAATATTCTGATGTAGATGCCGTGACTGGTCTGCCCTCTCTGTCTTTCGTAAAGCTGGTAGGGTTGGATTATGCCCCACGTTCAAATATATTGTACTTCTTAGTAAGTAATTTGCCAGAATGCAACTTTATTGGGGGAAGGGTGGTTTCCAGTGTGGTTTAGTTCTTTGGAGATCGTGCTGAAGTAGAGCAGGGCAGAGTCCAATGTGGCTGATGGCGTTATAAGGTCCTGAGCGGACTGAGATGCAGGGAGGATGCTGGTGGAGAGGACAGTGGAGAGATGTGGTCACAAGCCAAGGGGTGCGTGGAACTCCTCCAAACCAGGGGAGCAGTGGAAACAAGTGTTGATTTGGACTCACAGACTCTCGACACAAGATGGTCAATTGTGTCCAGCCCCCGCTGTGTGTGCACGCTAGCGTGTCCATCCATGTATGTATGTATGTATGTATGTATGTATGTATGTATGTATGCATGCATACATGATTCCATTCCAAGTGCAGGTCATGAAAATAAAATTCTTTCTCACTTAAATAGTTACATTTTGTTTATTATATTACAACTCTCATGTATGTGATGTGCGTGTGTGTGTGTGTTCCTGTTTGTGAGGGAGCACATATGTGGATGACAGCATGTGTGTGAGACCAGAGTTTTATACAGATGTCTTCCTTAATTGCTTTCTTTAATCATGCTAACCAAAACAAACAAACACAAAAACACCCAATGTAGGATTTTTTGTGCTAACCATGTTATATTAGCGGCATCCATGCTGTTGTATCTGGAGCTGTGGACAATTCTTGACTGTCTGAGATTCCTCCCTTGGTGAACAGCAGTTCTTTGTAGTTCTCTTTGGGTTTGGCAAAGCAGTAAGTTCTGGGATGAAGCTGCTCCTGACAGACAGGTTGTATTCAAATATTACTGTGTATCAGACACCTTCCGTAAGATCATTGCTCATCCAACCCTTTACTTCTTAGCCAAACCCAGAGGTGAAATTGTGCACAGGAATTATGCCTTCCTGTTATTACACACTGGTGTGAGGCACACACATTTGTCCGCTTGGCCCAGAACTGGGAACATATTTCAGAGACAAAGGCCAAGAATAAATCAATGCTTCCAGGCAAAGTGGTAAATTGGAGGGGGAGCTGATAGAGACGGATGCCAGAGGCTTCTCCCACGGTGCCTGTGAACAGAGGAACTCCGAGACTTCCCCCATGGTCTCTCCTGCTGGCACATTTGCTCGTTCCTCCCTGAGGCTGAGCTCTTACGACATTTTGGACCTTTGCTTTTGTTTGCGAAGGCAATTTCGAGAGCTCCTTCTGGTACCCTACCCCTTAGATATCTGTTATTAGCCAAGAGCAGAGACATCAAGAGCAATTGGCAGCAACCTCCGCCTTTCACAACAGATCAAATCACACACAGTAAATGACTTTCCACTCAGGTGCGCTCTTGAGCAAGAAAACCCTGCATGCGTGTATCTTGTACATTCTCTCTTCTTGCCAGCCTGGCCGGCAAGTGTTCCCTAGGTTATTATTATACTTTTACTCCCTTATGTGCACGGCTTGATTCTTGAACAGCCATGTGTGTCTGAACTCTTGGATATGTGGTTTGAAGGCTCTGTTCATGGTCTCTTATTCTGCCTTCTGGAATCAATGTACCTGCTTGTTCTCTGTTGATCTTCGTTCCCTTCAGAAGAGTTGACTCTGCCCTCTCTTCCTCTTTGGCCTATGAAAGACTTCTGTTTAGGGTTCCTCACGTACGCTGCACAGTGCTTTAATATGTACGCACTTCAAGACACCTAACTATGACCTCCTAGAATAATCCAACCCCCAAGACTGTATCACTAGGTCTCTCAGAAGCCCCACAAGCATCCTCCAGGGATCTCATCAACATTTTCACCCAGATGGATCTCCTCAAACTTCGACGCTCGCTCTCATGTGAGCTTCTGGTTTCCTCCCTCTTGCCCTGTCTCCCCTGTCTCTCTTTTGGCCTTCCTATCTACCCTTTGACATCTTTCATATTTTTACAAGTCACCTTTAGAAGTGTATTGCCCATGCATTTACTAGACTATGTGTGTGTGTTTTTCTCCTTTCTGGGTCTGTGCTAGAGTTTCCCTTGTTTGTTCTTATGCATCAACCATCTAGGAGATGTGCGGGCTAACGCAGTGCCTAGTGAACGTGGCTCAAGTCCTGTCAGTCTAGGAGATTAGCTGGGAGACGGCTGTCTAGCCCTTAGGGACAACAGTGAGAGTCTTGTCTAGGTGAGGACATTGGGGTGAAAAGAAGGAATGCCCACGTCATTGCCGACCAAGGCCCTGCTTGCTTATGGCCTGCCATGGTTGAAGTAGTCTTTCCTCTTTCATGGGAACAGGCAGATTGACTGCACTGGGACGTGGGGAGTTGTGTTCATACTGGGTGTATAGGTTGGGGCAAGCTGACTGGAAGGATGGCCAGTAGATGGGACTGCAGGGCTTAGGAGTTGAAAGCTACTGTGGGCCTCACTCACTCTGATACCAGCATCACTCAGACGTGGGTGGCAGAATTTGCTATAGATGTATAACACAATCCTGCCTATCAGATGTTAAATTGGTATTAGAGAAGGAAGGGGGGCAGACAGACAGAAGAGTCTTTCAGGGGATCAAAGGTTGACTTGCTCAAGATGGAGTTCCCTTTCCTGGACCTGAACCCTGTGGCTGAGAGGAGCATCTCGATCTCATCTCCACCTTTGAGTGGCTCTGCTGGGCGTGCCTCTCTACTCTCAGAGCTGCAGACCGCTTGCTCCTTCCCTCTCTTAGCAGAGGTGGTCAGAGGCTCTCTTCACTTCCTACCCACTCTTCAGGGTTCCTGATCCCTCCCCTGCCCTGCCCTTGATCCCCTTGACTAACCCCAGGGGGCTGGGCTTCTTAGCAACAGGGAGGAAGTTAGGGGAAGTCTTCATACCCACAAGTGAATTTCACTTCTAAAATTCTTCTCTTCCTCTTAAAATGTGTCCTCAAACCGCGGGGAAAGGCCTCCTGCCCTGTGCTCTCGAGATCCGCATCTCAGGGCAGCATGGTCCTTTCCTTGGCTGTGTGTGCTGAAGGGCTGCTGGTCTTTTGGCTTGGGTTTCCAGATCATTAACAGTAATCAGCAACTGTCATTTTAACTCCTTCACTGGAGAGTTCAACCCAGTCAGGAAGGAGGGGCCGAAGTCACACAGCCCCTGGGTAATCGCTTTCCCTTCTGTTCAGCTAGACAAGATAAATTGGTTTTGGGATCATCCTCCATCTATGGCTGCCCTAGCTTGGTTTATGTCCCACTGGCCTTTTGTTCTAATACCAGTTATAATTACCCAAGCTGAAGAGAGGCCTGGCTGCCCCAGCTTTTCCTTTGCCCCACTTTCGATTGGCCTGATTCTTTCTGTGGGTTTCCAAAGCTTGGGCTGAAGCCATTAAAGTGAAAAGAGGCTTGGCTTATGCTGCAGGGCTTTCTGGCTGTCGGGTTATTCGTTTCCCCTGGAATGCGTACGTTTCTTTAGTTCAGGAAGTGTGCATGGCCCAAGTGCATGGCAGATCTCCTCCTCCACAGTAGTGCCTACAGCAATGCTGCTCCTGACCTTTCCTCGCTGGTGCTTTCAGTGTGGCCATTGAATTAGGTCACTGGGCTAAATGGATGAGGCTGTCTCGGCCTGGAGATGACCATCTTCAGGGTCAAGCTAGGGCACCAGGTAGCATTGTATATGACTTTCCTCTCAGCATAACGTAAACTCACCACCGTCTTGGGGGTCCCCCACATAAGAGTTCAGCGTTTACCTTACCCCATCCTGGCCTTAGTGATCTTGGGAGGTGCTGGGAGTAGCTAAGATGCAGTATCCGTGATGTCATTGTCATGATGAGGTGGGGAGTGTGTGGTGATGGTGTTTCTGTCACCCATGCTCCTGTAAACAAGCCCAGTAGACTTACTGGTTCACTAAGTTGGTCTTGGGTGGAGTCTTGATTTTGTTCACCTGTTGGGTAAACAGATGTTTGCTCATGACTCCCCAGGGAAACCGGTACAGTGCCAAGGGCCCATGCAGGCAATCTAAGGACTATGAGTCTCTCTCTACCTACCTGCACCCCCCCATAGCGACACAGCACTGAACTCTAAGATGCAGACCCAGAGGGACATGTGTTTCCTAATGGGCTTCCTGCCTGACACCCCGCTAGTCAAGTTCCTCTTTTCTGAGGCCAACTGCAGTATGAATTTCTGCATCTAAATTTCTCCAGACAGGAAGTTGGTATTGACTGCTGTGTGCATGTTTCTCTTCTCTCTTTCTCTCCCGTCTTCTGGGCTGGGGGACCAGACACAGGGCCTGGAGTACTCCAGTCCGTACTTCAGAGCCACACTCCCAACGTGACACTTTCTGAATATTTTCCAACTTTATGTCTCTCTAAGGCCATCTGTATGTAGTCTTTGGGTTGATGGATGGGGTGGCCCTGCCTCATGCTTTGGGTATTAAACTTACTCTCAATCCTCTAAATGAGCAGCTGAGCATTCACTTGGAACTTGGGCTTCCTTTCTAGCTTGCCTGACTTTGCTTTTTTCTAATCTGAATTTGCTCATGATGTCATCTGACATACTTGGGACCCTGGCCTGTCTCTAAATTGCAAATGAGGCCTGGTGTTAGAAGGAGGAGGCCGCTTGTTGGTTTCCGGCTGCTTAGCTCCAAAATAATCACACAGAAACTATATTATTTAAAACATTGCTTGGCCAATTGCTTAAGTGTATTGCTAGCTAGCTCTTACATTTAGAATTAACCCATCTCCATTATTTTATATTTTCTCGTGGCCTAATGGCAAGGTTCCAACATCTGTCTCTGGCAGGGCTCCACCTCCTTTCTCCCAGCATTCAGTTTAGTTTTCCCCGCCTGGCTCTGTACCCCTATAGCTCTGTTATAGGCCTAAAGTAGTTTCTATATTAGCCAATGGTATTCACAGCATACAGAGGGGAATCCCACATTCAAAGCTCCTAATGGCTGTAATCAGAAACCGGAGGGAGCTTCCTTCCCCTCACATCACAGAAATGCCCCAAGGCTTCACCTCTCTGGGGCTCTTCCCTGACAGTTCCATCCTCTGGTTCTTTGGACCATCCTGAGAGGTTTGATCAGGCCATCGTCTGCCGAACTGTAGATTTTTCTCCTTGAAGTTTTTCCCTATTCCCAGTTGAACTGACGAGCTCCATCATCGTCTCTAGGAACTTGAAACAAACTCTTCCTTCATCTGTTTGGAATAATTTCATGCCAGCTCCCGCATCCATTCCTGTTTACCCTTCCTTCTGGTCCCTTGTAGATAAGAAGATGCAGGTGGAGAATCAGAAACAGAGCAAGCTTCTGAGCTGGGGGAGGAAGGGCTTTGGTTTATGACAATCTGTTGTAGGTGTGACAGCCACCTACCTGAGTCGCCCTGCAGGGTGGGATGTGGAACAGGCCTTAGTGACATCTCCCAGGAGCTAGGGCGGCTTTCTCCTCTAAAGTTCCTCAAAGCTGTCTCTTACGATTTGTGTGTGAACCCCAGAGCACATTTTCAAGGTTGATTATCGCAGTGATCTGTGCAATGGGTAAAGGGAAAGTGGAGTCTATTCACTGACCGAGGAAGAGAAGAACAAAAAGGGATTGGGCTTTTTTATAGATGCTTCATTGTATTACACATACTTCCTCATGTTAAAAAACAGAAAATAAAGATTTTTTTTTTTAAAGTATCTCATTTAGCTAAGAACTGCGGCCTCTTATTTGAGAGTCTGGCTCAGCAAAATGCTTTTGGCTGCTTGGCCTTGGGCTTCAGTGTGCAGTCAACTCGGTTGCTGGTGGGACGTGAGGCTGTGGTTTGTGCGGTGTTTGTGACTGCCGCATCCTCTTAGTAGCTCAGTGATGTGGTCTGGCCCGCGTTGGTGGTGCCTGCTACTGCTGCTGCTAGACCACGATGCTTTTCTGGCTGTAGGAAGTCATGATCCTGCCTTTTCATTCATGAGTGAGAGCAGCAATTGCAGGAAACTGTCGGTTTTCCACATTGGCCACGTTTTAATTCTAGAGCACTGATTCTTCATCCGGACTGTAGAAGACAGAATTCTTTTTTAAAAATCAAATTTTCTTGTTTACTTGTGTGTGTGTGTGTGTGTGTGTGTGTGTGTGTGTGTGTGTACAAGGTGCACATGTGTGTGAGCAAGCCTGTATATGTATACCATGCCATGCTTAGAGAGTTGAGAGGACAACTTTGGGAAATCAGTTCTCTTCCACTATGTGGGTTTCAGGGATGGACTGCAGGTTGTCAGGGTTGGTGGCAAAGCTGTTCTCAGTGAGCCGTCTCTTAGGCCCTTATAGAGACTTTCTGTTCTAGGATATCAGGAGAGTGTGGGCGGAGGCTTGTGTGGGATGCGTTGGAGGCCGTGATTGAAGTAGAACAACACAAATCACTTTCTTCTTTTTTTAATTTTATTTATTTATTTATTAAAGATTTCTGCCTCCTCCCCGCCACCGCCTCCCATTTCCCTCCCCCTCCCCCAATCAAGTCCCCTTCCCTCATCAGCCCAAAGAGCAATCAGGGTTCCCTGCCCTGTGGGAAGCCCAAGGACCACCCACCTCCATCCAGGTCTAGTAAGGTGAGCATCCAAACTGCCTAGGCTCCCCCAAAGCCAGTACGTGCAGTAGGATCAAAAACCCATTGCCATTGTTCTTGAGTTCTCAGTAGTCCTCATTGTCCGCTATGTTCAGCGAGTCCGGTTTTATCCCATGCTTTTTCAGACCCAGGCCCGCTGGCCTTGGTGAGTTCCCAATAGAACATCCCTATTGTCTCAGTGTGTGGGTGCACCCCTCGCAGTCCTGAGTTCCTTGCTGGCGCTTTCTCCTTCTGCTCCTGATTTGGAACTTGGGATTTCAGTCCGGTGCTCCAATGTAGGTCTCTGTCTCTGTCTCCTTTCATCGCCTGACGAAGGTTAATATTCAGGAGGATGCCTATATGTTTTTCTTTGGGTTCACCTTCTTATTTAGCTTCTCTAGGATCACGAATTATAGGCTCAATGTCCTTTATTTATGGCTAGAAACCAAAAATGAGTGAGTACATCCCATGTTCCTCTTTTTGGGTCTGTCTTACCTCACTCAGGATAGTGTTTTCTATTTTCGTCCGTTTGCATGCAAAATTCAAGAAGTCCTTGTTTTTTACTGCTGAGTAGTACTCTAATATGTATATATTCCATACTTTCTTCATCCATTCTTCCATTGAAGGGCATCTAGGTTGTTTCCAGGTTCTGGCTATTACAAACAATGCTGCTATGAACATAGTTGAGCATATACTTTTGTTGTATGATAGGGCATCTCTTGGGTATATTCCCAAGAGTGGTATTGCTGGGTCCAGGGGTAGGTTGATCCCGAATTTCCTGAGAAACCGAAACACTGCTTTCCAAAGTGGTTGCACAAGTTTGCATTCCCACCAGCAATGGATGAGTGTACCCCTTTCTCCACACCCTCTCCAGCAAAGGCTATCATTGGTGTTTTTGATTTTAGCCATTCTGACAGGTGTGAGATGGTATCTTAAAGTTGTCTTGATTTGCATTTCCCTGATCGCTAAGGAAGTTGAGCATGACCTTAAGTGTCTTTTGGCCATTTGAACTTCTTCTGTTGAGAATTCTCTGTTCAGCTCAGTGCCCCATTTTATAATTGGGTTGATTAGCCTTTTACGGTCTAGTTTCTTGAGTTCTTTATATATTTTGGAGATCAGACCTTTGTCAGTTGCGGGGTTGGTGAAGATCTTCTCCCAGTCAGTGAGTTGCCTTTTTGTCTTAGTGACAGTGTCCTTTGCTTTACAGAATCTTCTGTCTCAGGAGGTCCCATTTATTCAATGAGGCCCTTAATGTCTGTGCTGCTGGGGTTATACATAGGAAGTGGTCTCCTGTGCCCATGTGTTGTAGAGTACTTCCCACTTTCTCTTCTATCAGGTTCAGACACACATCACTTTCTGCCACACTCCTGGCTAGAAGAAGGCCTGGATTCATAGAATGTGCACCTTCACCATGCTCATAAGTGTATACACGTATGTGTGTGTGTGTGTGTGTGTGTGTGTGTGTGCCCAGACGTACAGAATCTTAAAATGCCAGAGCTGGATAACTGAGAGGCCCTTGTCTTAATTGTTTGTGGTCAGTGTGTGCTCAGATCATCTTAAAGACCATGTTAAATACAGATTCTGGGACCTAGTCAAGCAGGTATAAGGAAATCGCATTTAAAAATGTCCCTAATTATTAGGTTAAGGGACCCACTGGACTGAATTGCTCAACTCCTCATTTTATAGATAGTAAAATTAGGGTCCAGTCACCCACATCCAAGGACACAGTTGGTGCTAAGGCCTGTTCAGACTCTGACAGGCCACTCCCAGACATGTCCCCTGGAGCCTGTTCACAGTAGAGCATGCGTGTTTCCCGATTGTTGACTGTCCGTATTCACCTGTCACCTGTAGTCTGTGGTACCAGATGAGGACATGCCCCTTCCCCAAACTCAGGGAATCCAGCAGCTACCTTGAAAAGGGCCGAGTCTGGTAGTTAGCCTGCAGCTGAGACCAGAGCCAATCCAGAACTGAATCCTGTTAATATTCATGGAAGTTGCTAACAGGAGCCAGGGACTTTCTGGTGTTTTTAATTTAGAGACTGAAATCTTGCAAAGTAATAATTGGGAGAAGTTTTAAAATGAATTTTCCTTCAACCCACTGACTGTGTACCTACCCAGGAGCCCAGGGTGCTTTTAAAACTGTACTGTATGGAATTCTGTCAGGAGGTCTTGCTGGTGGGAGAGAACTTCTGTTCCCACCTCTCTTGGTGGAGACAGCAAGTACCTGTGAGCTTGCACGTCACACATTTCGTGTGTGTGTGTGTGTGTGTGTGTGTGTGTGTGTGTGAGCATTGGAATTTAAGGCTCTCTGACTCACAGACCTAATGTAGGAGACTCAGTTTGCTCCCAGAATCTACTCTGCAGATTGCTCTCCTTCCATCAATCTTCCTTTGTGAGCAAAACATAAAATTTGGAACAAAAAGTCCAAGTACAAAGGATTTCACTGATTTCTTTCTTATCCTTATTTGGAGGTTCTGAGTCTGAGCATGTGTGTGTAAGTGGGTGAAGGAGGGCTGGGTGAGCGAGGATGAGTGTGTAAGTGGGT
>NC_022018.1:61357532-61359251 GCF_000317375.1 Microtus ochrogaster
AAGGAGGGCTGGGTGAGCGAGGATGAGTGTGTAAGTGGGTGAAGGAGGGCTGGGTGAGCGAGGATGAGTGTGTAAGTGGGGTGAAGGAGGAACGAGGTAAAGGGTGACATAGTAGGAAGGAGGATGATGAACACAGCGTACTCCGAGCACCAGTGGCGGGTCTGTTTTCCAGGGGGACATCTGACTTCCTAGGCAAGCCACAGCATGGACTGTGTTAGGTACAACACGAGAGTGAAGCCGAGTCCTGGGTGAACCATAGACAGAGGTAATTAGAGGACCAGCTGAGGCCTGCTCTCCCTCAGCTTGTGGTTAAGCAGTGCCGCTGCACCTTCCAGGACCTGAATCTAGGGGTTGGAGTTATTCTTGACTCTCTGTGGTCAGGAAACTGCAGGAGTTAAGTCACCAAGGTTTGGCAGATTACCATACAGTAGCCAAACTCAGGTAGCCACCTGCTTTGGTTAATAACATTTTACAGGGACACAGTCACGCCCAATCACCTGAGTGTTGCTAGGTGTTACTTACTGTTTCTTTCATGTTGACGCTGAGCTGGCTGAGTTAAGCAGCTGCCGCAGACTGTGCCGCCCAAGTGTCTCATGTGCAGTCTTACACACATGATGGTCTCCATGTGTGTATAGTATGTCATGTGTAGTCTGACAGAAGTGTGATGGTCTCTTCTCCATGGCCCCAGGTTGATCAGCTGCTGATCTAGGTGGCGGCCTAGGAAGAGGCATGACCCTGAGTCAGGGCCTCTCTTTAGCAGAGAAAAACTCTGGGGTAGCAGAAGTCAAAGAACTGTTCACTGAATCACTCTGAGAAAGTGGAAACATGAGTAGTGCCCATAGACGTCTTCTATAGTGGCCCAAAATGGCTATTTCAGTTTTCTCATTAATTCTGTAATATATTTATGGACAATCTCTGACGTCTGCTTTCCACTGGGTGGGATGATCTAGCTCCAAGATCTTCTTCACTTCTTCACTTGGGGTTTGTCTTAGTCAGGGTTTCTATTGCTGTGAAGAGACACCATGACCATAGCAACTCTTATAAAGGAAAACATTTAACTGGGGCTGGCTTACAGTTCAGAGGTTTAGTCCATTATTGTCATTGTGGGAAGTGTGGCAGCACACAGGCAGACACGGTGCTGGAGAGGAGCTGAGAGTTCTACGTCTGGATCTACAGGCAGCAGGAAGAGAGAGAGACACTGGGTTTGGCTTGAGCTTCTGAAACTTCAAAGTCCTCCCCCTAGTGAGACACTTCTACTAACAACGCCATACCAGGTAATAGTGCTACTCCCTATGGGTTTATGGGGGTTGTTTTCATTCAAACCACGAGAGTTCTTTGTTTTTGTTCCCTTCCTGTGACTCTCTTTTTATGGCATTTCTATGTGTTTTGCAGATAACCACATGTGTTATCTTACAGAAGGGATTCAGGTGTGACGAACCCCCCACCCTGCCTATGATGACCACCCTAGAGTTGGCACATAGTCACTTCTATGTTGGCCCTGTAGCCAGAGTAGTCAGGGGGCCTCCTGCACTCATGACAGAGTGGAGCCATAGGTGACGTCTATTGAGATGATGGCAGAGTGGAGCCAAAGGTGACATCTCTTGGGATGATGGCACAGTGGAGCCATAGGTGACATCTCTTGGGATGATGGCAGAGTGGAGCCATAGGTGACATCTCTTGGGACGATGGCAGAATGGAGTCATAGGTGACATCTCTTGG
>NC_022018.1:61359371-61402676 GCF_000317375.1 Microtus ochrogaster
GAAAGGAGTGAGATCCTGTCTAGCCATCTTTAGAAGACAGCAGTGGCTAGGATCACGCCAGAGCCAGCTACCCACAGGACAAGGGTTTGCTGTGTGCATACCTTTCCAGTTCCACTGTTCCTGATACTGTGTGAGTGGCTTGCCTGGACCCATGGGGACAGCTTTTGTCCCACCCTAATTTCAGAGAGCTGCTATTAAATATTCCAGCACTCTACCGCCACTGTGGGAGGAGTTTTAGTAGAGGCTAAGCAGGAAGAAAGACATCAATATTTGCTAACCACAGAGGACCTAGATGTGCCTGGGAACCTTGGGGCAACTTTATTTAAAAAGTGTGGTTGGCCCTCTTATTTATAGGAAAAGAACCAGAGTCTCCATGAGCCTGAGTGGCTTTGTAGGGTTCGAGTTAGGATCGCCTTACGTTTGTCCTGGGAGTGAGAGGTTCGGATCTGAAGAGAAAGAGCAGATTAGCAGGAGGGTGCAAGAGTTTCCTGGGGAAAGCCATTAGCAGGGGGGTGCTGGGGAGAGCCATTAGCAGGGGAGTGCTGGGGAGAGTCATTCTCAGGGGGGCTGGGGAGAGCCAGCCACTGAAGAGGACAGAGCCAAAGCCCAGGACAACAAGGTCAACCATCTTGGACAGGAAGAAGGGTCGGTAGAGTCACTAGAAAAATCCATCCGCTTATGTGCTATACGCAGCCCTGTAGGTGCAGGAAGACAGACACCAGCAGGAGCAGCCAGACCACACCCAGAGTTTCCTGTGGGCAGGAGAAGGTATGGGTTTGTGTGGAAGCATCACCAGTGTCAGATGGAGGTGGGAAGCCCTGAAGAGAGGCAGAGAGAGGAGGTGGGAACAGCACCAAACTCACAAGGGGAAGGCCCTGTTCTGTTTGCTCCTCTGTTCTTCCCTCTGCTCTCTGGGAATCTCAGCAGTCTGGCCCAGCATGGGCCAGCTGAGGAACAGCTGAGGGTAGAGAACTTCCTGGTCAGAGCCATTCTGTGTCCCGTGCTATGGGCGCTCGGCCTTCTTCCTTTATTGTTCGGGACTCTGCCTTGTGCCAGACTCGGCAGTGATCAACATTCATCCAGCATATTTTGTAATTTGGTTCTTTTGAGACAAAGTTTCTCTGTGTAGCTTTGGAGCCTGTCCTGGAACTCACTCTGTAAACCAGGCTGGCCTCAAACTCACAGAGATCCACCTGCCTCAGCCTCCCGAGTGCTGGGATTAGAGGTGTGTGCTAAACACCAGACATGCCTATGGTGCACATAAGTAAATGCAAACAAAACACTCATACACATAGAATAAAATAAATAAATCTTAGGGTTTATTTCTTAGAAAACTATCTGACCTGGGTGCCCTGAGTCTAGGTTATGCAATGTGTATGCTGTCTGTCTGGATGGAGGGGGCTGTAGCCATTTCCATCATAGATAGTACAGAAGAGGCTGGAGGAGCCGGCAGACTGGCCCGTCGCTCTCTTTGTGTAGGGTCCTTTGTGGTTTCTTGTTTTCCCTGTCTTTTCCTCCTCCCTGTACCTGAACGATTCCTTCTCTAGCTGTTTCAATCCCAATAACTCACTGGGCATCGCATTTTGAATGGGGAGAAGTGGAGGAGTGTGGCCAAGGGCATTGTGGAGCCTAGAGTGAGGGGCTGAATATATCTCTCAGCGCTCCACTGGGAGATGCAGCCGGGAGAGGCAGGCACCTCACTGACAAGGTTCACACTCTTTGTTGACTCCAGCTGTCCTCTGGAGTCCCAGGCTGGGTCAACAGCTCTCCAGTGATGATAGAGCATGGGATAGCCTCCCCACCCCCCAAGAAGTGGTTCCCAGTGTTTTCAATGCTTGTTAAAAGTGCCCAGTGGAAAACCATCACACAGCAGGTCAGTGGAGCCTAGCTGTGCAAGCAGACAGCTTCTGACATGGAGGCTGAGGATGTGAGGTGAGAAGCCTTCCTTCAGGATAAGGCCCACGTTCTCCAGCCTGTTTATACTGAATGGGTGTAGATTTATTATTCACTTGCATGTGTGTGGGGTCCCGGCCTGCTGAACAATACAGACTATAGCCGTTATGTGCATAATCACATTTAATCACAATGTTGTGAATTGTTAAACTTGATAAAGATTACCTTACAAGGACTCTTGTTAAACGTTCCCTGTTGTTTTCTGTTAACCACCCCTGTGGGGTTTTGGAGGAATTGTTCTTCTCTTTACTAGATAGAAAAGTTTTGAGTTGTTACCGTGAGCCTGGCACTGTGCTGTGGGTAGGGCAGCGTACAGTAGGCTCTACCTGCTGCCCTCAGTGGGTTTATTGTCTAGTGGGGTGGGGCCGTGACAGACTCAACAAATCTTCCGCTAGCCATGTACATTGTGGTCTTTCATAAGTTCATTCTTAGCAACTAAAATATTTCTTGAAGTTATTAGTAAATTGTTTTTTAATTGCATTTATAAATATGCACATATTCACTTATAAACAAATGTAGACCAAAGAAAATCCTTATGATACCATGTTGCAATCAATTTAAAATCAGTTGAAATACAGGTTAGGAATCTTCTGATTACTTCTCTAACATATAAGATGAATTATTCTTTGAGTCCTAGACAAAGCTGGGTGTAGCTCCCCATCCCTGAACAGAGAGTTAAAAATTCTAATTTGAAATGCCATCGAAATGTAAAGAAATGCTAGAGGCTGGAGTGATAACTCAAGTGAGTAAATGCTTGCTGAGCGTTCGTGAGGAGCCGAGTTCCCATCCCTGGCACCCATGTAAAAGCTGTGTGTGGCCACTAGCTTCTGTAACCCCGTGCTGTGGGATAGAGACAGGCAGATCCCAGGGCCTTGCTGGTCAGCCACTCTAGCCAAAATAGGGAGCTCTGAGCTCAGAGAGCAGCATCTTAAAAAATAAGGTGAGATGGGGCGGTGGTGGCGCACACCTTTAATCCCAGCACTCGGGAGGCAGAGGCAGGTGGATGTCTGTGAGTTCGAGGCCAGCCTGGTCAACAGAGTTGAGTTCCAGGACAGGCTCCAAAGCTGCACAGAGAAACCCTGTCTTGAAAAACTAAAATATAAATAAATAAATAGATGAATAAGTAAATGAATGAATAAACAAACAGACAGATGAATAATTAAATGAATAAGTAAATGAATGAATAAACAAACAGACAGATGAATAATTAAATGAATAAGTAAATGAATGAATAAATAAACTAAAATAAATAGGATAAGGGGATTATGAAGCTGAGGAAGGTATGCCCTCTGGCATCCACATAGGCCTACACCTATGTGGAGAGTGCACACACAGTATGCAGGTACCCCTATTCCTTTTTAATTCCCTACAGCCTCTCATTGCTCTGTCCCCACCTTTTGTGAATGTGGCACCTTAGTACCCATAGCTATTTATTTCATCACATTTTCCTGAAATTGTGCCTGTAAG
Source organism: Microtus ochrogaster (assembly GCF_000317375.1). Classification (NCBI taxonomy): domain Eukaryota; kingdom Metazoa; phylum Chordata; class Mammalia; order Rodentia; family Cricetidae; genus Microtus; species Microtus ochrogaster. The sequence goes on from NC_022018.1 coordinate 61,362,792, forward strand.
TTGCCAGTCACCCATGAGAGGAGGAGCAGAAGACTCGGGAGGAGGATCTCCATTAACCCAGAAGACTCGGGAGGAGGATCTCCTTTAACCCTGAAGACTCGGGAGGAGGATCTCCATTAACCCTGGCTCCTGGCTCTCAGTGTTGCAGGGGGTGAGCTGTTTGACTTCTTGGCTGAGAAAGAATCCCTGACCGAAGAGGAAGCAACGGAATTTCTCAAGCAGATTCTCAGTGGTGTCTACTACCTACACTCGCTTCAGATCGCCCACTTTGACCTGAAGGTAACACACACTATGAGTGGAAGCCGGTGAAGCCGGTGGAAGCCGGTGAAGCCAGTGGATCCCTCTACCACTGGCCTTTGTGTCTTGTTGGCTAAGAGCAACTGAGGCTCCCGAGTAAAGATTTCCCCGACGTGGGTTTAACAGATGGAATTGTTTCTGTAAATCATTAGCATATGAGGTCTTCCTAGGGCTGGGGTGTCTAATATCTGTTTTGTGGGGTAGAGGCTTAAGATCAATGGTCACAGTCAGGAATCCCTGGGAAGGAGGCAGAGGGGCTTCCTAAGCAGATGCTTTGGCAATGGCTGCTCTTGGACACTGGGCTATTTTCGGCTGGGTTGGCTGGTGACTGGCACAGTTTTCATCCTCCTATGGCTGGACATTTGGTGGACAGTGTGTTTTCTCTTGATGCAAGCCCGGGGTCTGACCCTCCCCTTCACTGTCAAGCCAACCCAACCCCAAAATTTGCTGGTATAGCCAGTCTCTTACCCACTGGAGGCAGGGCTGTATGGGGGATGGGAAATGTGTGAGCTCCATTTCTAGCCGTTATGGAGTCTTAATCTTTTTTTTGGGGGGGGGGAGGACAGACAGCATAGGGACAAGAGGAAGGGACTGAGAGAGGGACTGGAGGTGACCACAGGCTGGCCTAGGCCATTGAGCTAGATCAAGACTGCAGAAGACCGACGTGTCCTGTAGTTTTCCCTATAGCAGGACCATCAAGGCCATGTCTGTGTCCCCAGGGCCCAACATCTGCTGGATGTCTTGTTTCTGACCTGGGGAGCTGGTAGTGCCCATAAATAAGTGTCCCCGGGCAGCTATCAGGACCAGAGGGTAGATGACAGACAGACACAGGATCTGCTTCCGTGGGAAAGGCTCCGAGTTCTGCTCTTTCTCCTCAAACTGTCAAGAAGGATGATGCCCTCGTCATCCTACCTTAATAACAGACATTTTCGATCTGCCTCCTGTTTCCTGCCTCCCTGTCCTTACCATGGGTTTTCAGGCCTCAAATTCTTGTCTCAGACCTCCTGGAAACCCTGAGCCTCAAACCTGTTATTATTCCCCAGTTCTCTTCTCATCTACATCTTCTTGGGGTTTTGTCTATTTTTTTTTTAAGCATGAAGAAGGACCATTTGACACCTTCACTCCTCTTTCTCGCTCCCTTTCAGCCGGAAAACATAATGCTTCTGGATAGAAACGTCTCCAAGCCTCGGATCAAGATCATCGACTTCGGCCTGGCCCATAAAATCGACTTTGGAAATGAATTCAAAAATATATTCGGGACACCAGAGTTCGTGGGTAAGTTTTCTTGGCCCTTAAGCTCACTTACATCTCATCCACATTCCGCTGGCAGAATCTCCCTGCTTTGGGGTTGTTTCCTGTCCGTGTTTCTGTTTGTCACATGAGGGTAGACTCTGTTGGCTTGCAGCCCTCCCAAGCTAATGAGTCTTTATTTTCTCGTAGCTCCAGAGATTGTCAACTATGAGCCCCTTGGTCTCGAGGCAGACATGTGGTAAGGAGAATGTCCTTGGTGTTGGTGTCTTTCTGATCTCTTTGGCTGTTCTCCTAACCTGGCTTTGTTTTTGGTTCTGTGTACAGGAGCATCGGGGTAATAACCTACATTCTGTAAGTATCGAGTCTACAACTCATGTATTCTTTCCTTGTCTCTGAGACCAGAAGTGTCAAACAGATAGATCATGTAGGCCCTTTTACCTCGTGCATGTTCTCCTTTAAGCATCTTCATTCCAAACCTTTAAAAGGGGGTTTATTTTAGGCTATTTGGGTTTATTCTTCCTCAATCAAAATGAATTGCCAGAGATTGTACCATAATCATGGTGAGGAATTCTAGCTGTCTATCTCCAAGAAAATAGGAAGAAGAGTTTTATTTTAAACTACATACTGGTTCAAATGACCGTGTGCAGGGGTGTGTTTGTGTGTGATGTAAATACCACATAGCATGTGTGTATCTGTTGTACTTGTTAGTGTGAGTGTACACAGGTTCGAATGATTGCTCTGCATGCCACTTTTTATTTTTGGAGATAGGGTTTCTTCATGAACCTTACGCTCATTGATTTGGTTATAGTGGCTAGCCAGCGAGCTTAAGGGATCTACTTCTCTGTCACCCATTGCTAGGGGTACAGTCACATGCCACTGTGCCTGGCTTTCTTTGTGGATTCTGGAGGTCCAAATGCAGCAGGCACTTTAACAGCGGAGCCATCTCTCTAGCCCCAGATGAACCTTTAGCAGGACGGCTTTGCATGAAGTCAGTACTTCTGTTCCTAGCCATGTGTGGTTGACTCTGAAGTGACTAATTCCGCATCAGGCTCTCCTCCTGTTTGGCGTTTCCCACAAGAGACTCAGAAGAAGCAGTGACTCCACATGAGTGGTCATTAATGTTCTCCTAATGCCCTGCTTTATTCTGAACAGCCTAAGTGGGGCCTCCCCATTTCTTGGAGACACCAAGCAAGAAACATTAGCGAACATATCTGCTGTCAACTACGAATTTGAAGAGGAATTCTTCCGTAATACCAGTGCCCTTGCCAAAGATTTCATCAGGAGACTGCTGGTCAAGGATCCAAAGTGAGTGTCCCCTCTTCCTGTACGGTGGGCGGAGCCTCGTGTGGCTGGGACTAGAAACAGGTGTTCTGTGTGTGGCCACCTTTTGTCAGACCCTCACTGTTCTACCTGCTAAAGGAAGAAGGCCCCAGAAGGAAGTGCTGCAGAAGGCGCATTTAGTCTGCCTGCTTGCTGGCCCCGTCCCTGCACAGAGGACGAGTCAGTAGCTAAGCTGGTGACCTGCAGGGTTGCTCTCGGGGTTTGTTTGTTTATAATGTGGGCCCCAAACTGCATTTTCCAGAGTGTCTGCTTGGTAGACTGGGCCAGCATGGAGATAACCTTAGCCCTGTCTCAATGTCATGAGAATTTTCTTCTTCTTCCTTTTTTCCCCAAAGGAAAAGGATGACAATCCAGGACAGTTTGCAGCACCCCTGGATTAAGGCGAGTTGCTTCTTACGTTTGGGGTTCTCATCATTCCTCAGGGATTGGTGTGAGCAGGTGTGGGTGGTGCTGGAGTGTGAACTGACTACTGGTCCCATAATTGTAAGACAGCGTGGTAGACAGCAGTGTGTCCCAGTGATTACAGAGGGAGAAAAATGATCTGTTCAGAGCAGGAAGAAGTCCCATCGGTTGAGCAGACGTGTTTGGTGCAACCTATGGAATTACAGTACAAGCAGCATTTTAAAGCTTGAATTGTTTTCTATCATATAGCTGTTTCAAATCTCAGGATCTTTTGAAAAATCTGAAGGTCTGTGGACGCCATACCCTCCTTCCACACAGCATTAGGGGAAGCTGTCCTTTCTTTGGACCCTTGACCCTGACACATGACGCTTTTACATTGCTGACCTATTGGCCCTTGGGCAAACAAAACTGAATTTGCTTCAGCCTGACATAAGAGGAACTGAGGTTGGCAAATGTGTAGCTTTCTGTCCTTGTGGCAGAGCGCATGGGAAAAGGTCTTTGTTCAGAAGGACAGGCTGGTTTGGATCAGTTTTAGAGTGGTGGACAGTGGGCATGGTCATTGAGGCCTCTAGCAAGATGGTTCATTACAGCAGAGAGAATGTGGTGGGTGGAGATGCTGACCACAGGGTAGCCAGGCAGGATGGCGGGGTGAAGGGGCGGGCAGTGGTCCTGGTAGGTTCCTTCAAGGATTCACCTTCTTTCCAGTGGCCTCCACCACTGCAAAGTTTCTTTCCTGCCCAGGAATTGCACAAGCTGGCCACTAAGCCGTTAGAATAAGAGGCATTGAGAACATTTAAGATCCAATCGGTAATAAAGGTATCTAGTAGTTGAAAACAAACCCATGGGCCTCATCAGTGGGGATTATGGAAGGCCTGGGCTCTAGCTCTCCCACACTTGGGTAGAGCCTGTGCCTACGTGTGTCTGCTGAGGAAGATGCAGTGAACTTGTCTGAGTGCCCATAGGATGGGCCAAATGCGCAGACCTCCAGGGTCCTTCCCAACTTGACATCACAGTTCAAACCTATCACAAAAGGCCTCTCCACGAATCTTGCCATTCCCAAACTGTCACTGTGGAAGACTGTCACTGAGTTTGGTTACAAGCTTGCCTTCTGTTCTAGATGTGCTTGCTATGTCTTATACAAAATACTGAGTCATTAAGAGTTAGCTGGCAGAGCCTAGTTCTTCCCTAGATGGTTTTCTTTTTTGGGAGGGTCTCAAGTGTGCCGGGCTAGCTTCAGTTTTGGATACAGGCAAGGATGACCGTGAATGTCTGACCCTTCTGCCTCCCCCTCCTGAGGGCTGAGACTGCAGGCATGAACCACCCTGCTTGGTTTATGAGGTGCCAGGAATCAGACCCAGAGCTTCTTGAATGCTAGGAAGTCTCTGCACCTGCTGAGCTGCATCCCAGCCTAGCTTCTGGATCTTGAATGCTGTTCTCCACTCTGTATGTTATTTTAGGATAGTGAGTATGTAAGCCTTTCAGAGTAGTGAGGGGTCTTAAAGCATTACCATTTAACCCGTTTCTGTAGTTAGCTTTCATTATTTTATTTTATTTTGAATTTTCATTTTAGCCTAAAGATACACAACAAGCTCTTAGTCGAAAAGCCTCAGCAGTAAACATGGAGAAATTCAAGAAATTTGCAGCTCGGAAGAAATGGAAAGTAAGACTCTACGATGCGGAGGCATCAAACTCTGTTTTTGTCTGTCTGTTTAGGGCTTACTCTTCTCATCCTGGGATCGGTAACTGCCTTTATTTAACAAGAGGCTGGTCTGCAAACTTCTGTGCTCTTATTAGTGACTTTCAAAGACAAGCACAAACCATATTTCAGGGCTATTTAGCTTATCCTTTGAAATGAAATTTTGCACGCTCTTTTTCTCAGATTATCCCCAAGGCAGATTTTGAAATCAGTACAATAAAGTTACAGTGAACGGTTTTCCAACTGTAACAAATCACATTCTAAATAAACCAGTTCTTCCTGGTGAGCAGCAAGGCCTGAAGCTTGGATCAGAAACCCTCCCCCCTCCTCGTGGGCTTGCAGGGGGACCCAGGATGGGGTATAAGCCCAGGCATTATGGCCTCTCCTTCTCCCCTGTGGTGCCTTCCCTGTGACCTAGGTGGGATGCTGGTTCAGGCATCTTTGAAGCAATCAAAATTCCAGGATCAGAAAGGTGATGGTGTGGCTTCCAGTGCCCAAGATTCGGTCAAATCTGGAGGGAGCAAGCCCCTGTCCTTCTCCCTGGCTGATCTAGTGCTGTCCCTCAGTTTTATACCTAGACTGCCAACAAGGCTTAGAGCTTATGTCTTGGTCTCTTTCCCCCTTCTTCCTCTTTTTCTCCCTCTCTCTTCTTCTTTCCTTCCCTCGTGTTTCTTCATTTCCCCATGGCTTCCTTCAGCCTTTGAGGATATGGAGGAGGTTGTACTGCAGACCAGTGCATCTGTCTCCCATCTGTACTTGCTAATAGTCACATGAATTCCTTTAGCTGACTTGGGCCCAGAGAGCTCGGAGCAAGGCCCTTGCATCCCATGCTGGACCCAGGAAGATCCCACAAAGGTTTTGTTGGGGTTTAGAAAACAAGGCACAGAGAGAGAGATGGGATATGAGGCACCCACTTCCGCAGGTCGTAGTGAATGCACAGAGTCTCTCTGTCTTGCTGTCTGAGCACATGACCTTTAGAATACTTCCTTAAGCAAATAGCCCAGCCTGCCATGGAGTGCCCACCCCTGGAGGCCTTTTGGCAGTGAACATGTTCTCAGTGCCTTCTTCCTAAGTTCTCTTTCCTCCGCCCCTTGACTTCTTACGTTTATTTTGTTTTTTAGCAATCTGTTCGCTTGATATCACTGTGCCAAAGATTGTCCCGGTCATTTTTGTCCAGAAGTAACATGAGCGTGGCCAGAAGCGACGATACTCTGGTAAGCAATCCTGTTTGCCTTGGCCAGCTTCTTTCACGCCCGTGTTTGGATGGTTTACACTGTTCTGTTTGTTCATCAGTACAGAAAGCCCACGTCATGGAAATAGCAGACTCACACTTACTCCTGAGGTGGGCTGACTCTGTGCCCTGTCCTGCTCTCTTCTTTGATTTTCATTTAGTTGACTTGGCCTTGTCTTAGCTGCCATCCCTACTGTTTCCAATACTCCTCCTCCCGTAAACACTTGTGTACACGGACATACCACATACACAAAGCATGCACGTGTGTGTACACACATGTGCACACACACATACACACACACACACACACGGAAGAGGATGACTAGTGGAAGAAGAACGAGCTTACACTAATTCTCATGAATGAGCATAGGAACTCTGCCACCAATCAGAGAATACAGAGTCACGGTGACACAAAAAGACAGAGAGCCTTCACTTCCTTCCCCCACCAACACCAAGGGTAGCACAGTGCTTGTCTTGTGGTAGACCAGAAGGCCATATTCACTTTGTTTATTGACGTTGTCTTGACTTTTTGCCCAAAGTCCTTGCGAATGGCACCACAATTTTCCCCATGTCTAAACTGAAACCCAATCACTGATGAGCTCTTCAGATACAGCCAGACATCTCTCACTAAAGTGAGACTTTCTCCGGCCACTCACACACTGGGGCTTTGTTCGCTGAAGTGAAGGGGACTCCAGGAAAGGCAGACACAATGGTTCTGTGGAAACCACCATGGCCTGTAACCCAATAGTCGGTGTTTCCTGGACAGAGCTAGGAACTCCTAGGGCGAAAATTATATGGCAGCAGACACCAGCTCTTCTTTTCTCCTGACGCTACGCTGTGCACTAGTGTCTACAACTGTAGAGTGAGATGAGAAGGAGTGTGTGGACACACACACACACACACTCACGCACACACGCACGCACGAAGGAAAGCCAGAGAGAAGGAAGTTATGAAGGCAGGCAAGGAAGACCACTTTGGAAGGACTTGAGGGTATTAGTGAAGCCAGGGAAAAATGGGAATGTGGGTCTGACTGGGGGATGCTGTAGTGGGGATGACTGAAGCTCATGAATCAGTGTTCTTAGCAGTCCTGCATCGTGTGAAAGCTAGGGTAGGAGCCCTAGGAGAGATCTCACCTGCTCTGTCTTCTGCCGACTGTGGGGGGCTGTAGGCTGTCTTCTGCTTACTTTGGGGAGCTATAGGTTGTCTTCTGCCGACTGTGGGGGGCTGTAGGATGTCTTCTGCCAACTGTGAGGGGCTGTAGGCTGTCTTCTGCTTACTGTGGGGGGCTGTAGGTTGTCTTCTGCCTACTGTAGGGGACTGTAGGCTGTCATCTGGCGACTGGAGGGCTGTAGGCTGTGTTCTGCTGATTGTGGGGGGCTGTAGGCTGACTGTGGGGGGCTGTAGGCTGTCTTCTGCTGATGACTGTGCAGGGCTGCAGGCTGTATGCATGCATGTGGGCACGCACAAACACCACACATACAGATGCATACATACGCACACACACGTGCATGCACACACATGCACATGCTCACACATGCATTTTTATTGAGCATTAAGAGGATTTTACCTTCCTATATTTCAGACCTAGAGAAAGAAGACATTCAAATGACAAAAAGAAAAATAGAAAAGAGAGAGAGAGAGAAAGAGAGAGAGAGAGAGAGAGAGAGAGAGAGAGAGAGAGAGAGAGAGAGAAGAGCAAAAAAGATAATTCTGTAACTGGAAAATTTAGCAAATGAGATTGTCTTCTTTAAAGAAACTATGGATTTCCTTGGTTCTATGGTTTTTCTCCTTCCTCATCTAGCAGGAGAGGCTGTCTCAGAGGAACCTCTCACAGTGTTTTCTGGTAACTCTGTTTTGACAGATTCCAAAGATAAACAGAGGGTCATCAGTCAGTACCCTTGTCCAAAATCAGAGCCTTAGAAACAGTTCATTCTTGGTTACAATGCAGGTGCTAAGCAGTAACTGGTAATGGTTAGCAGCACGAAAGGGCAGAAGTTCACCTCCCAGCTCCCTTTGTGACCGTGCATTGGGGATTAAGTGGCCGGCCCTTCTTCTTAGAATGCCCCTATGGCAAACAAACCAGGGTTCACCCGCTGTGTTGATGAGGATCCTGGCCAGTATGCGACTCTTTCCCTCCTCGTGTCTCTCAGGACGAGGAAGACTCCTTTGTGATGAAAGCCATCATCCATGCCATCAATGATGACAACGTCCCAGGCTTGCAACACCTTCTGGGCTCGCTGTCCAGCTATGACGTTAACCAGCCCAACAAGGTCCGTCTCTCTTCTGCGGAGCTGCCAGAGGCTTGCATCAAAGACTGTGCACCCAGAAGTCCAAGTTGGGAGGGACCCCGGTTGCTTCTCCAACTCCACCCTGCGAATGGAGCCTCCATTCTGTGGGGGAAATCCTTTCTGTCTAGAGTGATTTGAGTTGCAAATAAGGACGTTTTGTATTGAGGGCCTTCCTTTACACCCTGTTCCTGCACCCTTGAATCCTGCCTCTTTTACAAATGGTAGCACCATCCTTGAGTGTACATCTGAAAAAGGAGGTGCTTTTGGTCCTTTCCTTCCTGTTCCTCGATCTGGGGCAGGGTATGGACACAGCAGGCAGAGGATATTGGTGACTCCATGGGCTTTCCCCTTCCTACTTAACCTGAAAAACAGACAGTAGCTTCCTCTTCTCTTTCAGCACGGGACACCTCCGTTACTGATTGCTGCCGGCTGTGGGAATATCCAGATGCTTCAGTTACTCATCAAACGAGGCTCAAGGATCGATGTCCAGGATAAGGTCATAATTCTGTATTATTAAAAACAAATTCTTATCATGGGTTCCCTGCTGTCTTCCTAATCAGATGGGCAGTAAGTGGGAGAGCGTGTCTACTTTTGTGATTTCCTATATGGCGCTGCATAGCCTTGCGCAGGCTGACAAGTCCTGGGGAAAGGTGCTCACATTTCCCCCTGCAGGCTCTGCCTCTTTCTCATGCCTTATGCTTTGCAGATCACATTTACTCAGCAGTGTTACAAGTCATACCTGGAAAAGTGTTTACTGTGTAGTTAATGTAATCAGAAATTCATTAGCCTGTGTGTGCATCACGAATCTGGATATGGACACACATCCTAGTGTAAACAGCGTTTTAAAGGCAGACGTTATTCAGTGACAGCTGATGATCACCACCACGGAGCTCTCATCAGCTGCCATAAAAACTCTAGTTTGTCCCCGAGAGCCATGAGCTCCATTCCTGATCTGACCAAAGGCTGAGAGTGTGTGTGGGAGGGGGCAATAAATTGCAGAATGTGTTTCTTCTCACTGTTCTCTAGATGCTGAAGCATAACGACTGTTCCCATGGTGTTTCAGCTGTATCAGGTGTTAGGAGTAAGTCAGAGGTGATTAGGGTGCATTGGAGGATGTTCCGGTTCTGTGCAAGCTACATCATTTTGTAGAAGTGACTTGCACACCCATGAATTTTTTTCTTTTGGCACCTGTGTGGAGGATTTGATTGGAATCAGTCCCCTGTGGATACCGAGGGTACCGTTAGGAGATCTAGCTAGAGGTTGGTATTGAAAAGGCTTCAAAAAAGAAAAAAGAAAGTTTTGTTTTTACTTTGAAAAGTTGCAAAGATAACACAGAGACCCTCTTTCAGCTTCCCACTGAGCCTCCCCTGCTGTTAATGTGGTACATGACCATGGTATAATTACCAACGCCTTGAAACCGAGAAGAGGCTCTGCTGGGATTTGTTACCCCACAAGAAGGGAAGCCCTGCGATTCTAATGGGTGCACGGTCCAGGAGTTCTGGATGTGACTCTGCATTGCTCTCCCTGCAGGGAGGATCCAATGCCATCTACTGGGCCTCTCGGCATGGCCACGTGGATACTCTGAAATTTCTCAATGAGAACAAATGCCCTTTGGATGTTAAAGACAAGGTAAGACCGTGCATCTTAAGAGAAACAAGAGGAATTGGGCTGCATTGAGTGTTGGCCTGCTTGGTACACCAGAACCCAAAGATAAAGATTGAGGACCACATCCTCGAGCAGGGGATTTAAAGTTAAAGGCTTTGTTGTTGTTATTGTTGTTGTTCTTTTGACTGTGGCCTGGCCCAATATTTAAATCTGAGTTTCTACCTTAGATGCTTCTAACTATTGTTAGGCTTTTGGGGAAACAAAGTATTTAGGGTTGTATGTTAGAGCAAAGTTCACCTCCTGTCAGCAAGGAAGGAGGGAGACAGAGACAAAGAGACAGAGACATCCTCAATGTCTCCTTTATTGTAACCTAACTTCCATTAGCCTCCACCTCCTAAAGTTCCATCACTCAAAGCCTGGGGGACCAAAATTTTTGCACACAGCCTTCTATGAGTGACTAAGATCTGGACAGCAGCAAAGGAATCCACCACCGCAGTTTGCTGCCAGTTGACAGTAATGTTTTCTGTAGTTAGGGTAGCGTGACCCTGGCAGGTGCAGACACAAGCAAAGCATCATACGTTATATTTGTTATTCACAGAAATATACCAGGAGCAAATGGCTGTGTTCTCTAAAATCTCGGTGAATGCAATAAATGAGTCTCTGAGCACAAATAAGGCAATGAAAGGGAAAAGTAGTTAATAATTTAATTAGAAAGCTACACATTTAAATAATTGCAGAACGGTGAGCCTGACCTTAAAGGGGTTTGTGCATGTGTAGAAGAGTGGGGGAAGGGAGAGTCTTAGTTTCAAGTTGAGCCGCTGAAATTATCTGTCCATGAAGGAGGTAAAACATGGCGCTCACGGTAACAGGAACATAGTCTCTCCGAGTTGTTTTTAGTGACGAGATGAACCAGATCTGAGTGTGCAGCCCTTGCTGCCTAGGGGCCGCCTGACCCCAAGTCCTGCCCTTCATCTCTGCAGAGCAAATGGAAGGCATGGTCTCTTGAGCGGTTCTGAGTTCTGGTCTTCTTTTGCAGTCTGGAGAGACAGCCCTTCATGTGGCAGCCCGATACGGACACGCGGATGTGGTGCAGCTTCTCTGCAGCTTCGGTTCTAACCCTGACTTCCAGGACAAGGTAGGTCAGTTTCCTGCCATCCACCGCAGAGCACAGGTTCTCAGACAGCACCCTGCACCCAGCTCCCCGTCTAACTTCTTCATTCACCTGTTCTAATCCCCGGGACAGCCTGATATCAGTATCCTTGCTTTATAGGGACGGAAATCACACAGCAAGTTCCACAGCCCGCTCAAGCTGTCTGTGGTGGGACCAGGGATTGAACCCTGCCAAGTCTGGGTTTCAGAGTTCTGTTTGTAAGCACTTCTGTCTCACTTGTAGACAGATGTGTTTGATAACACTGATGGAAGTGCAAACCTTCCACCACCCCCACACATGCCCAAGCTTTGAGGCCAGTGCTTCCTAGACTAGTTACAGAGATGTCATCATGATAGCTACCTCACAGAATGCTCCCCTGAGCCATCCTGGAGTTAGGTACCTGGCAAAAATCAAAGCCCTGAAATTGCTGGGACCCCTGCTCAGAGGAGACCTTTCCTGCTAGTTTCAGAGACAGATAAAGAAGAGCAGCTTTGCCAGAAGGTATTCTGAGTTCACCCACGCAAAGGTCTCGCTCTTCAGGGACCTCTAATATGCTGAGAAAGCCAAGTTCACTTAGCACTCCTGCCGAGGGGACAGACTGACCAGGGAGAGCCCTGGGTCTGCCTCTTAACGGCAGCGGCTCCCGCTGGTGTCGTTATCTCAGGTTAATTTTTTGCCCCATTGACTGCAGTCTCTGTCCTCCATGGCCTTGATGTTGCTGCCATCTGCATTTTCCTTCTCTGTACCCATGTCCTTGAGCAGGAAGAAGAAACCCCCCTACACTGCGCTGCCTGGCATGGCTATTACTCCGTGGCCAAAGCCCTCTGTGAAGTCGGGTGCAATGTAAATATCAAGAACCGGGAGGGAGAGACCCCGCTGCTGACAGCTTCTGCCAGGGGCTATCATGATATTGTGGAGTGTCTGGTTGGACATGGAGCTGACCTGAATGCCTCTGACAAGGTACTTTTTTGGGGGGAACTACGTGGCACTCACTGTGATCTGATGGGGTAGAGGGACCAAGACACTTGCCTACTTGAACTTAGTATACTGTGATTTTGTTTCTTTGATTACAAAAATTTCTGGAATTTTCTAGAATCTTCTTTTTGGTATATAACTAAACTTATGGCTTGAGCAAGCCAGTTTGGCCACTGTTTCAATCTTTTTAACTTTGGTTAACTTTGGTTAACTGTGGAACAGGGACCACATTGTCAAATTTTAGTTACATGTTGAAATGGGTGTCTATTTTGCCACTTACTCTTTTGTAAAAAGGCAATAAATCACTATTATTTGTTTTACAATTTCACTTCTAGACCAGCTGGTCTCTTTTTACCTAAGCAAATTTAACACAATCTATTTGAACTTGAACTTAAACAGATACAGTAACAGTACTGTGTACAGTTAGACTGAGGGTCTTATAGTTCATGTAGCAATTGTTTTTTGGGGGCAGTGCCTTGGTACAGTCTCAGTTGGACACAGCTGTGTCCCCAGGGGACTTTATAGAAATATCTGGAGACATATTTTCATTACCAAGCTTGGGCTGGGTATTTGCTACTGGCATCTGTTAGATGGAGCTAGTGTTTCTTCTAGACAATCAAAAGTCCCAATGCCAAGAGTGCTGAGTGGAGAAACTCAGGCAGACGCAATAGAGATGGGGCCCCAAGCTCTGTTTCTCAACAGTGCTCAGCACATCTATTCCCCAGGGATTCTGTACTATTTCCCAGGGATCCTGTACTGGGGTGCTATTAATTCCCTGGCCGGGTTCTTGCATCTGCTTTCTGAGCATTCAACAGCCCTGGGGGAAATTATTTCTCTCTCTCTCTCTCTCTCTCTCTCTCTCTCTCTCTCTCTCTCTCTCTCTCTCTCTCCCTCTTTCTTTCTCCTGAGGCAAAAGCTTTTGGAGCCTGTCGCCTGTCCTGGAAGTAGCTCTTGTAGACCAGGCTGCCTGCCTGTCTTCCGAGTGCTGGGATTACATGTGCCACCACTAGTGGTGTTTCTCACATCTGCTCACAAGGGCAATTGGCACACGACTAGTTACAGCCTACCAATGCTAAGACAGGTGCAGAATCTTGCTGTCTGGCCTTCTCTCTGAGCCTAAATGAATCGGCAGGTGTTCAGCTCAGCTTCAGTTATGCGGAGTGAAATGGACGAAGCCCCGCTTTCCAGGGTCCAGGCAATGACTCTGAAGTTCTCTTGTGTTTGAAGCCATCCTGTTTCCAGCTAAGCCTCGCACAGGGGAGAGAGAGGGCCGAGGGTGGAAAGCAGAGCACTCACGGGCTTGGGCTTGATTCCAGGATGGACACATTGCCCTTCATCTTGCGGTGAGGCGCTGTCAGATGGAGGTCATCAAGACCCTCCTTGGCCACGGGTGCTTCGTGGATTTCCAAGACAGGCACGGCAACACGCCCCTGCACGTGGCCTGCAAAGACGGCAGCGCACCTATCGTGATGGCCCTCTGCGAAGCCAGCTGCAATCTGGACATCTCAAACAAGGTACTTGCAGGGGGTGGGATCCCCAGATTCCCACCGGCTGCCTGGTTCTTGCCAAGTTTATAATATTTTCTTGTCATAGCTGAGGATGATGGTTGCTAGGGGACAGTGCCATTTTGAGCCGTGTGACTGTTGAGTGGTTTCCCAGAGTGACAGAAAATTGGGACCTTAACATACACTTCTCGCCTATCCTGGCCTCCCACTTTTGTGTTTGTAAAATGAATGGATGTGCGTGTATGTGTACATGTGTGTGTGTGCATGTGTTTGTGTGTGTGCGTGACCTGTGCATGTGTACACATAGACACATGCTTGTGTTTCCAAGAAGAGTTGAAACTCATGGTATAAACAAAGGCCGCTTTCCCACACACACCGTCCTCAGTAAATACTTTCGACGCTGTGTTCTGATCAAGGTTCCGGGTGCACTGTCTTCCTTGTCTCTGATGGGTTGTCTGTGGGCAAAAGATCCAAATACAGTTGTATATGTGTGCATGCATACACACTATGCAAATTTGGTAAAACCAAGGGAATACTGTCAACTTATAAGTAATAAAGGGGGCTGGAGAGATGGCTCAGTGGTTAAGAGCACCGCCTGCTCTTCCAAAGGTCCTGAGTTCAATTCCCAGCAACCACATTGTAGCTCACAACCATCTGCAGTGAGATCTGGTGCTCTCTTCTGGCCTGCAGGCACACATTCAGACAGAATACTGAGACTACTGTATACATAATAAATAAATAAAATCTTAAAAAATATAAGTAATAAAGGAATGAAAATAATTACATGTTATCAGTCCCTAAAAAGCAGATTCTGGACTGTAGCTGTCACCAGCCATTTCACTGGATCCCACATCGATTTTCAGTACAAAATAAGAACAGTAAAATATTTGTGTAGTCTCAGTGTGTAACTCTGTGAAAGGCAGGCACACTCTCTTCTTAAGGTCATGTTAAAATGAAGTTGAGAAGAAAAAATTTAAACTGCAGGAGAGGTCAGTTTATAGGTGGTATATATGCTCCATAGGGCTTTATGATTTTGTTCAAGGTAAGATAATTAATACACGGAACAGCTGGAGAATCGTCTTGCTGTTCCTCTTGCAGTTACAAGATTAACTGTGGTGCAAACTGAAGTTGGTAATCCTCAGATTCTGGGGCCCTGTGAAGGCCGTATCCTGGGTCTTCTCTTTAGCTGCTTCTTGCTGTCCTGGTTTTCCTTTCCTCATCGCGCCAAGAGAGATATTTGAGTGGCTTAAGAGGGAGGCCAAATGGCCCCAATGGACGTGTGCTCATTAGACTTCCTTCAGCCTTCATGCAGGCGGCACGGTGGACAGCCTGTGCGCAGCATTTGGGCTACACCAGCTTAGGATGGACAAGGCCCAGAGTTCAGTTCCAATATAAAACAAGAAAAGCATGTCCTATCTTGTGTCTAAAGACAAAATCTTATTAAACACGTCCATTAGAAAGTCCAGCTTTGTTGGGCATGGTGGCACACACTTATACTCCCCGTACCTGTGACGTAGAGGCAGGATTATAAATTTGAGGCAAGTCTGGGCTACGTGCGAAGAGCTGCCTGTCTCCAGCACAAAATCCACCAAGACGAGTTTAGGTTTCCATGTTTAAAAACACCTGGCCTGGGATGAGGAGAGGCCTGTGGTCCTGTTCACAGCACCACAAAAGTGGACAGAGCGGACACTTGGCTCATTTGGTGGGAACTTGCCACAGTGGTTCACAGATTTGGGTATGCCGATCACACACCGTGCTGGTGATTCTGGCCGTGCGTGGTGCTCATCCAAGGCGAAACCTCGAGTTGCAGAGGGACAGCTTGCGATCTGCAGCTTGTCCAGACTTGTGTGGAGCCTTCTGGCTGTGCTCTCGTGTGCTGAATGGCATCACACTGGGGACGGACACGGGAGGAAGCTGACTTTGCTTTATAGAAGCCACTTTTGTAGCCTACCCGTCCCGAGAGGTAGTGCTCTACTGACCCACTCCCACGCTCCCTCTGTCTCCTCGCCCGCTCTTTCCCTGTTTCTGTCCCTCTGTCCTTTTCCCAGCGTCCTTCCATCCCTGACCCTCTCTCCCCGTACCTTTCTGCCTTTCCTCTGGTGAAGAAGCAGATATTTAAAGTCGTGTGCAGGGGAAAGTAAGTCCCAGCCACAGCTCCCCCCCCCCCCAAGTCTGTCCAGTCTGTCTTTACTCAGGCCCACACGGGTAGCCATTTGTCAGAGCAGACGTAGCACAGTGGTGTCCCGTGCTCCTCAGGCAGGCTGCCATTCCTTCCCCATAGTGCTGTGCTGCTAGATTAGAGTCCTCAGGAGATAAACTTGACCATTCAAATCCTGCTGTTCTCACACCAAGAGGGAAGGGACTTGTCACTCTATGGTGACATTTCTTCCTGCTTAATTTGAAGTTGAGGGTGGTTGCTTCTTAACCCAGTAGTGTTAGCGAACAGATATGAGAGAAAGTAAGGGCTGACATCAGTGTCACTAAGGTAGAAACCTCACAGGGCACCTCACCCAGACAGACAGACAGACAGACAGACAGACACCACCCACACCTATGACAAGCAACGGACATCAGGTGGGATAGGTGCACAGCCTGATCTTGCACAGCCCAGGTCCTCGAGGAAGTGAGGATTCAGCCATGGGTGGTTCTACCTTTAGGCTACTTTAGAAAACCAGGCTCACAATACAAAGTGGTAAATCCCCTGCCTGCCGTCACTGCTGGGGCAGGCATGGGGCAGGCACAAGGTGCTCCGGAAAGAGGGAGGAATCTGAAAGTTTGCTTCTTGGAAGTGACAGATCCAGCTGGATGAAGAGGTCAGGAGAGGCAGCTTTAGACTGAGCCTTCATGTGCAGCTCCTGAGGGCTGTGGTGCCCACAGCGCAGGTATGCAGCTCCTGAGGGCACAGGTGATGGGAAACGGGAGAAAAC
This sequence comes from Microtus ochrogaster, assembly GCF_000317375.1. NCBI lineage: Eukaryota > Metazoa > Chordata > Mammalia > Rodentia > Cricetidae > Microtus > Microtus ochrogaster. The sequence continues at coordinate 61,379,460 of NC_022018.1, forward strand.
GGAGCTGGAAGGAGCCCTGGGGGTCCAGACATGAAAAGCCTAGAGTGTTACACTAAGGAATTCTTAGTCACATCCAGTGCCACACACCAGAGGGAAGTGGTGGCTGAAGGGTTAGAAGTTCAAGGCCAGCCCAGGCTACATGAGACCCTGTCCTAAACTTACTTTATGAGGTTCTTAAAAAGGGTCCATTTCCTTATTGCCTTCCCTTTTAGTCCTCCTCCCCTGTATAAAACTGTGTGCCGGAGTTCTCTGCCTTACATTTCATCTCCCACACGGTTCGCCCGGATCTGCGCAGCCACCTCCTTACCTTCTCACCTTAACTCCTGCAGGCTTGAAAGTTAGGAGTTGTTTTCTAACACCTGTAAAGAGGATGGCAAAACAAAACCCACGTCACAGCTCTGTTGGCAGAAGGAATGCCGTGGAACGCTCCTTCCGGCTCTGCTCCCTGCGGGCTGGCTACGGGCGTCACCATGGCCTGAGTAGCATTCAGACTTTCCAAAGCACGCCACAGACTGAGTTACAGATACAGAAACCCGTGTCAGGAGGATAAGCCAGTAATGGATCGAAGAATGTGATCATGTGTTCGTCAGTTCAGTTGTTTGTCTCCTACCTCCTACTAGAAGATTCCTAGATGTGAGCTGGGAGGCAAATGCTCTGGGGTGTTAATGGAGAGTGCAGAGCAGGAGGCCGTGGGGAAGAGGCTCAGTGGCACTGAGGGTTTGAGTTTCTGCCACACTCCTCCTATATGAAACCCTTGAAATGACAATGTATTGACCCATGTAAAAATAAACACTGCAAGCAAATATTCCCAAGATCCGACTGTTCACGTACTCCGTACTGTCTCGCTGATTTTTATTCAGAGCAAACGATTTTGTAATTTCACTGTTGTGCTTGTGGAGTCTCTTAGCCTCCAAACTTAGCAGCCTCTGAGAAAGATCAAACACCTGTGGAGAGGCATCCCCTCTCTTACTCCGTGCATGCTCACAGTCACCAGGGTGCATGGTTGCTGCGTCTTGCACTGGTGCTCCCCCTGTGGATGGGGTAGGAAGGGTGCCTCCCTCTTCCCCATTTCACAAGATTATTTTTGAAATGTAAACATTTTAAAAATATTACTTTATGTATTTGGGTATTTTGTCTGCTTATATTATTGTGCACCACACGTGCGCCTGGTGCTCACTGGGGTCAGAGAAGGTGTTGGATCCCCTGAACTGGAGTTAAGGATGGCTGTGAGCTTCTGTGTGGGTGCTAGATCCTCCGGAAGAAGAGCTAGTTCACTTAACGGTGGACTACCTCTCCAACCCCTGTTTTCAAGACCTTTATTTCTTAGTGTAGAGGCTGATAACTCCTCAGAGCAGACCTGCAAAGGCAAGTGTCACCGAGGGGAGAGCCGGCAGTCTAATACACCTACTCTGAGTTCCTTGGAGGAGATATTCACCCGTATCCTTCAAGCCTTAAGACAGTGGCTGTTATCCCTGGGGCTTCACTGCAGCGCCCCAGGGTGCATGACACGCAGCTTGAGAACCACAGGCATAAAAGCCATGATAGGCATGATCTTGAAGCATCACTTCCTCAGAGTGCCCTCCACAGCCCTTCTCCTTTTGCCTCCCCGGCTCTCTGGATCTGAACTGAATGATGCAGGCACACATGGAGGTCTGGGCACTTGTGCTCTTGCCTCTTGCCTTTCTCTCGGCCGACACAGCAGGGAACTTGGTTACCCTGTGGCGAGCCTCCTCATTTGCCCTTTGAAGGTGTATTTGAAGCTAGTCTTTCAACTTCAGAGTACCTGAAAATGTTCTGCCTGGCAGGCTTGCCTGAGTGGGAGCCAGAACCTCCTCTTTAGTTCTGGTGGGCCCAGGCCCCTTACGTAATGCTGTCTCTCCCCCAACGACAGTGGCTGTGAGCTATGGGCTTTTGCAGGCAACAGCCAAGAGAACGCCTTTGGTATTTTCTCTTTCCTCTTCCCAGTATGGACGTACTCCTCTCCACCTTGCAGCCAACAATGGGATCCTGGACGTGGTCCGCTACCTCTGCCTGATGGGCGCCAACGTGGAGGCTCTGACCTCGGTGAGTACCAGGCAGGTGCGGGTGTTTGGCTGCGGAGAGCCATGGAAACTTCTCATGCCTCAAGGGCACGGGGAGAAAGGTATTGCCTGGCAACTGCATTCTAAAGCAGACAGGTTGCTATTAAGCTTTAACTCTCGGCTGCAGTTACATAAACATTTGCCCACACAGACCCAGTTTAATATCTAGTTAATGTTTCATCCTTTTCTCATCTCGCCAGCCCGCTCCGCCAGCGACCTGCTGGCTCGCGCTGGCCTTTTGTTTACCGTGTTACACAACCCAACCGTGCTGCTTAACTCTCTATTCCAGTACGGATTTCTCTTTCGCAAGTGCTTCCCGTTGGCCCCAGGGCACAGGAGGCCCGTTGCCTGTGGGAGGAGCTGGATCCCCTGTGTCACCCTGGGGGTCATGAGCGGCTGAAAGGCAAAGGGCGGGTGTCTACAGTTTAGTGTCTGCCTTGCTGCTGGGCCTGAACGTTGCTTTTAAGCCAGACACAGTCCTTTCCTCTCGCTTCTCGCTTCAGGCCCAGTACCCCAACAGCTTCGCATTTCCCAAAATACCAGAGATAAGAGTTTGGCCAACAAGATGAGGTGGCCATGAACTATTGCTCAAGTTGCTGCTGGCCCAACCGTGGGTTGACTGTGTGGGGAGGTCTTGACCTTCACAGACCTTAGCTTTGCTGGCAGTCAGTTGTGAAGGCGATCACGTGGCATTTGATGTGGCAGCCCACCTGAGGCTCTGAGGTCGGAAGCGCAGCTCTGGTTCCCCGAGATCTTCAAGGTCTTAACCGAGCAGCCCGCGGCCAGCCACATCCATCCTGCTGCTTGTTTTCAGATGACGTTTCCCTGTGGCAGAGCCGGTCTCTTCATTCACCTGTTGTCTTTGTGCATGCTGGAGAGCCCCAGACACCTGGCGTGATCCGCAGAGTCTGTGTGTAGGTCTTTGCGGTGCCAGCCACTCTCAGGACCGAACAGTTCTGTTCTCTGCAGAGCTGGGCTCTCTGTAGGCACAGATGTTAACAATGCCCTGTGTGGGATGGGCACGCTTCTCAGGGTATTTCTTTACCCCTGCCGTACAAGGACCTGAGCTGCCCTCATTCCTCTGTCAACCCATTCTTTACCTCCGGGTTAGTGATCCTGGCATAAAGCATCTCATGCATGCTTAAAAGGAAAAAAAAAAAAACATTTCTTCGACTCAGATGATGCCTCATAGGAAAAACAGAAACAAGGGTGATTTGAAATGCTGTCAGCTGCTGGAGCCAGAAATGTGTGTGGCCTCCGGTCTCTTTGTGTTCCTCTGTGAGCCCCTGGTTCTCTCCATTCACGCTTCTCTGTGGTGTCTGTCTCCTTTGTTCCCCACCACCATACTGCCAGGCCACCTTCTCCTCTGATCCCTGTCTCTTCCAGCTTCTAGAGGGGCTCTTCAGGGTTTTCTGTCCACACCTTATAGCTCCTCGCTTAGCCTCACCATTTACTCAGGCAGACATAGGGAAACTTCTAGAACATGAAAGAGGGATGCTGATCAGAGAGTCTTAACAGCCGATCTGGAGTCACTGGGTGAGGCAAGAGTCAGGTCCTGGGAAATTGGTGGAGCTGACCCTTCTGCAGGAGCTAGACATGGAGGATAGCCACTGAGTGATTTTGAAGTTATTAGAGGCTCCAGAAAAGCACCAAATACAGAGTCTTGAGCTGTAAGGATTCCGGGGACCATGCAGCACTGAGAGCCTCCCGTGGCACCTGGCAATCTAGCCAGGGGAAGGCAGGCCTCTTCCTCTTAGAGCAATGTTGCCTTTGTGTGAGGAGTGGGGTGGCCGAGTGCTGAGGACCTCACCAAAAACGAAGCCCAGACTTTGTTATTGTTTCAGATTCTCTAGCAGCTCCGCTAAAAACAACAGATGAAGCAAATTTCAGTAGAGCATCAGAATATCATCTCAACAGTGTTTTAAGATTGTTAATGTCTTTCCTATTGTCTCACCTGTACCAAGTTTTTAGTGCCTTGTGTGTTCTGCGCTGACATCCATTTTTTTCTGGATCACATTTCTGACTCTGGGCTGGGGCTGCTGCCCCGTGGGACAGTCGTACCAGTAACTTTTTCTGGTTCCTTCTGAGAAGAGTGTCCAAGCAACACTTGGCTCCACAGCGCCTTCTAGTGTCTCTCCTGGTTTGATCTTTTTTTTTTTCACAATCAAGGTTTTATTACTGGTTAGAAAAACATTGCAGCAGTGACATTAAAGAACCCCTCTCCACTCTGCAGTACAGAAATATAGTTTTCCAAGGGTCACTCTGGTGGAGTCTCAACAGTTTTCCACTCAACTTCTTTTCTGCAAATTTTCTCTTCTTAGTTATTGTATTCTTGAAGAGCCTGAAAAAATATGGAACGCTTCACAAACTTGCAGGAATGGTTTCTGAGGGCTCCTGCCTTTCCTCTTGCCTTCCCCCTCCCCGACTCTCCATTGGCTTGTCTTCCTCAACCACTAACTCAGCAGAGGCCCGTCCCTCTAGGAACTTGTCTCTTTTAGTATAAATGAAGACAGATTACCAAAGAAGTGGCTGGGTACGGTGGTGTACATCTTTGATACCAGGACTCAGGAAGCAAAGGAAAGCAAATCTTTGAGTTCAAGGCCAGCCTGGTCTGCATAGAGAGTTCTAGGCCAGCTAGAGCTACATAGTGAGATGCTGTCTCAAAAATAAAATGAAACGGTATGTGATCAAAATGATCAAGGCATGTAAGTCATCTGTAGGACCTTTGTAGGTCCACGTGGGCCATGGAATAACTGAAAGCCACCCCAGGGACAGTGGCTGGCCTCCACGCTTTCTCTGATGTAACTCCCTCTGACTTGGTCTCTTCCTCTTACTGCCCAGCAAGTACCAGTGGCTCCTGTTAATCCTTTTTCTTAGTCCTGACCCACTTTTGCCTCCCTACACCTTCCTCGTCTCTGCCTATGCCTGCCTCTGACTCTTTCCCCTGTTCCTGGATACCTGTTGTCCAGCCTTCCTTGTTTTCTCTCTGGGTCCCAGGTCTGCAGCTTCACTTGAACACCAGGCCCTCCTCCATGTCTCTGGACCTGCACGTCCTCAGAGCTCAGCCTTGAATGTTACCTTGGAAAGTCTGAGGCAGCCACACCCTGCTTCTTTCCCTCCCAAAGGCATTCCATGCAGAGTCAGTTTGATGAGATGGTTGGGGGTTGCAGTGTCCAATAAGGAACCCCGTTCAACCCATAGCCAAGGAGAATGCCTGGCCTGCCTGTTGGATCCATCTCAGGATTTTAGGGACAGAGTAAGAACAGGGTGACCCTGACTTTGAAGCACCCCTCTGTGGAACACACACCTGAGCTGCACTTTCAGCCTGGGTTGAGCGTTCATTCCCAGCCTGGCAATTTTGTTCCCAAGAGACACTTGGAATTCTCTGGAGACATGCGGTTTTCCGGCTAGATGTTATGGAATGTTCCCGGCCCCTTGGCAGATGGCAGAGTGTTGTTAGCCACTGTATAAGGTAGAAAATGGCTTTCCACAGCAGAGAATGACATAATCCAGTAGAACTGAGATTAGGAATTGCTGGGCTTGAGAGACCCCATGAGTATCTCCGGAGTTGCTTAAGCTGAAGAGCTGGGAGTTTGGCAGGCAGACAGACTTTCGGCATTCCAGGCCGCCACGGGATGGCTCGCCTCCAAGTGCTGGTAATGAAGCCATAGACTTACTTTTCTTTTGCTGAATAGGTGTCTTCATTGACTTGAAAATTGGTTTTTAGGGCTGAATAAAACTTCAGCTCAACGGTTGTGTCCTTCTCCTTTGGTGTGTGTGTGTGGTGGGGGTGGGGTGAGGTACAGCCACAGCTCCTGTCCCTCTGAGGGACCGTGAGGTCAGGGGGTACAGCCACAGCTCCTGTCCCTCTGAGGGACTGTGAGGTCACTCTTGTGCCTCACTGTGAACTGGATCAGGTCTGGACCAGAAGGTTCCCTGGAGATGGTCATACCCATGGTATATAAATAAGAATATATCCCTTCATATGAAACCATGGCCCCGTGAGAAGTCTAATTAAACAGTAAAGATCAAAGTGCTGTGGACTCTTAGGTCCCCACTCAGTGATTGTCGGCAACCAAACTGTGCTAGTCTGTGTTTGGAAGGCACAGTGATTCCCAGCCGTGGCACTGTCTGAGGGCCAGGTCTGTATGTGTTAGAACTGAGAGACATGAGCTGACACTGAAGCGGACACGCCTGACTGCTGTGTTAGAGACGGGGCCTCAGGGCAGGAAATCAGTCAGAGAATGAGCATGCGCTGAGTCTGTGGGTTGAGCATCTTTCTGCCATCCCCGCAGGACATTGATGTGTTCCTTGCTCTGACATCTTTTTTTCTTGGGCCACCAGATAAAATAAGGATTCTCTGGACAGGGAAACAAGCCGAGATATGGTCTTTTACCTGACTTTCTTCTAACCCTGCTGCGCCTGTTTCTTCCTCAAGCTGGTGTGTTTGGGTCTTAAGCAGTTCTGCTTTCCAGGGGAAGGGCACTCACTAATCGTCTGTCTCCTACAGGATGGCAAGACGGCTGAAGACCTTGCCAGGTCGGAACAGCACGAGCATGTGGCGGGGCTCTTGGCAAGACTACGGAAGGTGAGCTTCCCTTGAAGTTCTCGGCTTCGTTTTTCTGCGAGAAGTTTTTTGTGAGCTATTGGGGGAGGCATCAGACTTGGGTTTAGGAAGACCATCTGTCCATGTGCTGTCAGTGGGCACACATGCAGAAGCACCCATAGGGTTTCTTCTACATTTGGCTGTAAAAAAATGAATTTGGGGGCTGGAGGGATAGGCTCAGTGGCTAAGAGCACTGGTTGCTCTTACAGAGGGCCAGAGATCAATTCCCAGCATCTCCATGGCAGTTCACAACCATCTGTAAGCCCCATGCTTACAGGAGATCCAACATCTCCTCAGACACCAGGCAGACACACAAACTAGCTTGGTATTTCCCTTCACTGAGTTCGTTTGGTTTTCCCAACCCTTTCTCTGCTAACCATCCTGTCTTAGCTAGAATTTCTATTGCTATGAAGAGATGCTATGACCATGGCAATCCTTATAAAGGAAAACATTTAATGGAGCTGGCTTGCAGTTTCAGAGGCTTAGTCTATTATCATGGTAGGTGGCATGCAGGCCAACCTGGTGCTGGAGAGGGGGCTGAGAGTTCTACATCTTGATCTTCAGGGAACAGGAAGTGAGCTGCGTACCACACTGAGCACAACTTGAGCAAAGGAGACCTCAAAGCCTGCCCCCACAGGGAAATACTTCCTCCAACAAGGCCACACATCTTAGGGAGTGCCACTCCCTATGAGCTTATGGGGGCCAATTGCATTCAAACCATCACACACCCCTACAGTGGAGGGGGACAGACACTGATGATGTCTCTTTCCCTCTTTTGTTTTGAATTCCCAGCTCCTGTTTATAAAGACATAAAACTAGCAAATACAGGTGTAAGATCTGCAGCCTGTTTCATGCATCTAGAGACTTCAGAATGCTTAATCCCTTTCGGTTAAGATATCTATTTGTTGCCAGGCAGTGATGGTGCACGCCTTTAATCCCAGCACTCTGGAGGCAGAGGCAGGTGGATCTCTGTGAGTTTGAGGCCAGAACAGTCTCCAAAGCTACACAGAGAAACCCTGTCTCGAAAAACCAAATTTAAAAAAAGAAAGAAAGAAAAGAAAAGATATCTATTTGTTAACACACAAAGGTATCCACTGTAGTTCTATTTATTTATTTTTGTTTGTTTTTTTTAATTTATTTATTTATTAAGGATTTCTGCCTCCTCCCCGCCACCGCCTCCCATTTCCCTCCCCCCTCCCGAAATAATTATTTTTGTTTATTTATTATGTATACAATATTCTGTCTGTGTGTATGCCTGCAGGCCGGAAGAGGGCACCAGACCTCTTTACAGATGGTTGTGAGCCACCATGTGGTTGCTGGGAATTGAACTCAGGACCTTTGGAAGAACAGGCAATGCTCTTAACCACTGAGCCATAACGTGTAGTAGCAAAAATTAGACACATCAGGTCACCGACACTAATGCGTAGCAAATTGTCACAGAGAACGGGATGGTGTTTCACCTTTATGGATGCTTAAGAAGAGGTTGTAAGTACAGGAGGTTAATGCTTAGGATGTTTCTAGGCTGAAGCAAAGAATAAAAAGATAAATTGTCCTCCCATTTTAGCCCTTACCCTAGGGCTGGGATGTAGCTCAGTTGGTAGAGATCTTCCAGAACATTCAAGAAACCCTGATTTCCATTGCTAGTGTGGAGGGTGCTGCTTACTGGATTTCTCCCTATGGCTTGTTCAGGGTAGCACCATCGACAGTGAGCTTGGTGCTCCCAAACTAATCATTCATCAAGAAAATTCCTCACAGATCTCCCGGTTTGGTGGAGGCAATTCCTTAGCTGAGGAGCCCTCTTCCGAGGTGACTCGAATTTATATCAAGTTGGCAAAAACTAAGGAGTGCAGGTGGCCTGGATTCTGGACCCAGCCCCATGAAGCTCTTGCTGGATGAACTGGTCCATTGCTCACCAAATCTATGTTTCAACATCTGTATTTGACCCATGGGTAGAGGTGGCACCTCACAGGATGGTATTTAGCGCCAAAAGAGTTGAGATAAATGTGTCCTGAGGACAGCACCTGCTCACATGGTTTCCTTTCTGGTTGGCACCCTGAAGAGCATCCCTAAAATGTGGCAACCCTGGGGTCGTGTAGCTGTTCTGTCATTTTATGTCCCCAGGGTTCACAGAGAAGGTGGGGAACTGGGCCTCAAAGAGACTGAGGGAGGGGTTAGTGGAAAGCCAAGAGCCCCATCTCACACACAGTATCCCCACTTTCTGAATCTCTCTGTGTGCACAGGGCCTATGTACTGTGTATTCCCAGCCAGCATGGGGACATCGCAGTGAGTCTGTGCCAAGAATCCCCCTCCCTGTAGCAGGTCAGATTACTCCCCCAGTGCCTGCAGGGAAAGTCAGGGTGCATTTGTTTGCGTTTCTCACTGGGTCACCAGGAGGGGAGACTGTTCAAACAGAGAACGTGGGAGAAGAGGGAAGGCCGCAGAGTGGCCACTGTGCCCTTCTGCCTTCTCTGCCACGCTCACCGGGGCATTCCTGGCGTTACAGGTGGGTGCAAGGCCTGTGTTGCAGACTATTTTGGTCTCCAGCCTCCAGGCCCCTGTTGTAACCTCTATTTTTCTCTCCTTTCCTTTGTGAAAACCAAAGGTTACCTCCACATACCGGGCTATGTTCCCTGTCTGTCTTAGAGCCACTTGAAGGAGAGGTGGGCCTTGGCCTTCCTCACTCAGGGACAGTCCACGTGGTCACTGCAGTTCTCCAAGGCTCACCCCCTGTGTTTTCACCTCCTAGGAAGGTAGTTTTGCTGTCAAGAAAATCAGGGGATTGACCTGTGGAAATAGATCCAAAGCCAGCCTGCCACTGCCACCAGAGAACTCCAGCGTGAGAGCCAGAGTGTCCGTGCTCATCACTAGGCAGTGAGGGCTGACACAGGAGGACCTCAGGAGCATCCCTGGTGGCTAGGACCACCAGGGGCCCAGGTCAATGCCAGGAGGTCGGGCTGAGCTGTGTGGAGTCTGCACTGGTCCAGTTCAATATGGAGGGCTTAGAACATTTGGTTCTTAGTGCGTTGTGGTTTGGTGGGCTCTGCAAGCATCACAACTGTGCCCTGGCTGCCCCTTGCCAGGGGAACTAACAGGAGGAAGGTGTCCCTTCTGTCACATGCATGCGCCTACACACACACACACACACAAAACACACACTCATGTGATTCCTTCCAGGAAACAGAGCTCATTAGCCTCGCCACCCCACACACCTGAGCTGCGCTGTCTAGCCAGACCAAGTTTTTTCATCTAAATGCAAGGTTGATGTGGCCGCAGGGAGTGGTCTGCTTTCCAATTGGCCTTGAAGTCCATTTTCGCTGCCACCTTTGTCCCTGCGATTTCCATGTTTATCAGACCTTTGGGGACTTGATTTTCTTGATTGTCTTTTCAGTCAGACTTTCCGTAAATTGATATTAAAAGTGCCCATGTCTAGGCAGAAGTGCTCAGGAATGTTTTGGAAAATGGACAGTGTTGGGAGTTGCCCAGAATTAAAATTCACCAGGAGTGAAGAGCATTTGTATAATTAGGGTCTTACAGCTTCTGCCTCGTGCTGGAAGCGCTGTCTCTTCTCTGGGCTCTTATCTGGCGTCTCCAGATTGCTGGTCATCTTCCTCTCCAGCCTGTGGGTTTAGTCATCTTTCCTGGTGGGAAAGTGGATGCTAATTTGCCAGGGGAAAAGTTGCTGTAGAAAGAAAACTGTAAACCCAGAGACCTTTTCTAGGTTCAGGCTGTGGTGTCAGGGTCTGGAGGAGAGACTAGTGGGAGCCATTGACAGCCAGCATGGTGCTGGACTTGGCTGGCCAATTGCTAACAAATGAGTAACTACCCTAAGCAAGCACTTAAAGCAAGCTCCTCAGTGGGGAGTGTAACCTGTCTGACAACCCCCTCCCCCACAACCGCCTGGAAGGTTCCAGATCATAAACCCATACTCCTTCGTGTTCTCTTACCAAATGATGTCCAGTCTGAACAGAGAGAACTCACCCAAACGTCTAGCGCCCTTGGCCTTGTGTGTGATCCAGTCACATCCACAGACCCAAGGAACACACACTGGTGCACACCATAAGACCTGAGAAAGACTGAAGAAGCACCATTGCCCCAGCTGGCTGACAAGCTCCTACCTGGCCAGTCTGGGTTGGAGCTAGGTCTAGCCTTAGAGCTATTCACTCAGTTAACTATTCACTCTGGTGAACTATAATCGCGCTTCCCTCCAAACCAGTTAACATACACAGCACCTTCTAGAACTGGGCTGGAGCCATTCATTCCTTAGGGTAGGAAAACAGCTGATGAAAACGGCCTTCCAGGCTCCTCAGCTTGTCTCTGCTGTGCCATCTAGTGGCCAGAAGTGAAAATGCTCCAACTGCCCATGGAGGGCTATAGAAACCTGTGTCAACTCGTTGGGTTTAGTAGATTCTCCAGGGTTTGAAGTGAGGAGCAGGAGAAATCATCCCGCAGCATGTGATTAGAGTCCCTAACACATGAGGATGAGGATTTTTTTGCGCTTTCTTGTTTTCCAAGACTGCAGTATACTCCTCCCACCCCCGTGAGAAAGTATTCCTCCTGGCTTAAGTTCTAAAACTGCAGTTCTCAACCTAGGGGCCAAGTGACCCTTTCAGAGGGGTCACCTAAGACCATGGGAAAAAACAGATATTTATATTATGATTCATAACAGTAGCAAAATCACAGTTACGAAGTAGCCATGAAACTAATTTTATGGTTGGGGGGTCACTGCAACATGAGGGACTGTATTAACCAGTTGCAATGTTAGGAAGGTTGGGAAACACTGCTCTAGAGCCTCCAGGCCAAGACTGTCATCTCTTGGTGGACAGAAGAGAAGGCATGAAAGGAACCTGGACATAGGCAGGAGGGGGTAATGTAGGATTCCTTCCTTGGAAACCCACTCCAGTCTGATGTCCCTGGCCCCCACTTTAAAGGTGAGAATATGTGTTTGCTTGCATGATCACCCAGAGTTAAGGGCCTCATATAAAAGCCAAGGTATAGATTTAGCCAAACACTGTCCTCTTTTATAAAACAAGGTGTGTTGAAATCGGTTATTAATTAGCTGGCTGGCATATGATTTAGGCATGAGTGACCAGCCCCAGCTCTGGAGGCAGGTGGGCATGCTCCACTGCCCCAGTAGTGAATGGGTTTGCCTCTGAAACAAAGCCACAAAGAGGTACCAAAGTGACGAGCCACACCCTGTGGAAAGATAAGTAGGGAGGGCTCACTTTGCCCACTTTCCTAGTGGTGGTTTATGAATCTTACTGAAGTCTAGAGGCCACCACGGTTACCTCGTGTTTAAGACAGTGCCCCAATGGGGCTGTCTTCAGTGAGATGGCCTGAGAATGGCTTGTGTGGTCCCCTGTGCCTGAGATTCCGTCTCCTGTCTGTGTGTGTTCCGTTCACCTCCCTTTTACACTCTGCGAAGGACCGAGGAGCCTTTGACACTCCACAAAGGGTAAAGGGTCCAGTAGTAGATTCTGATTTACTCCATGTCCTGTTTCCTTACCTGGCCAAGGGGAGCTGTAGACACAGCTTCTGTGTCAGTCACCTGGGAGCTCACGACACTCCTTCCATAAGGCCATCCCACTGATCTAAGAACATCTTGCGGATGGATCCTTCTCTGTAAAATCTCAGACTCAGCGTGAAAATGCTGGGCCCTGGGTCCCTGGTGCCCTGGTAGTGATCTAGGGAGCCTGCCATCGCCCCGGAGTTACTGAGCATTCACCACAGGTGCCCATTGGACTGTTGGCACAGCAACTCGAGCAGCACAGTTCCAGGGTTAGCAAGGGCCCCAACAGTCTCAATGCATAATAAAGGCCAAACAGAAGTCTAGACAGGACCAAAAAGATGGCTTAGGAAATAGAGGTGTCTGTTATCAGCCTGAGGCCCCTCATGGTGGAAGGAGAGAACCGTCCCTTTCATGTAGCCTCTAACACGTACGGCAGCGTGCACACAAGATAAGAAAGAAAAGAAGAAAAAAAGAAAAAGAAAAAAGAAAGAAAGAAAGGTTTAAACACTGTATGAGCAAACCAATTTGCAAGATACTTGTAATCTTGGAAAACTCTGCTCCCCTCCCCCACCCCCCAGTTATGTGCAAACGTGCACCTAAGCCCTAAGCTGAGAAGACTTCTCGGAAGATTTCTCTCGTGTGTAAACACTGATCAGGTACTCAGAAGTCCCCGGGGACCCAGAATATCCTTCACTGTAGGAGATATAGAGGCACACCTTTCCATCCAGTGCCCAAACACCCTCACGTGGTGGGATCTAAAATACATCCATTTCCCATAGCGCCCAGGAGGGGGCAGTAGTGTCACCAGGGATCTAAAATACAGCCATCTCCCATACGTACCAAAACAGGCTTCTTGTGAAGGAACCAGAATTTCCATACAAATAGAGAGACAGGCCTGCATATACCATCACAGTGGCCCTCAAGGAACCCCGTCACAACCCAGAAAGGGGCCATGACAACCCTCTTATGCCATGACAGTACCACCCATGCCCCAGGCTCTCTACACAGAAGAATAGACCCTTAGCTGGTCAGACAGAGTTCATCTTAGTTCATGCCTAAGTTGATGCTTCACGGGTTTTTCCACCCAATTTGTTTGGATCCAGATGCCATGGGAACAGGCAGATCCGGAGACAGGGGACAGAGGTTGCCAGGGGCCGAACAGATTGCAGGGGTAGTGAATGCCAATGGACCGGGAGTCCTGCAATGACAAAGGGGATTCTGAGATGGGCGAGCAGAGATGATTGACAGCAAGGGGAGAGACTAGAACCCCTGACGTCCATTCTTCAGAACGGTGACTGCATGCTGTGTGTTTTCCTTTAGCTTGGAAACATTTCTGTGGAGCCAGCAAAGAAATGTATTCCTGACTAGAGAAGGAAGTGCAGGCCCAGGCCCAGAAAGCCAAGAACCACGGGGTCCAGTCTGCTAAGAGCTTCACTTTTCCCCTCTTCCAGGACACACACAGAGGACTCTTCATCCAGCAGCTCCGACCCACGCAGAATCTCCAGCCAAGAATCAAGCTCAAACTGTTCGGCCACTCGGGCTCTGGGAAATCCACGCTGGTGGAGTCTCTCAAGTGTGGGCTGCTGAGGAGTTTCTTCAGAAGGCGCAGGCCCAGGCTCTCCTCCATGAACTCCACCCGCTTCCCTCCATCGCCCCTGGCTGCTAAGCCAACAGGTAGGCGCTCCCCCAGGCCACACTTCCTGAGGTTGTTGGGTTTACAGCCTTTCGGGTGAGGTGTGCCGGAGGCAAAGGCTGAGGTTCCAGCAGGTCCTTAGCTACTCTGGAGAAACTCACAGTGCTCCTGAAGTGAGACAAGTGTTGGGAGTTCTGAGCTCACACTCTGGGGTGACTCAGGCTGGGGGGGACTTGACTTTCCAAGGAACCTTACACACACTTCTCACCTGCGGCCACAGCCTTACTCTGTTCTGCGGCTCCCTTGGGGACGGTGGCCGTCCTGTTGTGTCTGTACCAGAGAGAGGGAGGCATTCAGTCTCCTGGGAACAACTCTTGACCGCCTGCCTAGGAAGTTGCTGATGACCCTCAGCCCAAAATAGGCTCTCCCTTCAAGTCTGCCTCCTGTTGCCACTAGAGGGCAATAGTCAACAATATTTTTTTCTGTGATTTCACAAGCTATAGCTTTTATTTTGCTATAAACAAGCCTGTCTCAGCCCAGTATCCACACCATGAACACTTATCACTGAGACGTAGGAAGAAAAGGCCTCCTGCCAATATTGCCTGCCCTCCTCTGCTACCTTGTGCCCACAGCCAGCTAACCATATCCACTCCTGTTAGGTGGTTGTCCTGGACACAAGTGCTGGGCATGAGACATTCCTGGGGGTCCCCAATGCTCCCGTGAGGCTTTGGAAGCTATAGAAAGATACACTGCAATGGACATGCATCTAATCTTTCATCCGGTAGCCCCTCCCTTTCCCAGACCCACCTCTTACCTCACCAACCACCCCTCTCCTCCTCGCCTGCTTTGGGAACCCCACATCCTGAGTCCTAACCCTTCGTTCTGCAGTCTCGGTGAGCATTAACAACCTGTACCCTGGCTGTGAGAACGTGAGCGTGAGGAGCCGCAGCATGATGTTTGAGCCGGGCCTCACCAAAGGGATGCTGGAAGTGTTTGTGGCTCCGTCCCATCACCTGCACTGCTCGGCCGATGACCAGTCCACCAAGGCCATCGACATCCAGAACGCTTATTTGAACGGTATGCCCCACCTACCCGGAGGGAAGGAACTTGGGTTTTTCTTTCACGGGGCTTCAAGTCCTGACCCAAAGGCAGCTTTTGCTAAGCAGTATCTGCTATATCCAGGGAAAGTCCTGTGCAGACTATTGATGGGGCGGACGCAGGCCTGAGCCATAGCTAGCTAACACACTAGAAGCAAAACTACATGGTTGGGCACTGTCAGCACCTAGCAAAACACTCAGCACCCAGTAGGTGCTTAATAAGTAGATTGGGTGATTAGTACCTTTTGAAAAGCAGACCCCCTGCCTGTTTAGGTGGGGATCTAATGGCACACACAGCCCCTCATGGTGATGAAGCAAGTTTGAAAAGGCGATGTTTTACACATTGACATACATCATGGCTAACACCGGCGTAGACGTGGAGAATTCTTTGAGTGTTTGGTTGTTGCTTTTGCTTATGAGACCCAGACTTTCATACAACCTAGGAGAGCCTCAGTGTAGCACCCCAGACTTCTACCTCCCTCTACCACCACCTTTCAACACTTCCCCTCTTAGTACCCCACACTGTAGAGTGGGGTACTCCTGCCAAGTCTCAAGTAGAAAGCATCATGGCAGGAGAGGCCGCATGCTGAGAAGAAGCCAGAGAGCTGGGATGTGGCCAACCTCTCTTTATAATAACCCACTCTCAAGGCCCTAAAGTTAATGAGGTGTTAACATCTACCTGAGGGCCTCGCACGTGACCACCTCCCATCATGCCCCAGGCTCTGCCATTCCATCAGGTCACTGGGGATGCAGCCTGCAGCTCACAGATCCTCAGCAGGGACAATGACACAGTGATGGGCATGCCCAGAGGGCATCGGGAGGGATGTGTGTGTGACAGAGCTGCTGTCCTGTCTGCCATGGGGAGACTTTCAGAAGATAGCAGGGTCATGTCAGGTCCAGATGTGTCCAACCCTTCAACACTGTGGCGTGACATCATTCACAGGTGTGTTGAATCACATTCCTAGCTATACTGGAATGTGGCCCATAGACCACAGGTTAAACACACTGATGAGGTCCTGTGATTATCTTAGTGAAAAAACATCGCATTACCTAAAGCTGAGATTATCTAACGCCAGCTTAAATGGGACACATTACCTGAAGCTGTGATTATCTAACACCAGCCTAAACGGGAATCACCTGAGATCTGTAACAGCATGGACTGCTGGGTCCCCAGGGCTTCCCCAAGGGCCCAGGTCTAAGAGCTCCTGATCCCAATGACTGGGATTAAAGTCCATGTCTCCCCCCCCATTTCAAACTGTGTTTTTCCCCAGCATCCCTGGACAGAGCTGGCCTGGCAACATGAAGAAAGGAGGCGCTCATATCTGGGCCTCACTCAAAATCCCCACCACAAACCAGGACTCCAGTGCTGAAAGTTCTATTTCTGGTCCGAGAACTTTCCATACTATGCTGAGCCTCCAATTACAGGGTGTGTGTGTTCTGCGTGTTTGGCTCATTCTCCTGTGGAATCTGACAGGACTGATCTCTTTCCATGATTGGTTCTCACCCTCTTTATATAATAATATGAAAGGGGAGAGAAAGCAAAAGTTTGTTTGTATGCACGCACTTCCATGTCTGCCTCTGGCCCCACACGCCTATAACATACATATATCTGCCGGCAATTTGGAGTAAATATACAGTAGATACAGCCAAGGCGATCTTAATGAAAACCTTTAGGGATAGATGAGAGGGATAGGCATAGAGCCCTGGGCAGGGACCTGTGCAGAAGTCGCTGTGTCCTGACACGGACACATGCTGCCGGTGTCACAAGCCCTGTGCAGAGTCCCTAGAATGCTAACAGCCCCTGAAGTTAGGTGGGATGTTTCCTGATTGCAGCCTTTGCTTTCTTTCTGAAGGAGTTGGTGATTTCAGTGTATGGGAGTTCTCTGGGAACCCCGTGTACTTTTGTTGCTATGACTACTTCGCTGCCAACGATCCCACATCCATCCATGTCATCGTTTTCAGTCTAGAAGAACCCTACGAGATCCAACTGAACCAAGTGATTTTCTGGCTCAGTTTCTTGAAGTCTCTGGTCCCAGTTGAAGAACCCATAGGTGAGCAAGGTCCTTCCTCCTCTGCCTCTGCGATGCTCCTCTTGGGGTCCTCGTGCTGGCCGCACTCAGACCCTACAGAATGGGACTCCCAGCTCTGACCTCCTCCCAGTTCTGAACCATCCCTGGTCTTCATTGCTGAGCGCACCGCGGAGTCCTCCGTCCACGGCTCCTGCTCCCTTCTGGAAAGTACTGGGGCATCAGCAGCAGAAGGGGTTATCTTTCCATCTGCTGCCCTGGTGAAAAGGCCCAGGCCGCCTGCCTCATGATGTTGGCTAGGGGGCTCGGCCTCCAACAGGAGCAGCTGTCCCTGGTTCGGGGCGATGCTCAGCAGCCATATTCCTTCGACCGAAAGCCCAGGCTCATGACATCAGCAGGGCTGATCTCCCAGGGGACGTAGTTTTGCCTCTTCTTTCTCCTTTGCCACATCTCTTTTAAAACACTCCTGTGAGCAGAGGCCATGCCTGTGTGAGTTGGAGACCACTTGTCTTCGGCTTTCTCCAGTGTGTGGTTTCATTCAGAAGGCTTTCTTTGTTCCCGTGAAAGCTGTCCGTGGTTGCAAATGTCTCCTTCACATGTGGTCTCTTTAAGGGAGCCCCCAAGAGCAGCTTTTTGTCCTGCAGTCTGCCCTTGTCTCTGCTGAGAACTCTAGCGGAGGGTCAGAACCAGAGGCCATACTCCCTAGTCCTGCCCTCTAGCCTTTGGGCAGGTTGTATGTCACCTGCACAGGGGGTCTAGGTAGGAGGCCAGCACATTCCTTTTGGGGCAGGAGAAACCAGCCAGGGAGGAGATCAGACTCTCAAAGGGTACACTTTCTCCCTCAGCTTTTGGAGGCAAGCTGAAGAACCCACTCCGTGTTGTCCTGGTGGCCACACATGCTGACATCATGAACATCCCTCGGCCTGCTGGAGGCGAGTTTGGATATGATAAGGATATATCCTTGCTGAAAGAGATCAGGAACAGGTGAGCGCAGCCCACGGGGGTGGGGGTGGGGGTGGGGGTGGGGTGAGCATCCAAACAGGGGAACTGGGTCCGGTGAGAGGATGCAGCAGAGAACATGTGGCCCTGCTCGGGTGGGGTGGGGTGGAGCGGGTGAAGGAACTTCCCACTCTGAGCGATCCTTTGTTGAACTTTTCATTTTCATCAAAGCAATGAGTACTAATTACACAGATAATACACCTGTTATACGCAAACAGAACATGGTAAAAGGCCACAGGCTGCTCTCACCTTCTCACCCAGTACCTCCACACAGAGGTGGCTTCTGTTCTCAGGTTTTTGGAATTGACATGGGTAGCAGCACCCTGGTCAATATTTCCCAACATGTCAATTGCAGATACACACTGGATTATAACATTACTTAGGTTAACGTCCAAGCTACATCATGGGGTAGGTTGGGATGGGATGGAACAGAACAGAATAGAAAAGATCCGAGTGCCTTCCTGTTGAGTATTATCATATAAGACCCTTGTTTCTCTTATAAAGAACTGGAGGTAAATATAAGTTTTTACTTAGAATCTGTTGGTAATTTTCATTGCTGTAGCGATACACCTGAAGTTGGGTAGCTAATAGAAGATGCTCTTAGCTAAGAGCTTAGGAAGCAAGAAGTCAAAACCCTATTTCATCAGTCCTGTGAGGACCCCTTGATCACATCACTTCCTGGTGTGTGGCATCATGGTGGACGATGTGTATGGATAGGAATTCAGGAAGGGATTTTGAATTAGGCTCTCTTGACAGTTCACAGACCTTCTGGAAGCTACCGTAATCCTTGGCACGGCAGCACCCCTGAAACTGTAGCGTTCAGTTAAGCCTGATTTCTTAAAGACCCCATTATACACATCACCTCCCTGGGGACAGAGCCTCTATAATGGAGGCACCCCTGGAAGACAGACCACATTCATTCCGTACCGTGTTCCAAGGCTCTATGAGCAAGCGTGAATTTGGCAGCTGGAGAGATGGCTGCTCTTCCAGGGTACCTGAGTTTGGTTCCCAGCACCCACACATATAGTTCACAACAGCCTGTAACTCCAGTTCTAGGGGACCCAGTGCCCTCTTGTGTATATTAAATTTAATATACATAAATTTAAAAAATGAATCATTAAAGCCTAAAGTTTGACATTGCAGTTTTTTGTAACATGCTGGCACTCGGATCTTGAATTATAATGAGAGATACAGCTGCTTTCCTCCTGGTGTGAGAAGAGGTCTATGTGAATAGTTTTAGAGCCGTGGTATGACTTTCTTGTCCTGTTTGATCTTTGCCTTCCCTCAGCAGCATTTTCTGCTCTTTGCAAAGTGAACACCCGAGCCTCTGCATCAGGAGGCTCTGACATCTTTCTGCCTTTTCTTCTACTTTCTCTTCTTCTACCGGCTTATATGATTGAAAAAGCACACTGATTTCCCACGCACAGCATCCAAAGGGACCAGCAGAGTTCACCCAACAGCAGGGACAGAGAGCGTCTTCAGGGTCACTAGGGTCCTCCCTGCTTCCCTCCCATCAGCCTCTGGGGCTAGTGGCTATGCGGCTCCTGCTTTGTCCATAGGTTCGGGAATGACCTCCATGTCTCAAATAAGCTGTTTGTGCTGGATGCGGGTGCGTCTGGGTCTAAGGACATCAAGGTTCTTCGGAATCACCTGCAAGAAATACGGAGTCAGATTGTCTCAGTGAGTACACATGGAGAGACCTGGACTCCACTGTGGAGACGCCAGCCTTGACCAAGGAGTTGACCCCACTGTACTGCCCTCACTTTGGTTTGATTTTCTGGGGGATAGGCTGACAGTAGGAGCCAGGACTAAGGTCTGTGTGCAAGTGATGTCCTCCTGTTACTCTGGGGGAGGCAGGAAGAGAGAGAAACAGACAAGGCAGTAGACGGAGGGTTGTTAGGGGCAACAGCCACCAATGCAGGATGTATCAAGTTCTTTACATATAACATTTCCTTTTATAAATTACACCAGCAGTTTTAGTCTGTTTATTTTAGTATGTGTAACAAATTCAGCAAAGAAAAATAACCACTAACAAAAGTAACCAAAGGATGTGTCCTGACAGACGAGACCATATTAGACTGAGTTCGCATCGCGGGTAAAATATGAAGGGAGCGTTGCATTTTCCCCAAATGTAATAGAGTTCTACCCAGAATCTGAGGAGGGCGGAGGGCATTGGGATGTTCATCTTGAAATGGAAATGGAAGAAGACAACAGGTTTCACAGGGTTATAATTAAAACCGCTAAGAGCAGCTTAGATGTTGCCCCCGGAGGTCACAGTGTCCACAGACATTCGCTAGCGAACAGAGAAGCTGAGCCGAAGAGATGGCTGAGTCTGTAAGTGCTCCCTCTGTGTACAGCATGATGTCTGGATCCCTAGCATCCTTAGAAAAGCCAAGCATGTAGGGGCACACGTGTACCCCAACCCTGTGGGAAAGAGGGGGTAGGTTAGAGGCAGGAGGATGCCAGAAGCTTGCTGGTCGGCTGCTTTGGTCAGTCAGTGAGTCCCAGGTGGAGAGCGATTGAGGAATACTACTGGCATACACGTGTGCACAAGCGTTGCGTGCACATACAAGAACACATACATGTATCAAGAAGGGGGGAGAAGGAAAAAATATTATTTCATTTTAACAGAGAAAATGTGACTTAATAAGCTGGCAAGTTGGTTGTCTGCTTGGGATGAACTAAGTTGGATGATCCCCAAAGTGGTTGACTCAAGCTTATCCGTGCAAACATGTAGAACAATAAATACCATGATGGGAATTCTGGAGGGTGTTTTTAGAATAACTCGGGACTTGGGGACTCCTTCTAAAAGTTTTCCAAGGAACTGTACCCCTTTGAAAACCAGTCTGTCTTTCCTCGTCAGAGAAAATCGTGCAGTAGAAAATGATGCATAGAGGAGGGAGGTATCTGTGCCTGTGACAGACGGAGGATTCCCTAGAGAGAGACAGGAGTGCCATGGTGGGAAAGGCTGAACCAGCCTCAGGGAGGTGACCAGTGCCCTGAGTGAATGTGCACTCGTCTCTGGCCCAGTGCTGCCACCCTGTACTCTGTGTCCTCTTCGGACATCCCTGCCTCCCCTAGCAAACACACCAGCCTGTGCCTCACAGATCCTTGCTTTCCTGTTGTGGTGGCACTGTGTCTCAGTCGCCATATGTGGGTGGTCTGGAGGCCTGGCCCCACAGATGGGGACAAATACTCGGGAAAGAAACCAGGTCTCCTCCCAGATCTGGAGCAAGGCGCCTGTCCCTTGTGCACAGGATGCCTTTGGATTCTCTGGGCATGCCTCTGCCATCACCAGCCACCCTCCAAGTCCAAATGAACTGTCTCTATCCTGGGCAGTTTTTCTTTTTCTTTTAAATGGTTTTCATTTTTTTTTCTATTTTATGTGTATGAACGTTTTTCCTGCATGTTGTTTTTGTTCACAAAGATCAGAAGATGTCAGATCCCCTGGAACAGCAGTTATGGAAGGTTATGAGCCACCATGTTGATGCTGGGAATGGAGTCCATTCCTCTGCAAGAGCAACAAACTCTCTAAACCCCAGAGCCATTTCTCCGGCTCCCAGTTCTGCTTTTTTTTTCTTTTTTAAATGAGGAGCGCATCTTAGGTGACATAAGATGCTATTTTGTGTCACTGGTAGTCTGACACCTCTGTGCTGCATGGCTTCCCGTTGGGAGGGTGTGGGATTATATGAATGTGGGGCATGTTATAACTTGGCTTGTTTTACCACCTTGGCTAGTGAGAGAATAATTTCGAGCCAACAACTGCCGTTGGCTATTGCTCTAAGGATATTCCATCAGCAGACCCCACGAATCCCCATGCTGATAGAATTCTCATTCTCTGTCGCACTTTGTGCATAACCTTACTGTTTCTAAGACCTAACTAGTGAGCGAGGAAGGGGCTGGAGCGAGAAGCCAGGAGCAAGGGCAGATCTGAGTGCAGCCTTAGGTGCCGGAGAGCGTGAGTCAAGTCCATCGTTCCTAAAGTACTGTTGTGAGGACACATCATCTCTTACACATCGAGCTGCTATCAAATCCCTCGAGTCTGATTATTAGATTATGCCTAGAGACAACCCTCGGTTAGCGATAGAGTCCTTCACTGAGCCAGTAAAGCGCTGACTTCTCTGGGCATGCACAGCGTGGATAAGTGATGTCTCTCCTGGGCTCCCAGAGCGTCAGCTGCACAGCGGCTAATCTGTCCCACCTGCCTGTGCAGGGCTGCCCTCCCATGACTCACCTGTGTGAGAAGATCATTTCAACGCTGCCCTCCTGGCGGAAACTCAACGGACCAAACCAGCTGATGTCGCTGCAGCAGTTCGTGTACGACGTGCAGGACCAGCTGAACCCCCTGGCCTCTGAGGATGACCTCAGGCGCATCGCGCAGCAGCTGCACAGCACGGGCGAGGTGAGGGCTGAGGGTGGGCGAGCTCCCGCTGCTAGAGGAGAAAGGACCCTGCTACCTGTGGTCTCTCATTCCACAAGGCTCTCTTCGCCCTGCCAAGTGGTCGGAATCTGGGCCTGGTCTTTCTGGGGTTTGAGGCTCTTTTGAGGGCTTGAACTAACGGCTTGCCTGATTTACCTACATCACAATAATAGTTTTCTGAAAGCGAAGCAGCAGTGCAGATCAGAAAGAAACACACTGACCAGACTGACAGCAGGTCACAGAGGTGAGGGTGGTCAAGAGCCTGGCTCTTCTTTATGAGGCCTGAAAGAGGGTAAGTCTGCGTACAAGGAGCAAGGTTTGGGAGGTTCTCTATTTTAATTGACAGGTTTAGGTTATGTAAGCTTTGGCTCAATGTGAATGTCCCTTCCCATGATGCACCTGATTTTTGTCATGTGCATGCTCAATTATGCATAGGTATAATATGATAACTGAGGCTTTTTTTTTTTTTTCCTGACACAGTTTTCCTCATTGTTTCTGCATCAAAACTGGTTCAGGCTGGGTCTGGCTCTCCTACTATCACACCCTGACATGAGTAGATTGAATAGAATGTTTGATGGCTGTTAAAAGGAGAGACTTATTCCGTTGTTCAGTGTGTGTGTGTGTGCTCGTGTGTGTGTGTGCTCGTGTGTGTGTGCTTGTGTGTGTGTGCTCGTGTGTGTGTGCTCGTGTGTGTGTGTGTGCTCGTGCGTGTGTGTGTGTGCTCGTGCATGTGTGTGTGCTCGTGTGTGTGTGTGCTCGTGTGTGTGTGCTCGTGTGTGTGCTCGTGTGTGTGTGCTCGTGTGTGTGTGCTCGTGTGTGCGTGTGCGTGTGTGCTCGTGTGTGTGTGC
>NC_022018.1:61403136-61416247 GCF_000317375.1 Microtus ochrogaster
GTGCTCGTGTGTGTGTGTGCTCGTGTGTGTGTGTGCTCGTGTGTGTGTGCTCGTGTGTGTGTGTGCTCGTGTGTGTGTGTGCTCGTGTGTGTGTGCTCATGTGTGCGTGTGCGTGTGTGCTCATGTGTGTGTGTGTGCATGCATACACGCATGTATGTGAGTAGTTTGATAGACATTGCAGTTCTAGGATGTTAACAGACTGCTAGGTGTGTTGTTTGGAGTGGAAGGTGTGTGCATCTCGGGCTAACAGTTGAATTATTAGAAGCGAGATGTATGCAAAGCTCACAACAGGAGGAGCAATCCCTTTCTATCAACGACTGGTCTGTTTTCTTTGGTTTGCTGCTGTCTTCTAGGCCCCATTAGTTAGCACTCTTGTCCTGGGCCACTGGGTCTCTCTTGCCCCCTCAGCCACCTACTAATTCCCTTTTCCTCCTGGCAGCTCTAGGCTGGCTGCTGTCAGGAAACTGGGAGGCCCTGGCTGTGGATGTAGTCCTGGGGTGGCAAATACTAAGAAAAACCCATGAGGTGCCATCATGACAGTGTCTGTGGACAGGAAGACACTCTAAGTCAGGACCCCTCAGCAAGCACACCCACCAGGAATGACAGAAATTGACTCTCAACTGCGTGGCACTTAGCCCAGTATGGAAACCGTCCTGACTGCATCCTGCATGCCTGTCCCCAGAAAATAGGGGCATTTGCCTCCTCCTTCCTAGGAAGTCGAGTGGCCACATGAGCTAGGCTGTGTCCAGAGCAGCAGCAGCGATTATTAACAATTAGAAGCATCTGGGGATATCGAAAACCACTGAGGTCATTGGTTTTGTCAGCTTGCATTTGTCTGAGTTGTGGGGTGCCACCTCAAGGCTTGCATTTGAGTTGTGTGGGTGTCATGTCAGGGTCTGCGTTTGTCTGAGTGGTGTATTCTTGAAACGAATACTGAATCTAGAGCCAGTGGCCCGGAAGGACCTCAAACAGTAAGGCCAGCTGATTGGCTGACTGACTGGGCAGAATGTAAAGTAACCGAATGCAAGGAAGAAGACAGGAACAGGGTGAAGGCATTTAGATGTTTAGACATAAAAGGCGACTTTCCCATGAGAATAAACTTTCTACTTTGATAGGGTACTCTTACCTCCTAGTTTTTGACCAGACATTTTCAAAGTCGCGATGTAGGATCTCCTCTCCCCTTGACCTTGAGACTTTAGGAAACGAAGATGGAAGAGAGAGAGAAAAGGAAAGGAACAGAGATGGAAGAGAGAGAGAAAAGGAAAGGAATGCTCGTGGTGGGGCCAGTTCTACGAGGCTGAATCCTTAAGTCTGGTTATGAACTACTAGCTCCTTAGTTTCCTCCTCCATGGGTCAGGCTTTGTTTTTCTAGACCCTAAAGAAATAGCGAAGTTAGTTAGGGCGAAATGGTAAAGGTAAAGGCCCTGTCTCCTCTGGAGAAGTTAAGTCTGAGGCTCAAACATGAAGTCCCAAGAAGCTGCACTAGGGCAGTGGCGCCCCATGGCCAGCAGGTGGAGCCAGAGGCGCCTGCACCGAAAGCCCGCCTGGGAACGCCATTATTCTTAGACAAACCTTTCAGGGCCAGGAAGGAAAAGGTGATTTCTGGCTTGGCTTTGCTTTATTTATTTATTTATTTATTTATTTTTTGTATATATACACACACACAAAAGTTTTTGTTGTTGTTTTTAAGTGTCTTTAAGCTTTATATTGTTTTAGTATGTTAGTTGCAATTTTTCTAGACCTTTTCTTAGAAAGTTCCATCACTATGGAAGCTAGGCATCATGGGATATGCTTGTAATCCTAGCCCTCAGAAAGCTGAGGCAAGAAGATGAAGAATTCAAGTCCTGCCTGGGCCACACAGTGACGCCTTATCTCAGACAAACAGAAAGATACTACCACAAAACCACACCTTCTCAACTGGCATTGAGAGAGTCTTTATATTCTGGTTCCTTTGCCTCCTTTCTCTCACCTTTTTTAAAATTTATTGTGCCATACTTCATTGTAAATCATTGCCTGTCTCCACGCAAAGCTCAGCAAAACACATGATCACAGTCCAGTGTTCATATGTACACAGCCCTGACTCAGGACAGTGGCTGAGTATACGGTCTTCGTCCAAGGGTCTCCATTTGCCCGGTAATCTCTTTTGACAGCTTCCTTTATTAATTGTGGGCTTTCCTAGACCCGGGTCCCATCAGAAGCCAGTCTGTTTGTCTTATTGTCTCTCTTTCATCGTCTCCCGCCAGTGTTTATTTGTTGCTTTGGGTTGTTACTACTTTCGCCTCCGTCTTTACGTACTTTGGATTTTTCCCTCCATGGGCCACGCTTCTGGGAAACGCCCCTCTGATGTTCCTGAACCACCTTAGGGCAGGGCTCGGGGGCGGCTTTAGAGATGGATCCACGCTGCAGAGTGTGGATTCCCCCTCTGGCCCGGGTGCCCTTTCCCTCTGGTGACTTTAAGCTGTCGCCTCTGGCAGATCAACATCATGCAGAGTGAGACGGTCCAGGACGTGCTGCTGCTCGACCCTCGGTGGCTCTGTACCAACGTCCTGGGGAAGCTGCTCTCCGTAGAGACCCCGCGGGCCCTACACCATTACCGGGGCCGTTATACCACGGAGGACATCCAACGCCTGGTCCCCGACAGTGATGTGGAGGAGCTGCTACAGATACTGGATGCCATGGACATCTGTGCCCGGGACCTGAGTAGTGGGACTATGGTGGATGTTCCCGCTCTGATCAAAACAGACAGCCTGCAGCGCTCCTGGGCGGATGAGGAGGATGAGGTGATGGTGTACGGCGGGGTGCGCATCGTCCCCGTGGAGCACCTCACTCCCTTCCCCTGTGGCATCTTCCACAAGGTTCAGGTCAACCTGTGCCGGTGGGTCCACCAGCAGAGTGCCGAGGGTGACGCCGACATCCGCCTGTGGGTGAGCGGCTGCAGGATTGCCAACCGCGGCGCCGAGCTGTTGGTGCTGCTGGTCAACCACGGCCAGGGCATCGAGGTTCAGGTGCGTGGGCTGGAGACGGAGAAGATCAAGTGCTGCCTCCTGCTGGACTCGGTGTGCAGCACCATCGAGAACGTCATGGCCACCACCTTGCCAGGGTTGTTGACAGTAAAGCACTACCTGAGCCCCCAGCAGCTGCGCGAACACCATGAGCCGGTCATGGTCTACCAGCCCCGCGACTTCTTCCGCGCTCAGACCCTGAAGGAGAGCTCCCTTACCAACACCATGGGAGGGTACAAGGAGAGCTTCAGCAGTATCACCTGCTTCGGGTGTCACGATGTCTACTCACAGGCCAGTCTCGGCATGGACATCCACGCGTCAGACCTGAGTCTGCTGACCCGGAGGAAACTCAGCCGTCTGCTTGACCCACCCGACCCCATGGGGAAGGACTGGTGCCTTCTGGCCATGAACCTGGGCCTCCCAGACATGGTGGCCAAGCACAACATCAGCACCAGGTCGCCTAGGGATTTCCTTCCCAGCCCAGCGCATGCCTTGCTGCAGGAATGGACCTCCTACCCCGAGAGTACGGTCGGCATCCTCATATCCAAACTCCGGGAGCTGGGGCGCCGAGACGCTGCCGACTTCTTACTGAAGGCCTCCTCCGTGTTCAAGATCAACCTTGATGGCAATGGCCAGGAGGCCTACGCCTCAAGCTGTAACAGTGGCACCTCGTACAATTCCATTAGCTCGGTGGTGTCCCGGTGAGGGCAGCCTTGGCTCGGGCAGGGTCTTTATGGACCGAGATGCAAGGGTGGTGGTGGGGCTCCCCATCCTTCGCAGTACATTCCTTCTGCTTCTGAAGACATCCCCCCCATCCTGTTCCTTGCTTCCCCACCTCCATTCCCCCCCCTCTCATGCATCCCCCAGTCAAGAGCAGACCACATGCTTCGCTTTGGCCACGCGGGAAGCTAGCGCCCCTCCTGTCAGTGTTTTGGACTCCATCTCTCGTTCTCTAATACCTTGCTTCATATTCATAATTTTATTGGAATTCCAAACTTTTCAATGAAAAAAATTTAAAGTTCCTTACCAATTATCCTTTTTAAAAAAAAAAAAGAAAAAGAAAGAAAGGAGCAGACATTTATCCGCAATGTGTATTTCTTACCTTTTCTCTGCTGTAGCAGCTCCTCAGCCTATCTCTTTTATATTTGTAGGAGAGGCTCCCATGCCTGGACCCCACTGTATGATTTATAAACAGACAGTATGTGAGTGCCTTTTGCAGAAGAGGGTGTGTTGAAATCGTCTGAGTCAGCCCGGCGCTGTCACCAAGGAAATGCTACCTCTCTGTCCCTTGCTGTGTGCTGATCATCGCCAGAGGTGCTTCACTCTGAGTTGTTGGTTTTGGTTTGGTATTCTCCCCTCCCCCCCTTTTTTTTTCTAGGGAGGGGGCTCTGTGTTTCATTTGGCAAGGAAAGAGGAAAAAGGAATCCTCCCCCATAGAGTGTTCATGGCCAGTGTTGCTGTAAGAAGACATCTTTTAAGTTGCTTTTGTTAAGACATCCATGTGAACATACATGTACATGAAACCCACCGACCGTCATGCCTCGCCGCTCCCTCCCATCTCCGGTAGAAGGTTGACACGGTGTAGGGTTATAGAGACCCGTGTTAAGAATTCCGAAGACCCCAGCTCATAATCTGTGGCAGTCCGTTGTCGTTGGCGCATAGCAGATGGGTCCTATGTTGAGATCCTGGTATGATCACTTCCTGTACTTGAAGTCTGAAAGAGAAAGAAAAGAGAAGAAACAAGATTTCTTGGGGTGATTGAGATTGTGATCGAATTCTAAATCACTATGAGGGACCATGTTTTAATTCTGTCCTGAGAAGCATGTTACGTTACCTTATCATCTGTACATATATATATGCACTATGTATATACATATATATATTAATACTGGTATTTTTACTTAATCTATAAGATGTCGTAAAAGAATTAAGTTTGTTTTTTTTCCTTTTGTTTTATAAATAAACTGTTGCGTATTGCATTTGATTGGTTAGTCCTTGATTCAGAAGAAGTTGTTCTCTCTTAAGTTTGGCTCCCAGTGTTCTGTTCCACGTCACCAACTAATCTAGAATACAGACAATCTAACTAACCTTCAGCC
Source organism: Microtus ochrogaster (assembly GCF_000317375.1). Taxonomy (NCBI): domain Eukaryota; kingdom Metazoa; phylum Chordata; class Mammalia; order Rodentia; family Cricetidae; genus Microtus; species Microtus ochrogaster. Next base: position 61,408,235 of record NC_022018.1, read on the forward strand.
CTTGGAAAGCACTGTGCTTGGTCTAAGTGCTTCTTTATTTATAAAATTAGATGACATGGTCCTTAGGACGGAGGTCCTTGTCTTCGGTGAATCCTCTGGCCAGAGTTGAACCAGGAAGATCCCCTGAAAAGATGTCAAGGAGTAACCATCACCTTTTTTAGTAGCTGGCATCTGAGATGCTTCCCCAAAGATCCATAAAGGTTTGGGTCCCCATTGTTGCACTACTGGAAGATGCCAGAGCCGTTAGCCTGTGCCTAACTGCATGTGTAGGTACGTGCCTGTAATCCAACCACTTAAGGGGTACAGGCAGGAGGATTAGAGGCTCAAGGTCACCTTGGACACGGCTACTTGAGACCCTTCCTCAGCTGGTGAAAGGAGAGCTGGAGGACAGTTGAGTGAGGAAGAGAGCTTGTTCCGCAAGCGTGAAGACCCGAGTGGGAATCCCTAGCACCCACTTAGCCAACCCCAGCACTGAGGGCCAGAGACGGGTGCCCTCTGCATGTGTCCCATTATGGTCTCCCATCTTAGCACGTGACCAGAACAGTGGAGCCAGCCGACCATGAACCCAAACTTCCAGATCAACAAAATGAACCTTTACTCTGTATAAGTTGAGCATCTTAGTTATTTGCTATGGTAACAGGAAACTGACAGACACACACCTTCACAGGCAAGAGGGATCCTTGGGAAACTCTTGGGGTACCCCTAGTGGAGGACTTAGCCATTCCCCCCATCTGTCCCAATGATTGCTTGCTGGAGACAATGTGCCCCCAGTTCGGAGTCAGAACAGCGCCCTTGTTAAGTCAGTTCTCTCCTTCCACGGTTACATGGGTGCCAGGGGTATAGTCAGGTTGGCATGCTTGCACAGTTTCTCTATCTCTGGAGACATCTTGCTGGCCCTAAGTTATTTCTTAAGTGATTGCACATAAGCATTAATAGTTAAACATGGGGATTCCTACCTAACATTGCATGGTAATAAGTCATGTTGCAAATGGACAGTTGGTTGGATAATATTACATTTATTTTTAATGTTAATTCTTAGCTCAGTGAGCATCACCATACTTAGATAATATTTGGAAGGGGCATGTTAAGCGACATTAGTGTCTTGAATACTCCCACTAAGTTTGGCAATTTCTCTATGAGTTCGTCGTCCATAGACTGGAACAGACATTCCAGCAGAGACTTCCAACAGACACGCATGTCCTGTTCCATGAGAAACCAAAATAAACCTAGGAGAACGAATACAAGATACGCAGGACCCGTGAGGCGGTGGTAAAGCTTGATAGTCATCCTCGCTGGACCTTAGAGCACAGATGTGGTCAGATGTTCTGTGTGTTTCTGTTACGGTGCTTTTAGATGAGATGGACAATGGAGTTAGTGGACTTTGTGTACATCGGATCGCCTCCCATCACACAGGTAAGTCTCGCTTGCCCTTCAGCTGAAGGCAGGGATGAAATAAAAGAACGTTGTCCTGCCAGCGGGTGTAAGTACCTCAGCAGACAGCCTTCATCAGCACCGCACTCTGGTTGTTAGAGCTGACTTTACTATTGTTTTGATTTTTGAGTTGCAGTTTGGCTTAGGCTGGCGTTGAATTTGCAATTATCTTACCCTTAGGGCTAGAAGTGCATGAATGTATGACTGTCACATCCAGCTCCTCCTGGCAGTCGCCTTTGAACTTGACTGGTGACAGAATCTTTCTGTGGGGCAACTACCCTGTCAGCCCAGATCTGGGACTGGCCAGGCATAAATCAACTCCTGAAAATCAGACATGCCCTCCGTCCAGCCCTCCTTTGTCACGGTGTGACATCTCAGGGACAGATGGTGGCTGACTCAATCCCACAGTTGTTATTCTGGTCTCTGGCGATCTTTCCATCGCCATCCACGCTCCATTTTGTACCCTCGCTGAGAGCACGCCGTGTTTCCACTGTACATGAGGACTACATTCTTCACTAGTGTGTGCCAATGCTGTTATTGCCTCATGCAAACACTCTGCTCGGGACGTGGGCTCCACAGAAACACGGACTGTAAGAGTCAGGTACAGAAAGGGCAGACGTCTTTCCAGGTACGTGTGTTTCAGAATTGAAAAAAAAGTTCAGAATTTAGTTTTGTAACCATACTAACACAGTGTCAATACCCCTGGGAGACCTGTGACATCACTGTATGGTGGCCAGGTGTGATGGTTCTCTGGTCAGGGTAAGAGCATAAAGCCTTTGGAGACCTGGCCAGGTTCTAATTGCAAGCAAGAAGCTTGTGTTTGATGTTCAGATGTAGGTTATGTTTGGCAGTTCCCACCCGTTCTTGACCAGCTAGTATTTCTTCTTGTCAGATTCTGTTCCTTCAAAGTCATATCTGATCACAAGAGAGTGCCAGTCAGGGTTTTGTTGCAATTTGGATTATAATAATTGCCTGAAAAATAAATTAAAAACAAAGCCAAAGCTCAGCCAAGCGTCTCCATGTACTCGGCAGTGACATATTCTGCCATCATCTCTAAACTCAGGAAAATGACAGAAATACCACAAAAGACTTTAAAGTAGAATCCATTTTCTAAAACTGAAGGTCAGGATTTAGGTTCTCATTTGAAACTAACAATAGTTCAGATTAACACATATCCTTTGTAAAGGACTTGGTGAGAGCCACAGACGGTGATGCTTGGGTGCTTGTCTATTGACATAGGTTCCACTGTTCTACTACCCAGGGTACAAACTCCTAGGTCGAGCTCAGAGTTGAGTCTGCCCAGCTTCAATAGTGCTGTCTGATAACCTGTTCGATCTCGGAGGGCAGCACAGAACACAAAATTTGTTGATTAGACAATTTAAATGTAAAGTAAAAAGCTCTTCGGGGCAAATTAACTTAAACAGTGAAGCTGTATACTTAACAGTGTAGGTATTGAAGGACTTGTAGGGGTTGGGGATATAGCCCAGTGGTAGAGCACTTACCTAGCAAGCACAAGGCCCTGGTTCAGTTCTCAGCTTCGGGGGGAAAAGAATCTGTTAAATGCTTACATATTTGGGGGTGTGTTTAGACTGAGGACAAATGGACACACCAGGTAAAAACTGTTGTGTGCCCAGAAGAAACAGCTGTGTGGAATCCATGCACCAAGATCTTTTCATTCCCTTTCGCTCATCAAAGGACCGTTCATGCTGGAAGGTCCCAGGACCTTCTACATCATTCCTGCATGAGCGTCCATCCAGGGCCTACTGACCTCCCTTATAGAACCAGAAGAAACCCCATTGTCCACCAACAGCAGCAGAGATGAGCCCCTCCCTGGCCACAGCTCCCTTAAGAGCATTGTCATTCCCTGGAATGGGCACAAACCCCGTGCCTTAGCAGCAGGACACCAACGTTCATACACACTGGATCCTTGCTTTTAAAGGTAAAGGGGAAAAGGGACTGAGTTACTTCAACCACCTTCTGGGGAGCAAGAGTCAGAGCTGCAGCTCTTCACCCCTTGCAGATGAGCATCTCTCTGTAGTCCGGACTCTTATGACTCAATCCAGGATGGTCAGCGCTAGCTATTCATTGATCTAAGCTGAAAATCAGCTTCTGTCTTCAGTGACACTTTCTGGGTCCATCAGCCCACAAGAAAAGCTTTTATCTTAGCAGAACATGTTAGCTGTGGAGTAGCGTGTGTTTGCTCCGTGCTGGGTAACACTAGAGCATGCTCTGCTGAGCTTCTCATTACTGCAAAGCAGTGCAGATGATAACACTTCCTAACAACAGAACTGACGGTTTGCAGACGTGGCTTCTGACCTCTAAAATGTCAGTTCTGAGACGGGTATGTTATCTCTGAAGTGTCTCCCTCTCTGAAACCAGAGCAGTGAAGGTAACGGCATTTACCCTGATTTTGAATGGGTAGGAGCTCTCTGTGTTCTAGCCCCCAGCTCACCCTGGAAAGCTCTGTGCCTTAATCCTGCCTTGCAGCCCTGATTGTGTTGAGGTAAAGAACAGTCCACTAGGCTCCGCTCACTCAGTGAGACCAGCTTTCCAGTTTCCTGGGACATCTGCCCTTCTAGGCTCCCAGAAGTTCCAAAAAGAATCCAACAAGCATTGCACAGACCCTGATAGGGAGTGGAGAGGCTGTTGCCCACAGAACCAGTGTCAACACGCCAAAAGCAGGTCACGTGTGTGAGTTCTGTAAAGGAAAGCAGAGGGCTGTGTGTCCCTCCACAGAGCAGGGACGGCCGCTCCCTCTTGGCATCCCGTGGACAATTGACAGAGGGAGGGTGGGGAGTCCTACCTGGTCCTCCGCTGGAAAGCTGTAGCTCTTCTCTCTCCCACCCACAGGTCTGTCTGGGGATCTCTTTCTGTTGAGATTCCTGGAGTACCCCATTCCTGTGTTTCTGGTTCTGAATACCATTCTTCAACACCTTTAATTCTTCAGTGTTCTTCAAGAAAAAGCAAATAAAGCATTAGGGGAGTATTTGTTTTGTACAAAGAAAGCTGAGAAGAAAGGGCAGCATTGGGGCATCCTCACCACACTCACCACATCTCCAGAGGTGCTTATCTTTGTGGTGAAGCCATGCTTCCCAAGGTTTTCCCCACTGTACAACTGGGTCATTTTCATGTTCTTCTCCCAAATGGCTCTCCACTGTTCTTCTTCTCTCTAGAAGCATAAAACCAACAGGGTTTATTTCCCCTTAAAACCCAATCTAAGCCCACCAAGTGATCCTATAGGCATGGATGAAGAGGACTCATGCCAGGGATGGCTGTACACTTTTGGTAGCCCTTCTGAAGACTAGAGGCACTAGGGATGTGTGCACACTGTGGTCGATTGGGCTCTGCCTTGGAAAGATCTGAGTCCTAGAACCTGTACTGTGGTCATGAGCTCCTGTAGCAAGGAGCATTCTCACTGGGATCCCTCTGGACAGTTTGCATGATACCAACCGGGTTGTATGTTCTTCCGTGTTTCATCTTCCACTTGTACCACTGAGCATCAAAACTGGAGTCAAATATTGGAGCAGCTAAGGCCACCACCTCCAGGAAAAGGATCGTCAGGTAGAGAACAGGACTCATGTCTTAAGGGTCTGTAGAGGGAAGAGAAGTGAGGGCCTGATTAAGCCAATGCTTCTAGTAAACCTTTTATACCTAATCAAGAAATCAAGGCTAGCAAGGAATAACAACGAAGACTTGCTAAAGTGGATGGGAAGGCTCATGAAGCCCCAGCCCTGCAGAAGGGACTGCAAACAACAGGGAAATGTGGAGGGAGAGAAGTTGTTGTTCCTAGGGAAGGTTATACCAATGGGCTATCTAATATGCAGAAAAGAAATGTACAAGGGACATTTGCAGACTAAGCAGGGTGTATTCTGGAATATATGTATGTAACAAAAATGAAAAAAGAGACTGGATATTGATAGGGCAGTAAGGGAGGGTATATATGGGAGGGCTTGGAGGGAGGAGAAAGAAAAAATGGTGTAATTATATTATGATCTCAAAAAAATTAAAGAAGAAATAAAAAAACCTTCAGTCTCAGAAGAAACCACCTGCAGCAGCAGCAGCATCAACAGCAACAGCAACAACAACAGTCCCACAAAAGCTAGAACTTGTCCCAGATCCCTGCCCACCCAAGCTTGTTCTCTCTGCCCCCTCTTCTTAAAAATAGAGACAAGAAACAAAACCAAAGTAAGACACCCCCCCTCCCAAAAAAAAAAACCAGATAGGAAGAAGACCAATAGGACAGAAAATGTCAAAGCAAACCAAAACAAAATAAAAATTCGTGAAAACAGCGCTGAGTTCATTCTGTGTTGATCAAATATGCCTGGGCACAGGGTTTACCCTGGAACATGGCAGATCTGCATGACACACGGTTGGAGAAAACCGATTTTTCCCTTTGCCAGCGGGTATCAACTGCAGCTAACTTTTTGGTTAGTGTTTGGACCCCTTGTCCACTTTGCTGTCTCCATTTCTGAAAATGAGAGGACTTTGCCTGGCAGAGGCAGTACAGGAAGAGGTGAGCATCTCAGCCTCCTGTGCACAAGTCCAGCTTTTCTGTCTCATGTTGCCAGACTCAGACCTTGGCATAATAACACATTCTGGGACACCCCCTCCCACCCTGTGTGGTCTGGAGGTCTCGCGGGATGCCCCATTCACTCTCTGCTGTTGGCTCCGCTGGAGAAGACATTCCTGTTTCTGGAGGTCCAGTTAGCCTGAGAGAGCTTGTCCCCTGGAGGGATCCCCTCCTCAAATCCCTCTCCTCACCCTTCCTCACGGGGCTGGGGAAGCTTACCTGAGGTGATATAGCTACACACAGGTGCACTCCTCAAATTCAGCTCTTCAGAGATTGCAATCTTGCAATCCTCGGACTGTGCTACCTGGCCTCTGGCTTTGAAGTCACAGATTTGCTGGCGAGCCTAACCCTCCCATCTTTGCTGTCACAGCTGATGGGTGTGGCCTGAGACCTCTGCCTCTCTGGGTGTGGTTTCTTGGTCCCAGTCTGTCCCAGGTCGTACTTTTACCTGAGGGTGGAATGCCCTAACCCTTTGACCTTTGACCTTCACCCTCTTGTTGCTCTTTTGTCAAAAAGCCCTCTGTCGTGTTAAGGCCCAGCAAGAAGGCACTCGTAGATCCTGGCACCTTGATAGTGAACTTCTGAGCCCTTAGAACTGAGAGACGATGAATTATGTTCATCATAAATTACCCCGCCCCCACTGCTCCAGGACAGCAGTACACAACAGACGGAGGAATCTCTAGGTGCGTGGGAATGGAGCCATGCTGGACTTGCTCTTTTACATCTGAATATTCCCTCTACACAGTATCATGATGATGCCGCCCAGAGGTCGTGTCACAAATGCCTTTATTTTTAAGGCTGAATAACAGTGTTCCACTTTTTTGGTCCACACCACATTTTATTTATTCCTCTACGGACACTGTTTACAATGCTCCGGTCAGTGTTGACCTACAAAGAACTGCTTTCACTCCTTGTACAGATGTACCCAAAAGTGAGAGTCCTGGGCAGGTAATGCTATGTCTGTAATAGTGGATTCACCCTTATCGCCCGCACGCGGCACACGTCTCTAGTCACCTCAGCCACATTGTTTCCTTTTGCTCTAGTCACCTCAGCCACATTGTTTCCTTTTGCTCTTCTCCTTTCATGGTGTTCTGACTCTGATTTGTCCATTTCTAGTGACTAATGAGATGGAGTGTCTTCTCTATGCTGAGTGCTCAGTGTTGACCATGAAGGACACTCTCTTTTGGGGCTCTGTGGTTTTACCTGGGCTGTTTTGTTTGGTCATTTTGGAGTTGGCAGTTAGGAGTTCTTCCAATCTTCTAGATGTTAGCTCCTCATTAGAGTCATGACTGGCAAATGCTTTTTCTCTGAGCATTGGTTTTTCTATTACACTGAATGAAATAAGGTTTCCACTTTTATGAAATTCAATTGATTTACTTAATTATTGTGTCATGTTTGAAAATCAAACCCTATGTCTCAAAACTTTTCTCTGGTTACAGTTTGCTTTAAAAAAGCATGAATTTATTGGGCATGTGGGTGTGTGTGTGTTTGTGTGTGTGTGTGTACGTGTATGTGTGCATGTGTGTGTGTGTGGTATGCACACACATATGCTACAGTGCACACCTACAGGTTGGAGGAGCTTGTGGAAGTCAGTTCTCTCTTTCCACCGTGTAGATTCTCAGAGCTGAACTCAGCCATCAGGTAGGTAGTGAGTGCTTTTATTCACCAGGCCAACTCTCCAGACCACTGCAGCTCTATGTCCTATGTGTAGGTGTCGGACCCACTGAAATAATGTCAGTATACATTATAAGCCAACGATGAGCTCCATTCATTATATGTGGAAAACTGGATTTCCTAGCACCATCGCTGGCAACTGTGTACTCTCCCCAGTAAATAACCTTGTCAGCAGCAAAAGAGTTTCAAAGTTATCCATACACACACGGCCTTAAGATGTTGAAAATAAAGAAACTCTTTATCCCATATCCAGTGCCTGGAGCTCAGGGGCTTGGAAACGCACCTCCATGTGACCGGAAGAAGATTGTCTCTGGAAAGGCAGCAGAGTTCAGTGGGAT
>NC_022018.1:61416668-61431777 GCF_000317375.1 Microtus ochrogaster
CACTCCTGCTCTACCTTTGCCTTGGGCTTCAGCTCCCTAAGTGGTGGAAGCCCAGCCAGAGCATTAGCACCATTGCTTGAGCTGGGCAGAGGACGTGTGGAAGCTGCTGCTCTAAACGGTGGTCTCTCTGTAGGAAAGGGATGGAAATGCATCAGAGAATCCATGGACTCTTTTCTATCGAGTGAATCTTGATCAAGAGATGTCTAAATGTAGGATCAAGAGGGAGAGAACCATCTTAGCAAGAGAGCAAAAGGCACATTTGTGCCTGACTATTGAAATATCTGCAGATACAAAAGGCATTGGTGCATCCTAGAAAGGCCACGGTGCTGTGTTTGGCCTTCCCTGCTCCTCTTCCCTGCCCATGTTGTAGGAAAATGACTTTGATGATTGCTATTAGCAGATGTATCTTGGTGTAGTATCTCACTGTCCTCAGGTGGCATGGCTAGAGAGTTTCTTTGAAATCAATCCACGCTTATCTTTCTTTGAACCTCGGTTATTCCATGTTGGGCCACTATTTCATAGCCAGGGACGTAGATAATGGCACATATGTTTAAGTCGGATTATTGCTCAGCATCCTGGGTCAGGAGATAGTAAGGAGCCAGCATGTGGGGGTTAATCCTCACCTTCGCCAGTCTCACCCCAGGTCAGCAAACCCTCTTCCAAGTCTCAGAGTTTCTCTTTCGTAGATCTGACTTGTACTTCCTGCCACCAGCTGACTTCTACAGAAGAGGACATCACACCAGTTGAGACCTCAATGTGAGTGTAAAATGCACTTGGAGAAGTGGCTGTCGCCTCCTTGTCTAGGATCTGTGCAGCCCACACTGAACTTGTAAGTGCTTTGGGCAGTTGAACACTGGGCTGGAAGGAAGACCAGCCTCTGTGTGTCTGTGTGTTTTATGGAGTAGAAACTGGTTTCTCCTTGGACCCTACAGAGTTGGGGATAAAGCTTGGGATCACTTGCATCAAGAACAGGAAGCAGCAACCTATAATTTGAGTAGTTGGGAAGAGGGGCAGAGCACACAGGAAAGAACCATCACCTCACAGGGTGGAAACAATGATTTAGCATATCTTCAGAGCTCCTTGGTTTTGATTTTGAGGGGATCACAAAAGACGCCGATGATTTATGCAAAGGTCTTTTACCCCCTTTTCTCCCTTTTTGTTTTTTTAAATTTTCGAGACAGGGTTTCTCCGTAGCTTTTTGGTTCCTGTCCTGGAACTAGCTTTTCTAGACCAGGCTGGCCTCGAACTCACAGAGATCCACCTGCCTCTGCCTCCCGAGTGCTGGGATTAAAGGCGTGCGCCACCACCACCCGGCTTCTCCCTTTCTTTTGAGGCAGGGTCTCACCATGTCTCCGGGCTGCCCTTGTGATCTCCCTGCCAAAAGCTAGAGTTGCAAGCATCCAGCACCATACCTGGAAGCAGCATCTTCTTTTGAAAACGTGGCTCAGGTATGCATTTAGTTAGGGTCAGTGGATAAATGAACTCCACTGTTTGAATAACTGATTTTCAGTTAGGGATCTTTATGTCTTGGCTTAAAAGTCTGACAATGCTTAGGTTTCAAGAAGGGGCAGAATTTTGTTTGCTCTAAACGGTCAAGGGTGGACACTCCAGTGAGATAGAGGAAGCATGCAATTCTAGATGCTGGAGGCTCCAGGTAGATGCGGGACCTCAGCCTTGTCCAGCCAGCCTGACTTCAAAGATTCCATTTGGCTCCTGAGTCTTCTACTGGTTCCATCTGTGACCGGGTTTAGCAAAGAGTCTTTTGAAGTCAGTTAAGCGAAGCCCGTATTCCGAATATCTGTTTGCGCTTCATATCTGATCAGGTTCCTGCTCTTTCCCCACCATGCCCTAGCTGAGAGCTGCTCATTCTGGGCTGTTTGCAGCAAGAATCTTGTTAGGGCTGTTTGGCCAGAGTCCTCCTTACCTCGGAGATTCCACCATGTGCTCCTGGGCCTCTCATCTATGACTGTGCTGTACTTAAACCTATCTCCTTCCTCAGCTCCAAGGCCCCATTGCAATGGTGCCTCTGCCTATTGCAATGGTCCATAATGTATTTCATTATGGTTGAAGGCCATTGGTAACTCTTTCCCTTGTTAAAGAGTTAGTCTTCTCTTCACTATTCTGTCATGGCAACAGGTAGTAGAATACAAGCAGAGATAGGAGCTCTAGGGAGTCTTGGGCTTTCACCTTCTCGTGATGGCTAAAGTTTGCTCCACTTCTCGTAGTACTCAGCTAAGTTCTGCTCACTGAAAGGCTGCTCATCTTGGTTGCTTCTTCCCTTCAGAGAGCTTCTCAGTGCTACATTTGTGTGTCCCTGCACCCTCCGCTGATGTGGTCATCTTACCTATACAATGGCACCAAGGAAGACAGTTGTCTCTCAGGGACTGCAGCTGATGAGGGGCCCCAATAAGTAGCCTCCTTGAGAACTACAAAAGCAGTCTGCAGGGAGAGAATCAATTTTTATACAAAGGTGCAGCCGTCTGGGCAGTAACTGAGGTGTTGCCTTCCTTCTTAAAATTCCCCTGTGAAACTTTTAACCTGTGGATCTTTTAAAAAAAAATATGTCAATAAATGAAAAAGTTTTTGTTAATTAAAGGTTGACATAAATATCAGTTCCATCGAAAACAGATGAGATGGACTCTAAGAAACTTACTGGGGAGAATATATACTCCTCAGTGGAGATAATACATTTCGCTTAATTAAATTATAATAAATACCATGCAAACAGTTTAAGTATGTTGATTAGCTTTTTCTTTCTTTTTTTTTTTTTTTTTGTCAGTTTGACACAAGCTAGGGTCATCTGGGAAGAGAGAGCCTCAATTGAGAAAAATACTTCCATCATAATGACCTATAGGCAAGTCTCGGAGACGTTTTCTTTTTTTCCTAATTTTTTTCTTTTTTTATTGTCAGTATTTTTATATAATAGTGTTGTTTTTCTTTTCAGACAACACTTAACACTCAACCATATTCTAAGGAAATCTTACATAGAATGTTAACTATTCATAATATTTTAATGTCTGTTCATTATTCAATCAAGTACCCACTGCATGTCCTTGTAATTGCAAATTGGGCTTAGTTTTAATTTTTGGATCTTATTAAATACCTTGTAAAAGAAACTCCCCCCCAAATATTTCTTTTTTATTGAAAATAGATTCTTCTGTCATATAATACATCCCAACCACAGTTTCCCCTCCCTCCACTCCTCTGAACTCACTCCACACCACCCCTCTCCCCCAGATCCACACCCCTCCATTTCCAGTCTTGTCCAGCTGAGACATTTCCTTAATTAGTGATTGATGTGGTAGGATCCAGCCTACTGAAGGTGGTGTCATCCCTGAGCAGGTGGTCATAGTTGTTTATAAAAGAGGTGGAGAAAGCCCTGGGGGAAACGCCAGTAACCAGAGTGCCTCCATGGTTTCTGCTTCGGTACACACTTCCAGGCTCCTGCCTTGAGTTCCTTCATGTTGGATTGTAAACTATAAGCTAAAACAAACCCTTTCCTTTCCAAGTTGTTTTTGGTCAGTGTTTTATCATGCCAACAGAAATCAGAAAGCACTATAGGTCATTTATCAATTTAAAACAAAACAAAATTAACATTGTTTTCTCTTTTCACATGGAATTTCACTGAAAATTGTGTTGGTTCTACATACACAAGTATGGTATAAGGAACATTGACATGCTTGGTAGCTACAAAGAATCTCTAAAAAAAAAAAACAGGCAATATTATCAGCAAGGATTTTTAAACTCAAGTATCACCTGTCATTTTTCTGTTTTTGATAAAATGTTCTGACAAGAGATGTTTTGAGAAATGAAGGGTTCATTCTGAATCACAGTTCCAGGGTACAGTTCACTCTGCAGAGAGTCCTAGCATCAGGAATGCGGGGAAGAAAGAAGTTGGTCACAAGGGTGGCTGCAGGCTTGTGTTCTAGATAACTCTAGATCAAATTAAAATGTTAAAATTTCACCTGACCCCAGTCAGAATGGCTGAGATGAAGAGACAAATTTGTCTCTTTACCTATGCGACTTTTTGACCCACAAATTCTGCAACTCTTTAAGTATTTAGCGGTCACTCACGGTCAGGGACATTATAATAATCTCAGAAGAATTCAGTTCCATGGTCCACAAAGTCACCTCTCAACCTCCACCCTCCTTGCAATGACTAGACATTGTACAGCTCCATTGTGCGGGTCAATGACGTCATTCTGCCTGTGCACCCCAGGTAGTGGGCTTGGACCCACAGATGTGCAGTCTGCATCTGTGTACACAGACAGAGCACTTTATCAGCTGCTTTCTTTGTCTTCCTTGTATTCTGTCAGGCACTAAACAGAGTGTCTTCCCTGTGTTAGGTGCCCTGAAGACACGAATGTGTCCTGATAAGGATAAAGAAGTTGAAAATGGCCCCAGGGCGCAGCTAAATCTTGTGACTGACAAACCTGAAATCCAGCACTTGTGCATATCACTTTACCATGAAGATAAAGTTTCACACTCACCCAGAACAGTGTTCTGCTTGTCAGTGCTCAGCCACCATCTCCAGGTCCCTGAAACCTGTGACTCTAGTCCCCCGTAAGCCCATGACCTCCCTGTGACAGATAGAGCTGCTTCCTTGACTTCAGATGCCACCAGAATCTTAGCAGCTGACAATCAAATAGAAAGCCAGAGCAGAAGCTGGAGCCTGAGGCTAAAAGCAAAGGAACGCACTGATTGGCTCTCAAGTCAAAGATTCTACCCGCATTTGTGTGGACATTCGGACATTCTAGGAACAGTAGTGGAATAGCCCTTTAGATGCAAGCTCTGTGTCGCCTGTGTGGGACTTGACATCTGATTATTCAGGCTTTCACCATGGCCTTATACAGAGCACTGACTCTGAAGACAGCACTCCTCCCTGATGGAATCACCATTACTCTTTCTCCTCTACTTTAGGACTCCGTGGGATTGGGGGGGCTTTAACACAGTGGTTCTCAACCTTCCCAATGCTGGGACCCTTTTAATACAGTCCCTCATGTTGTGGTGACCCCCAATCATACAATTATTTTGTTGCTACTTCATGACTATAATTTTGCTACTGTTATGAATCATAATATAAATATCTTTTTTTCTCTTTTTTTTCGAGACAGGGTTTCTCTGTAGCTTTGGAGCCTATCCTGGAACTAGCTCTTGTAGACTCAAACTCACAGAGATCCGCCTGCCTCTGCCTCCCGAGTGCTGGGATTAAAGGCATGCGCCACCACCGCCCAGCTAATATAAATATCTTATGTGCAGGAGATTTGATGGTGGACCCAAAAGGGATTGTGACCCAAAGGTTAAGAACCCCTGCTCTGTGGACCTGCCTGCTCTTCCTGCAGGACCCTCCAAAGCATCTTGTTTTCAGCCTTCTGAGATGAATCTCTGAGGATATAGGTGTCTCACTGATCTTCCTCCATTTCTATGAGAGCCACTATTCCTTTGAAGCTGCTCCTCGAGGTCCTGCCCCCCCCCCCACCAGGAGCAGCAGGGGATAAAGCCCTGGGCATGATCCTCAGACTCTCCCCTAACCATAGAGAAGAGGATTGGTTTAGGGTTGGTGAGTCTGTGGAGAAGGAAGAGCCTTTTGTTTTCTCCTGAGAGGGGTGGGTTGTTTGGAGTGGATAATACCCAGGAATGGCAAATGCTTTTTGAGTAAGCATACTGTTGTGCCTGGAAACTCGCCGCCATCTTTCAGAGGTGAACACGGAAGTGTCGGTACCCTGTCTCTCACATATGTAAAGACTTATATAATTAGTGTTAAGAATTTGCCAGAGACCATTAGATACGGTTTACATTTAGAGGCATGGGAGGGTTCGGCATTCACCACTGAGCACAAAAGTGAAATCTTAGAACATGCATCCCAGAATATTATCAAAGGGCAAATCGAATTTAAGATCTCTATCTACGAAACTGGTAAATAGTTGTGTATTATTCATAAAGAAGGAAAGGAAGAATGTGTGGCAAATTGTTACCAGTGATGTTGGCAATGGGAGGAAGTGGGGTCTGGTTGGAAATGCTAGGTTTTAATATTGCATTATTTTTGTTACTCAGCATTATCTTACTTGAAGTGTCCCAGTGAGATATTGCTGTAGCAATAAAATAAGTATCTCTGCGTATGCACGTATTTGGAAAGGGATTATATGTACAGAGAGAAACCCTTGTACTTTGTAAGATAATACCACATGTTTAACGTTCTGTTTCCCCTCTGAGGTAGGAGACACATCGCCTCTCCAAAATTGTAGTGCCCTCCCCTTCAGGTCCAACATTTCTCCTGATTCGAAATTCAAAGAAATATATGTGGTAGACAAAAGTCACAGAATGAATGGAAGTGATGGCTTTGTTCAGATACGCTTGAAAAGGTAAGCCAAGGCCCACGTCAGCGGGACAGCCCACGGTGCCACACCCAGGGCCACTTTGGCGCGACAGCCCACAGTGCCATACCCAGCCCACGTCAGCAGGACAGCCCACAGTGCCATACCCAGCCCACGTCAGCAGGACAGCCCACAGTGCCATACCCAGCCCACGTCAGCAGCACAGCCCACAGTGCCATACAGCAAACAATTTAAACCTGAAAATTTGTGTGGATTAAAATAAATTCAAATTTCAAGTATTTTTTAATTAGATTTTTTTTTTATTACTTGTTGCACCATGGTTGACGGTGACTACATAAAAGTCTGGAATGAACTCTGATCATGGCTGAAATATTGACCTGACGACAATATTGATCATTTGCCCTAAACCACCGCCACCTCCTCTGTGTCCTCACACTAAACCACATGTGTGACTAAGAGAAGCCATGGCAACAGAGACAGAAGGAAGCCCCGCCCATCTTCTAAACGTAGGCTTTATAAGAACTGTGTCCATCTTGTAAAAAAAAACGAAATTTCATAACTCATTAATGCAAATCTGCTCACAGTAGCAGAGCGGCAGTCACATTTGGCTGGAGAAAAATGTCCCAGAAGTCACATCGAGTGTGGATCCGCAGTGACTCAGGTGTCACTCCCCCACAGCAGAGGCTGGTCCAGGAAGGGGAGCCCCCCTCCTCCGTGCCATTCCCACTTCTTCCTTGTTGCTGCCCCGCCGCTCACACAGTGGGGTACACGGCATCAGCTCACACAGTGGGGTACACGGCATATGTCGCAATTCCACAGTTGTTGTTGCGGTCTCGGGCCATCTTTATGTAGCCGTTCATGCCCCAACCTGTGCCCCAGCTGGAAGAAGAGCATATTCGCCATTAGGAGGAAAGAACACAGCAAGCACAGAGGCTTCATGACATTAACTCCCATGAAACAGAGACAGGATGGGAGAAGGCAGAGGGTCACCACCTGGTTACACGTGACTGTGAACCACAGCAGCGATAGGACAGGGCATCTTCCCACCCCCATTTAGCTCAGAACTAGAAATGCATGGGTTCAAATTCCATCTTAACACTCTCCAAACCATGATAGAGTCTTATCATTACAAGCACCCTAAAACGTCTGTATTTAAAATATGTGGGGTAAATTGCTAACACCTGCACCCAAGTGCTGCCTGCCAACAATTCTTTCCTTTAGTGTCTCCGACATAAATGCTTTTTGGTTATTTATACCTGTTCTTGACCAGCCAGTATTTCTTGCCATCTGATTCTTCACCATAGCCAACCACCAGGACGGCGTGATCCAGTTTACTGCTGCTACAGTTTGGCTCATAATACATGCCTGAGAGACAAAATCAAGGCCAAATGAGAGGCTCCAGTAGCCCCACTGTGACTGCTGTCACCCACACTAATGGGAGGATTTCTAATTTTGGTACAATGTCATACACATAGGAGTGATCCTGTGTTAGCAAGGCTTGGGGCACAGACTCTTTTAGGTAACATAACAGAAAAGGGTTCACATAAGTCCTCAGGGAAAATACTTGCTTGAATGGTTGTGTGTCAGTCCATAGAAACCACATGAAATTACAAAATACAGGAATCCAGAAGCACCCCTGAGACTGAACGACAGGAATGGACTAGCTATTTAAAATCTTAAAGATTCAGTAACTGCAGAAAATTCAATAAAATTAAGACCTGCTGGGAGGCAGAGGCAGGCAAATCTCCTGAGTTCAAGGCCAGCCTGGTCTACCCGAGTGAGTTCTAGGACAGGCTCCAAAGCTACAAACAAACCCTGTCTTGAAAAAACAAAAACAGGCCGGGCGGTGGTGGCGCACGCCTTTAATCCCAGCACTTGGGAGGCAGAGGCAGGCGGATCTCTGTGAGTTCGAGACCAGCCTGGTCTACAAGAGCTAGTTCCAGGACAGGCTCCAAAACCACAAAGAAACCCTGTCTCGAAAAAAAACAAAAAAAAAACAAAAACAAAACAAAACAAACAAACAAACAAAAACAAAAACAAAGCCACAAATAAATAAATAAATAAATAAAATTAACACACATAAACCCAATTTGCTAATTAAGAAAATGGATATCTATATGTTTGTATGTTCGTGGAATTGTGTTTAGATAATGTTCTGTAGAAACAGCATAAATATTTCTCCAGTTCAAAATATTTACATCAGATTTTATATAACAAGTCAAACTCATGGACGGTGTTGGAGGCACGTTCCCCTGATTACTGGAAGGAAGAACACTTACCTCCACTATAGAACCTGAAGGAATAGTGATGGGAATCGATTCCCACAGAGACGGGCCCCACAGTGGCCACGGCATTCATTAGGGCCGCCTCACTAACTGGGATTTTCACATAGCCTGTGACGTTGGCTGCAGAAGACTTAGGATCATATCTGCAGGGTCCGTTCTTTGAAAGACAAAGGTTAAAAAAAGAAAAAGTCATGGTTATTGCTGTCCACCTCCTGGGGACCCTGAGTCAGAACTCTGCTCAGCTCAGCTGCCATCCACACAGGTGATCTCCATGTCTATACACTCATAAAACGTCTCAGAACCTGAGAAGCTGGTAGATTTTGGTGGCTGGATGAACAGCCTTCAATGACAGCCCACGTCTTCAATGACATGCCATGTGTGTTCCTATAGATACTAGCTATCCAGGGCGGAGCAATATGAACTATGTGTGGAAGGTTTGCATGCACTCCGTGGGAACACAAGCAGAGCTGTCTACATGGAAGTCATGGAATCAGACCAGCCTGCACAGGCTGACACTTTAACCGCTGCACTCGGGGCTTAATAGGATGGATTCTACCATGGAAACAAGTTCTGAGGACAGTAGATTAACTCTGCAATTTTTCTGCTTTGTAAACTTGATCAGGAAAGACAGCGTCTTAGGATTTGTACTTACCCGTGCTTCATACGCGTAAGACGCCCCTGCGTCCAGGCCTCTGTTGTCCTTCACATACTGGAAGGCATACTCCATCAAGCCACCGTCACAGCCACTGTTCCCGTACGACCAGGAGCAGTCCACTAGGTTCTGTTCACTCAGAGAAACCAGTCTGCCTGTTTTCCGGAACATCTGTCCTTCTAGGGAGCCAACAGCACTAAATGCCCAACAAGCACCACATTGACCCTAGAAAAGAAAGAAAAAGCTCTCACCTAGAAAACTAAGACAGATGTTTGACAGCAATTCACATGAAGAAATAATTTCACTATTGGTGAACTGCCTGCTGCCCCAATAGTCAGCAAGACAAGGATGGCATTTCTTTCTTGACTTGGTGGTGGACGGTGATACTGGGAATACAAAATGTCCTACCTGGTTTCTCACAGGAGTCACATAGCCATGATCTCTCCAATCCACAAACGTGGGGACATCACCCAGCAGAGGCTCCTGGAACACATCCATCTCCTTGGGTTCCACGCTTTGAAAGCCAGTCATCAATTCCCTGAATTCTGTATTGGTCTTCAAGAAAGAGTAAAGACATCATTGCAAAGGAGAGATGGCTGAGGAAGAGTTGAAGAGAGGAGGTCCCGTTCTGTCGTCCGTGTGCACTCACCAAGTCCCCGAAGGCGTTCATCTCCATGCTGAAGTCATGCACTCCCTTGGCGTAGCCCTCGTTGTGCAGCTCAATCACCTTCCTGTTGTCCTCCCACACCGCTCTCTTCTGTCCTTCTTCGTGCTGGAATCAATACAGCGTGTGGTCATTCTACTGTACGACCAATCCTCGGTCCCTCAATGGACCAGCTGCTACAGGTGGTGGGAACCCAGGGAGGCCGTACACCCCTGGAAGCCACAATCCAGTCCCCAGTCAACAGTGTGGTTTGCTATCATAGCTCCTAAACTGTGGTCATGCCCTGAAGAAACTGGCTTTCACTGTGGAAACCCTCTAGACACTCGACACAGCCAGGACCATTCTCTCTGCGTTGCCCCTGGTAGTTTTTATGGTACCAACCATGTTGTATGTTTTCCCATGTCTTGTCTTCCATTCGTGCCATTCAGCATCCAAACTAGGATCATGCATTGGAATCGCTGAGACCACCCCCAAGCAAAGAGTGGCCAGGAAGAAAAGAGGACTCATGCTTCCAGAACCTAGAGATGCAGAAGAAACGAGACTATGAGCTCAGAAATTCTTCAGTCAACTCTTCTTTCTACAGAAGATGTTAAGGCCACTAGGACAGAGTAAAATTATTTTAACCATCTTAATGACTGTCAACATAGCTGAGAACGAGTCTGGCTTAAAACACAGATGAGCAAAAACATTCCCTGATTCTAACAACATTCAGAGCAGCTGCCCAGAGCACCAGGGTTTGGACTGGTGTGTGTGTGTGTGTGTGTGTGTGTGTGTGTGTGTGTGTATGTGTATACTGTGCGTTTAGATCACCACAGGGTCTGGATGCTCCTGAGATTCAGAAGGTTAAAGCAACAACTGACTTCTTAAGACATAGTTGGCCCAGGTTTTGTTACCTGGATATTGAGGTACCCTACGCTAAGCACAACTTAAGCACAATGTGACCCCATTACATACAAAGAGATCTGCAAGACTTGGGTAGGATCACCAGGCATCTTTTCTTGGCCGATAGACACCTGAAGTCAACTAAGCCTTGCCCACTCTCCCTTCTGAAATCTTTCTGAAAGGTCTTCTCTAGAGAGTCTCGGAAGGACGACAGGTAGGAATCTGTCTGCCCCACAACTGGGAAGAGCCTTCAGAATTCTCCCTCACTGTCTCAATGAAGAGGGTCCCACGGTTGAGTACAGGTTGCTGTAGTCACCTACTCAGTGGGGACGCAAGGATAGACTAATGCCAGGTTTAGGCTTTATGAGGGACTCTTCAGAAAGGGCCATGCCACCAGACTCATGGCACATGCCTGATGAGCCCAGAGGATCGTCCTTTTTGCATTTACATGAGAATGGTGATCTCTTTTGGCACAAGAGGTGATAGCCCTGGCAGCTTAAATAGAGGACAATTGGTACTTCCTGTACCCATGTAACCAGTGGCAGTCTACTAGGCTCTGCTCACTCGGAGGGAAAAGTTTGCCTGATTCACGTTAGGGAGACTTGGCACACACCTGAACTCCTGAAGATCTGGGGACACCCCGGCTTCCCCATCCACCCTACTCTGCATTCCCACACCAAGACTGCTAAGGTTAAGCTGATATTCCCATTCCTGAGGCAGCTGCCTGGTGCAGCAAGGCGTCTCTCTAGGGTGCTCTTCCAGTGTCAGTTCCCAGTCGGCCTTGGGAGAGCTATGGGGCTCACCTGGGACGTCCACAGCTGGGCAGGTGTTCTTCACAGTCTCAGGTCTTCCGAGGTTGCTGAGATCCCAGGCTCTGTCCCAACTGCGCATGGATCCAGGCTTTAAATCCCAAATCTGTGGCTCCAGGACAGTGTCCCTGCCCAGTTACCCCTCCCTGGAATTGACTGGGTGGGCAATTGGGCTGGACCTCCAGGCTCATTCTGACACTGACATTGATTTCCACCTTGTCCTGAGGCACTGGGTATGGTCTGCAGGGAAGGAGCAATGGGTCCCTGCTCCGGGAAAGCAGAATGTGTGAGTCCAGTGACAGCAGAGAAAGTACTCACTTGGCTCAGGACAGAAGGGTCTAGATAGCTCTGGGTGGATTTCCATCATAATCCTACTTTTCCTTTAGAAGGAGAAATTTTGGTTAAATTCATTGTCAATGCTGCCCCATGAGCAATTATATTCTAGCCGAGCGTCTCCCCTGGATTCCACAGCTAAGCTGGGTCTCCTGGTGGTCGCAGACTCTGGTCTTATTCTCCCCAGGGTCAGGGAGGATGGCAGCTGGGTTTCTAAGAATCTTTAGGGGAAGGCAATCCCCAAACAAGGAGGAAATAGTTGAAGCAAACCTAGGACTGGACTGGGGTGAGGGGTGTCCTGAGCCTCGGGGTACTTCTAATTCAGCTCCTTTGACTGCTCACTCTGGGGTCTTTCTTGTCTCACATCTTTAGCTACAGCAAAAGATGTCAGGTCTTAAACTGGGCGGTGGTAACATATGCCTTTAATTCTGTCACTTGCCAGGCTGAAGCAAGAGGATCTCTGAGTTCAAGACCAGCCTGGTCTACAAGAGCTAGTTCTAGGACAGGCTCCAAAGCTACAGAGAAAGCTATCTCAAAAAAAAAAAAAACAAAAAACAAAACAAAACAAAACAAAAAAACAAAAACCCAAAACAAAATAAAAAGTTGTGAGGTCTCTGCACACACCCAGGTGAAGAACAGGGAAGTCATCAAAATTTGGTGTCTGCTTGATGGGCAGATCTGAGCCTACATTGTGGTCCCTCAGTCTCTGCCTTGGGGTTTACTTTGTACATCTTGTGAGTGAGGGAACACTGTAAATCTACAATGTGCAGACGGAAGCTCTTGTCGTTGACCCATTAAGGAAAATAAACTCCAACTCTTCTCCTTCATCCCTCACCTGAAGTACATTGTAGAAAATAAGTTTTAGTGAGACGTCGCTGTGATCTTTCTCAAAAAACCTTTGCTAAGTCTGTTCTGAGTTTTTTGACTAAAATATAGTCATGTGACATTCTTTTCATA
The DNA here is from genome assembly GCF_000317375.1 of Microtus ochrogaster. Classification (NCBI taxonomy): domain Eukaryota; kingdom Metazoa; phylum Chordata; class Mammalia; order Rodentia; family Cricetidae; genus Microtus; species Microtus ochrogaster. The sequence goes on from NC_022018.1 coordinate 61,429,586, forward strand.
AGCTTATTCCTACTTAGGACTCTTTATAATTCATTTTGAAACAAACTCAGACCTATAACTTTCTCATTGTGACAGAAGAGGAACAGGAAGTGTGACCCCTTCATCAGCCCATCCCTGGAATTAGGGACTGACACACGGTCTTGCCACTGTCATCACCGTAGAGCTGCAGAGTTTATTATTCTGTATTCCTAAACTGACAATCTGTTCTCTGTAAGTGTCTCTTCCCTCCCAAGTCCTGTGTCCACCCCTCAGTTTTCTGTGTGAGTTTGAGGGCTGCTGCGGGGCGAAGCTGGCATCCCCCTCGATACTGAAGCCATGTTGGAAGTAAACCACTGTTCCAACTGTTTGAAGAGCTGTGACCATTCCAACATGGGCAGTCTCCACACATACGTCAGTCTCATGGCTCTGAAGTTGAGTTACTGCTCCATATGGAGATATCCCGTGTTGTTTATCTTCTCAGCCCTTGATGGGAGAATAAACAACCCCACTTGGTCTTCAGAACCATGATCCATTTCCTACAAAGCAGTGCATCCAGAAAGGTTCTGCTACCCTCCCACCCAGAGTTTCTTCCCTCAGCTGCTTCCACAGGGCTCACCTGAGCTAGGCTGTCAGGAAGCAGGCTGGCTGACCTTCACCAGGAGGGTTTGCCCACGCCTGAGCTAGGCTCACCTGAGCTAGGCTCACCTGAGCCAGGCTGTCAGGAAGCAGGCTGGCTGACCTTCACCAGGAGGGTTTGCCCACGCCTGGGAAGAAGGAATGCTATTCCCGCTATTCCCGGAGGTCCGGAGGTCTGGACTGACACACCTTGCCGCTCTTCCAGTTAGGATGAGAAGCTTCAGGGAGGTCTCGTCCCAGCACAGCCCTGGATTCCTCACCACAGCTTTGTTCACACCCAGTGTTCCCCGGGCATTTGCGCCTTGGTGTCTGAAGTTCCACCTAGCATTTAAATTTGCCTACACAAGCAGGTGTCTGTGCCTTTTACATATTAGTCTTTCTTTCTACTTTTCCTTTTGAGATTGTAATTTAATTACCATCCCCTCCACTTCCATTCTTCCCAGAACCTTGCCCATACCCTTCCCTGTTCCTCAACTTCATGGATGCTTTTTTTTTTATCATAAATTGTTTTATATGCATATATGTATTGGCATATACATTCATATTCCAGAAAACCACAACCAACCAAAAGGAGAAGTTGTGGAGTCCAGTCCCAGTGGCTACATCTACAAAACTCTCCCACAGCTAAAGCTCAGGGAACATTTGGGAAAGGGGGGCATAAAGACGGTAAGAGCCATATTGCTGGGGTCTTTGCTGTGAGGTTGTTTCTTCTCATAACACCAGAAGCTATACCCATAAAACAAAAAATCTTACTAAAATAACTGAATAACCTTGAGTCAACATCAGCCATATCAGGGGAGAAAGCTATGGCACCTGTGCCTAACTTGCTCACAGTGCCCTGAAGTTAAAATTATACCAGGAAACTAAGTTTTGGAGAAGTGGGGAAGGACATTGAAGCAGGGGAGCTGAAGGTATGAATATCCATGTCAATCATGGAAAACAATGGTTCCTACAAAGTCTGCAAAATGATGCGGGGCCCGAATCACATCAGACTCCAGTCCCACTGTGCACTTTCCTCGTCATATCCAGTTAAGCTCAAGAGCAGGATGCAGCAAGAGCGCCCTCCTCCCAGTCCTCTCCAATCAGGACCCTCTTGCTCCTCCTGATCAGCTTGTGCTCCCGCTGGCTGTGCTCCTGCTGGCTGGCTGTGCTCCCGCTGGCTGTCTGTGCTCCCGCTGGCTGTGCTCCTGCTGGCTGGCTGTGCTCCCGCTGGCTGTGCTCCCGCTGTCTGGCTATGCTCCTGCTGGCTGTGCTCCCGCTGGCTGGCTATGCGCTCCGCTGGCTGTGCTCCTGCTGGCTGGCTGTGCATCCACTGGCTGTGCTCCCGCTGCCTGGCTGTGCTCCTGCTGGCTGTGCTCCCGCTGGCTGTGCTCCCACTGGCTGGCTGTGCTCCCGCTGCCTGGCTGTGCTCCCGCTGCCTGGCTGTGCTCCCGCTGGCTGTGTTCCCGCTGGCTGTGCTCCCATTGGCTGGCTGTTCTCCCACTGCCTGGTCTGTCTGCAGCCCTCATCCTGCAGTTGTGCTCAGCAGAGTCTGCTCACTTGTGATCCTTCTTCTTGGTATTTTCATGTCCCGAGCC
>NC_022018.1:61432642-61436687 GCF_000317375.1 Microtus ochrogaster
TACCACGTGAGAAGTCTACAATGAGTTATTTATCTCCTAGTCCTTGGGATTTACATTCCACACTCCCTGGTGCCCTCACACCTCCAGAGTTGACCGTGCAAAATAAGAACTCAGGGCGGGGAGGAGGAAGGCAGGTGAGGACAGCTTGGTTGTGTTTCTGATCTCTGCTGCTCTGATCCATTAATGACTACAGGCGTGTAACCCCACCGGTAATCTCCGTCCCCACTGCAGGGATGCTCACACACAACTGATTCCCCCCGACCGCTTATCTGCAATGGAAATGTGTCTTGTTGTGAGGGCCCCAGTCACTGCCTGTCACGTGCGTTCTTGGAAAATTCCTAGAATACCACGTTCCCGAACCCTTTCCCAGGACTGCCCCTGGGCCCTCCACGTGATTCAGACCCACTGTTCCACTGTGGTTCTGTGAGGGTGACCGGAGGGGCTGGTGTGAGGAGCTCAGACTGGGCCTGAAGTCTCAGAGCTGCTCAGTGCTGACGTCATCGGCACCAGACCTGCTGCAGAGCACTCCCCTCTAGCAAAGTTCATGGCCAAGGGTAACTCGTCCTCAGAGGTGAGGCTGTCCTTCCCCTGGAGCACCCAGCTCAGGTCTGTGTGCACCTGACGGTCTCCATAGAAGATCTTCACCCTCCTCACCAGGGGCTGTGATGTCATGGGTTTCAATTTTGCCTTTGTGTGTCCTTTGTATATAAGATATTATATATATGATATATATCATTACTGGTGTGGTCATACTGCACACGGTATAAAAGTTACCGTCTCAACATGAGTATGCTGTGGATCAGTGATCTTCTCTGAGCTGTGCCTCCATCACTGTCATCGAGAGCCCGTGCACTTACAGCAACTCAACATTGGCCCAGGTTTATTGATCACATTTAGTATGAATTCCCCTCCTCTGCATTTCCGTAAGTTACCCCTTTTCTCTACGGGCTTGTCTGCTCTATACATGTCTTAAAATGTTTCATACATTATGCAGTCTTTTGTGTCTGGATTATTCAAGACAAGGCTCTTATCGTCCAGCCACACTGCAGCAGGTGGCATTGCCTTATATGGTTTTGTGACTGAAAACATTCCTTTATATGAGTACTGATTTTCTATTAATTAATTATACATTGCGGCCACAGTTTTCCCTCCTTCTCCTCCCAGTCCCTCCCCTCAACCCAGATTGTTCCTACCCCTCAATCCACCCCTCTTCTGTTTCCTGTTCAGGAAAGTGTAGGTCTCCCATGGATATCAACAAAACATGGCATCTCAAGGTGCGGTGAGACGGAGTACCTGCCTGGGTCTCAAGGCTGGGCAAGGCTACCCACGATAAGGAGTAGGCTCCCAAAAGTCAGTAAAAGAGTCAGAGACAGCCCATGCTCCCACTGTTAGGGTCCCACAAGAGGACCAAGCTACACAACTGTAACATATATATTGTGCCTAGGTCAGTGTGATGTCGGCTCCTGGTTGTGGGTTCAGTCTCTGTGAGCCCCATAAGCCCAGATTAGTTAATTCTGTGGCGTTTCTTGTGGTGTCCTTGACCATTCTGGCTCCTACAATTCTTTTCTCCTCTGTAATCTGCAGGATTCCCAGAGCGTCATCACATGCTTGGCTGTGGATCTGCATCTGTTTTCATCAGTTGGTGGATGAAGCCTCTCTGCTGAAAACTGGGCTACCCATTAATCTATGAGTATTGCAGAGTATCATCAGGCATCATTATATTGACATTACATTTTTCCTCCAGTCATCTTTGGTTCTATCCTAGGTCTCTGGGCCATCTAGTCTGTGGGTCTTGGTGGTGGGCTTACTCTCCTGGCATGGGTATTAGGCTAGACCAGTCATTGGTTGGCCACTCCCTCAATCCCTAGGCTACCTTTACCTCAGCACATCCCAGAGGCAGGACAGACTATAGGTTGAAGGTTATGTGGCTGGGTTGGTGTCCCATTCTGTCCTCTTGAAATCTTGCCTGGTCACAGGAGATGGCCAGTTCAGACTATGTATCTGCTCTTGCTCTTGTCCCCTCTCCTTCCAGAAGTACTCTCCCTCTCCGTTCTCTCTCAACCTGATCACTCAAGTTCCCATCCCCACTAGTCCCCAGTCCACTCATGAAATCTCTCCTATTTTCCCTTCCCACGGAGTGTCCCCCCTTGGGGCCTCCTTGTTATCTATTCTCTCTGGGTCTGTGGACTGTGGTTTGGTTATCATTTATTTTACAGCTAATATCCACTTAGGAGTGAGTACATACCATGCTTGTCTTCTTGCCTTTCTGAGTCTTGGTTTCTTCACTCAGTAAGATTTTTCCAGTTTCATCCATGTGCCTGCAAATATCATAATGCCATTATTTTAACAGTTGAGTAAAACTCCATTGTGTAAAGGTACCACATTTTGTTTACCCACTCCTTGGTTGAGAGACATCTCGGCTGTTGTCATGCTCTGGCTATTGCAAAGCTTCTATGAACAGAGTTGAGTAAGGGTCCTTGTGGCAGATGGAGCATCCTACGGGTAGATGCCCAAGAGTTGCATGACTTGGTCTTGCAGTAGATTGATTCCCAGTTTTCTGAGAAACCATCATACTGATTTCCAAAGTGACTGTACAAGTTTGCACTCCCACCAACAATGGAGCATTGTTTCCCTTGCTCCACATTTTCTCCAGCATGAGCTGTCATTTGTGTTTTTGATTTTAGCCATTCTGATAGGTGTAAGATAGAATCTCAGAGTCATTTTGATTTGTATTTCCCTGATGGTTAAGGATGTTGACCATGTAAAAAATGTTCCTTAGCCATTTGAAATTCTGTTGAGAATTCTGTTTTGACTTGCAGCTTGTTTTTTAATTGGATTACTTGGTTTGTTGATTTCTAGTTTCTTGAGGTTTTGCATATTTTGGAAATCAACCCATTGTCAGATGTCAGGTTGGTGAAAATCTCTTCCCACTCTGTAGTGTCTGCACTATTGGAGCTCGGGGAGTTGTCTCCTGTGTCAGTGCATTCCAGGCTATTTACACCTTTTCAATGGATCTGGATATTTATGCTGAACTCTTTTATGCACTTGGAATTGAATTTTGTGCAGGGTGATAGATATGGAGTTAGGTGCATTCTTCTACATGCCAGCATCCAGTTAGACCAGCACCATTGTTGAAGATACTTTCTTTACTATTGTATAATTTTTATTAATTTGTTTTTAAATTTTTTTTTTTTTTTTTTTTACATTTCAACCACAGTTCTCCCATCCACGCCTCTCAAAGGGTAAGGTCTCCCATGGAGAGTCAACAAAGCCTGGCCATTAAGTTGAGGTGGGACCAAACCTTTCCCCATTGTATTAAGGCTGAGCATGGCATCCCACCATAGGGAATGGACTCCAACAGGCCAGTTCATGCACCAGGGATAGATCATTGTCCTACTGCCAGGGGCCCCTCAGATAGACCAAGCTACACAACTGTCTCCCACATGCAGAGGGCCTAGTTCGGTCCCATGGAGGCTCCACAGCTGTTGGTCTAGAGTTCATGAGTTCCTACAAACTTGATTCAGCTGTCTCTGTAGATTTCCCCTTCATGATCTTGACTTCCCTTGCTGACATATTCCCTCCTCCCTCTCTTTGACTGGATTCCCTGAGCTTGGCCTGGTGGTTGGTTGTGAATCTCTGCGTCTGGTTCCATCAAGTAGCATTATTTGTAATAGCCAGAATCTGGAAGCAATCTAAATGCTCCTTAACAGAAGAATGGATAATGAAAATGCAGCATGTTTGCACAATGGAGTACTACTTAGCTCTGAAAAACAATGACATCATGAAATTTGCAGGCAAGTGGGTGGAACTAGAAAAAACCGTCCTGAGTGAGGTAACCCAGACCCAGAAAGACAAACATGGCATGTACTCACTCATAAGAAGATGCTAGCTATAAAGCAAAGGATGACCAGATCAGAATCCCCAGCTCCAGAGAAGACAGGTAACAAGGAGGACCCTAAGAGGGACGCACGGATCACCCTGGGGAGTGGAATTAGATGAGATCTCCTGGGTAAACTGGGAGGAGGGGGCAATAAAGGGGAAAGAA
>NC_022018.1:61436927-61438836 GCF_000317375.1 Microtus ochrogaster
AGCCATGATGGGATTAGGGAGAAACCTGGTGCTAGGGAAATCCCCAATGACCCCAGCTAAGACTCCTAGCAGTTTAGGAAATCCCTAAACTGGCCTTCCCCTGTAATCAGATTGATGACTACCCCAACAGTCATCATAGAGTCTTCATCCGTTGTATACGTTTGACTTCCTTGTCGAAAATGAAGTGTTCATAGGCATGTGGATTTATGTGTTCAGTTTAGTTCCATTCGTCCACTTGTCCATCTATTTTTTCTTACTATATCCCTATAGGAAAGCTTAAAATCAGGGAAGGTGATACCTCTGGAAGTTCTTTTATTGTCCAGGATTGCTTTAGGTATCCTGTTTTTTTTTCCCTATATGAAGTTGAGTATTGCCAATGATTCCTGTGATCAAGGGTCCAGCTTCCCCTGCACCCCTGACCGTCAGACACAGCTCTTGCGGTAAGGCCGTCTTCACACCTACCTGCCACACAGGCCTGGGTCACACTAAACTCCGCCCTACATCTGCAAGCTACTCCCCTCTCTGACCACACCCTGCAACACTCATCACCTGCACCTCAACCGCCAGGATCCGGGCCTGGGCACACTCACCGTTCTTCCTCTGCTATAGACAAAGCTAACTGTCACTTCCTCAGGCCCATTGACCCTGTTCCTCCCTCTGACCGGCTGTTCCTGACCTTCAGGTGTCAGCTCCTACAACTCAGCAGGATGGCCCTGTGTCCACTTCATGAACCGAATCTCAGCGTCACGTATCACGTTAACCTGACTGCAGTGCACAGCACGCACAGCACGGCAGCACTCCTTTCTCTAAAGAGCCAGATGTTCCTCCAGCTCAGCTCTGCCCTGTGTGGACCTTACAATGGGTCAGTTTGTAGGAAAAGACCAACGATGAGACTTGGGTGATCAAAATCAGCTAGAGCAGGATCTATTAAAGCCAGAGGGGTGGTTCCTCAAGTTCTAGTCATAGGGTGATCAGGACACAGGACACACTCACTCATCGACCAAAGTTCAAGAGAGAGCAGATACCTGCTTCAAAGCTTGCTGTTTGGTAGCTAAGGACAGGAAAAGGGGAAGAAGAATTCTTTAAGGGAAGAATGGGGAAGTTAATTGTACTCTTTAGGTGAACTGTTTTTAAAGCTGCAGGAACAGCAGGAAGACTGGTTTTTGTTTGTTTGCTTTTCTTTGTTTGCTTTTGTTTTTGTTTTTTTTTCTTTTTGTAATCACCAAATGCCCGGGGACAGGATAAGCTGTGTTTCTTCTGCAGTTCCAAGAGAGATGGCTCACTGGGTCTCTGAGCTCATGCCTGTCTGTTATGTGTGCTAAAAGATATCAATAATAACTGTGAAGAAAAGTGGTAGAATAGCAGCATCCCATGCTCCTGCATTGTAAGACCCTGTAGGTTATGAAGATGTCGCTTCAGCATGCAAGCATCCTGTCACGAGAGACCTGGCTACAAGGTGATGAAACAGACAGAAATCAGAACTGACGTCTCAAAAAGGGGGTCAAGGTCCAGGCCCTGTTCCATGGAACAGCCCAAAGTGCCATCTCGCTACACAGAATGGCAAATAATTTAAACTTTGAAATGTATGTGAATTAAAACTTTAAAATTCTGAAAGTTTCACATGTTTTTAGACCCTGATTGATGGCGAGTACCTCAAAATCTGATCATGACGGGATTGTTGACCCGATGACAAAGTCACCCACTTTTTGCCCTAAACACCACCGCCACCTCTTCTGTACTACTGAATCATGTGTGACCAAGAGAAGCCATGGCAACAAAGACAGAAGGAAGCCCCATCAGTCTTTTAAACGTAGGTTTTATAAGAACTGTGTCCATCTTGTAAAAAAATGAAATTTCATAACTCATTAATGCAAATCTGCTCACAGTAGCAGAGCGGCAGTCACATTTG
>NC_022018.1:61439976-61451060 GCF_000317375.1 Microtus ochrogaster
AAATCCTCAGGGAAAACACTTGCTTGAATGGATGTAAGAAATCTCGACCTGCTTACAAAGTATGTCAGTCCATAGAAACCACAGGAAAATACAAAATACAAGAATCCAGAAGCACCCCTGAGAATGAACTACAGAAATGGACTAGCTATTAAAATCTTAAAAGTTAAGCAAAGACAGAAAATTCAATAAAACTATGCCACATAAAACCTCACCTTGCTAATTAAAAGACAACCTTGGACACAAGTTCATAGGATTGTTCTTAATTAATGTCAAGCAAAACCAAATCATAAATACTGCTCCCTTTGAATGTAATATTTAAGACTCAAGGTGTTTATGTGAAAATAAGACATAAAGATGATGAGCCGTGGTGGAGGCACAGCTTCTCATGACCCCTGGAAAGCACTTACCACCCCTGTAGAACTGGAAGGAGTGGTGTTTGGTGTCAATCCCGACGGAGACGGGCCCCACGGTGGCCACAGCCTTCATGAGGACATATTCACTTGGTGGGATCTTCACAAAGCCCATGACTTTAGCAGCAGAATTTTTAGGATTGTACCTGCAGGTTCCATTCTTTGAAAGACAGAGGTTAAAAAAAAAAATCATGGTTATTGCCCTCCACCTCCTGGGGACCCTGAGTGAGAACTCCGCTCGGCTCAGCTGCCATCCACACAGGTGACTCGGCACATGCTGCTGAGGGTCTCCAAGCTTCTGTATTTATAAAATTTCACATGACCTTATGAGCTGGTAGGTTTCAGTGGCTGGTAGAAACTAGCTCATGTACTGTCAATGACAATCCATGGAATCAGACCAGCACGCACAGGCTGACACTTTAACAGCAGCACTCAGGGTTTAATAGGACAGATTCTACCATGGAAAGATGAGTGTTTAGGATAGTGTATTGTCTGCATAATTCTTTTTTTTTTTTTTTTGGTTTTTCTAGACAGGGTTTAATTAGCTCTTGTAGACCAGGCTGGTCTCAAACTCACAGAGATCTGCCTGCCTCTGCCTCCCAAGTGCTGGGATTAAAGGCGTGTGCCACCACCACCCGGCCTCGTCTGCGTAATTCTTATGGTTTATAAAACCTGAGCTAGAATGACAACACAGGACTACTTCTTACCCGTGCTTCGTAGGGATAGGAGTCCCTGGTGTCCAAGCCCCCATTGTCCTTCACATACTGGAAGGCGTACTCCATCAAGCCACCGTCACAGCCACTGTTCCCATACGACCAGGAGCAGTCCACTAGGTTCTGTTCACTCAGAGAAACCAGTCTGCCTGTTTTCCGGAACATCTGTCCTTCTAGGGAACCAACGGCACTAAATGCCCAACAAGCACCACATTGACCCTAGAAAAGAAAGAAGAAGCTCTCACCTACAAAATTAACAAAGATGTTCGACAGTAATTCATATGATACAATAATTTCACAGTGAGGTGTGTGCAGATCCACAGTGAGCAAATCAAGGATGGCATTTCCTTCCTGGCTTCCAACTGGACAATGACACTGAGAATATAAAATGTCCTACCTGGTTTCTCACAGGAGTCACATAGCCATGATCTCTCCAATCCACAAATGTGGGGACATCACCCAGCAGAGGCTCCTGGAACACATCCATCTCCTTGGATCCCATGCTTTGAAAGCCAGTCATCAATTCCCTGAATTCTGTGTTGGTCTTCAAGAAAGAGTAAAGACATCATTGCAAAGGAGAGATGGCTGACGAAGAGTTGAAGAGAGGAGGTCCCCGTTCTGTCGTCCGTGTGCACTCACCAAGTCCCCGAAGGCGTTCATCTCCATGCTGAAGTCATGCACTCCCTTGGCGTAGCCCTCGTTGTGCAGCTCAATCACCTTCCTGTTGTCCTCCCACACCGCTCTCTTCTGTCCTTCTTCGTGCTGGAATCAATACAGCGTGTGGTCATTCTACTGTACGACCAATCCTCGGTCCCTCAATGGACCAGCTGCTACAGGTGGTGGGAACCCAGGGAGACCGTACACCCCTGGAAGCCACAATCCAGTCCCCAGTCAACAGTGTGGTTTGCTATCATAGCTCCTAAACTGTGGTCATGCCCTGAAGAAACTGGCTTTCACTGTGGAAACTCTGTATACACTCGACACAGCCAGGACCATGCTCTCTGCGTTGCCCCTGGTAGTTTTCATGGCACCAACCGTGATGTATGTTTTCCCGTGTCTTGTCTTCCATTCATGCCATTCAGCATCCAAACTGGGATCATGCGTTGGAGCCGCCGAGACCACCCCCACGCAAAGAGTGGCCAGGAAGAAAAGAGGACTCATGCTTCCAGAACCTAGAGATGCAGAAGAAATGCGGTTCTGATGACCTCAGTGCTTCAATAAAATCATATTTCTACCTCGGAAATTCAGGTTGCCACAAGGAATGAAATTATTTGAACCATTCTATCAACGGTTTACCTAAAGATTATTGAAAAGACTAAGAACACATTTTTAAAGCACACATATAGAGAGATTCCATCGGTCAAAAAAAAAAAAAAGAACAATTGCACTGTGCACTTAGCTCAGCCTCAGCACAGTGTCTAGCTGCACCTTCTGGTTCAGAAGCTTAAAGCAACAGTAACGTCTTAGGACGTAGCTGTCTCAGGGTCTGTGCCATTCTTATTGAGCTCAGGAAAGCTAAATAAGATTTACGCCGTGTGACTCACAGTACATACAAAGAGATCTGCATGATTTGCGAGTACCAGACATCTTTTTTCTTGGCCACTGTATACACTGAGGGCATTATGCCTTGGCCTCTTCCCCTCTTAAATCTCTCTGTGATGTCCTATCTGGAAAATCTTGGAAGGACAATAGGTAGGAGGTAGGAATATGTCTTCCTCATAACTGGGATGTACCTTTAGAACCCTATCTCATTGTCTCACTGAGGACTGGTCACAAGGGTAAGTCATTGGGTGACAGAGGCACTTGTATATTTGGGATCAAGCCTTGTAAGTTTTTTATGTAACACTTGAGATAGAGCAATTGACAAAGGACATGCCATAGCTCATCTCCTCAACCTGTCATAGTAGACCAGTGGATTTTTCTTGGCAGCTGTATGCATGATGATGTTTCCTGTTGCCACTGGAGCTATGCCCATGGCAGCTACAGTGGGGGACAAGCTGGCACTTGCGGTGCTCAGACCTTCACTTTTAACTTACTCGGACACTGAACAGCATAGGCCCCCTGAAGTGTCGAGTGACCTCCTGGGATCCCCATCCACCCTACTCTGCATTCCCACACCAGGTCTGCTAAGGTTGAGTTCCCATTCCTGAGGGAGCTGCATGGTCCTGCAAAAAGCCTCTCTATGGTGCTCCTCCAGTGTCAGTTCCCAGGCTGCCTTGGGATAGCTATGGGGCTCACCTGGACGTCCACAGCTGGGCAGGTGTTCTTCACAGTCTCAGGTCTTCCGAGGTTGCTGAGATCCCAGGCTCTGTCCCAACTGCGTATGGATCCAGGCTTTAAATCCCCAAGATGTGGCTCCAGGACAGTGTCCCTGACCAGATACACTTCCTGCAAATGACTAGGTGGACAAGTGGACTGGACCTCCAGGCTGTGGGACTGCAGGCTCATACTGTCACTTTTTTCCACCCTTTCCTGAGGCATTGGGTGTGGGCTGCCTTGGTGGACTGCGGGGAAGGAGCAGTGGGTCCCTGCTCCAGGAGAGCAGAATGTGTGGGGCCAGCGACAGCAGAGAAAGTGCTTTCACAGAGGGCTTGGCACTTGGCTCGGGACAGAAGGGTCTAGATAGCTCTGGGTGGATTTCCATCATAATACTACTTTTCCTTTAGAAGGAGAAATTTTGATTAAATTCATTGTCAGTGCTGCCTCATGAGCAATTATATTCTAGCCGAGAGTCTCCCCTGGATTCCACAGCTAAGCTGGGTCTCCTGGTAGTTGCAGACTCTGGCCTTATTCTCCCCAGGTTCAGGGAGGATGGCAGCTGGGTTTCTAAGAATCTTTAGGGGAAGGCAATCCCCAAACAAGGAGGAAATAGTTAAAGTAAACCTAGGACTGGACTGGGGTGAGGGGTGTCCTGAGCCTCGGGGTACTTCTAATTCACCTCCTTTGACTGCTCACTCTGGGGTCTTTCTTTTCTCACATCTTCAGCTACAGCAAAAGTTGTGAGGTCTCTGCACACACCTAGGTGAAGAACAGGGAAGTCGTCAGTATTTGGGGTCTGCTTTGATTGGCACCACTGAGTTTAAGGTTACGTTTCTTTGGTCTCTGCTTGGGATTGAACTCAGAGGCTTTCCTTTGAAAGAGCTTCATGCTGGGATTGAGATAGAGTTTGGATGGTTCTGGGTGAGGAAGCATCTGTCAATCTATGATGTGTAGGCAGAAGCTCTCGTCACTGAGCCATTAAGGAAAACAAACCACAGGATTTCTCAGCCCTCATTCCTCATAGAAAGCCCACTGTAGAAAACAATGCTCAGTGAGATATCACTGTGATCTCTTCTGAACAACGTTGGTTAAGCATGTTCTGTGTTCTGATTAAAACACGGAGCCGTATGACATTCTTATTCATAAGCTTCTATCTGCTTCAGACCTATTTATCATCCATGTAGAAACCAGCTCAGGCCTGTAGCTCTCTCCTTGTTACAGCAGGCTAACAGGAAGTTTGACCTTTGATCTTTCATCAGTACATCTCTGGAATTAGAGACACACATGTGATCTTGCAACGGTCATTGCCACAGAGCTACAGGTGTGGGCAGTTTGCAGGAAGACGAGGAACAGATTGAAGACAGCTTGCAGAATCGCTTCCTAGTGAGAGGGACTCAGTTCCCACAGTTTACAGCTATTATGAGTTCCCAGTTCAGCCCCGAGTGTCGCAGGAGGGTTGCAGAGGTCAGAATCAGAGAAAGGTCAAGGAAATAAGAATGACTGATGCGTGCCAGAAGAACCAGGTGTGGCAGTGGCCTTCCAAGTCGATCCAATGCCAGTTCTCAAGGATAGAAGAACTTTGAAGATTGTAGAGATGACTGCCTAGATCAAAATGTGACACTTTCACTCAGTCTTATAGAATTCTAGGTTGATCTATACTCTGAGCTGATGACGCTGAGGTCTAGCCATGGCAACTGTTCAGCCTTCACGCCTCCTGAAGCTGAGGTGGGGCTGTCCATGCTCCAAAGCTGCCGAGGAGGTGAGCAAGCACCTGGGTACCCTGAGACAGTTCCTGCCCTTGGCTCCTCGTTTTTGCTTGAAGCTTTCTTTTTAATGCAGACATTGCTGTCATGAAGTCTTAGGATGGACCCTGGAATGTTCTGCAACTTGAGGCATCAAAGTTCAGAAGTTTCAGCGTTAAAATTTCTTATTTGTCAAGTCTGTTTTCCGTTGTGAACAGAATAATAATAGGAAAAGGAAAGATTTATGCTTTTGCAGAAAGCAAAAGGCAAATAAAAAAAGACAGTACATCCCTGAAATCCTGTCTGGAGAGATGCTCTGCGTGCCTCCCAGCATGCTGCTTGGGGCCTGCATAGTCAGTAAAGAACATGGGCTCCTTTTGTCAGTCCTTCACAAAATCCTGGGAGATAAAAAAAAAAAAAAGGTAAAATTTTCTTCCACCAAAAAAGCCATTGCCAATTTTCTTCCTTCTGCTTCTTGTCTGCAAGTTTGGACTGAAGTAACAATTCAGAGAAGACTGGGGAAGTCCTCAGAGAGATGCACATGTGTCTCTCCTCCAGTAATTTTACCCAAGAGGAAAGAAAATCATGTGCACAAATGTTCTACTACTATTGCTTCTAGTATCCAAAAAATATAGGCAAGGACAAATACTTCTCCACTGAAAATGGATTAGCAAAACGAGTATTCAATAAAGGAATGATTTCAGCCTTAAAAACATACAAAGTCCTGACACTTTTTGGTGGAGGATAAGAGCCTCGTCTTGAATAATCCAGAAACAAAAGGCTGCATAAAGTATGAAACTTTTTATGGCTTGTATAGAGCAGACAAGCTTGTAGAGAAAAGGGGTAACTTATGGAAATGCAGAAGAGAAGAAGCCATACTAAACGTGATCAATAAACCTGGGCTGATGTTGTGGTGCAAGTGCACGGGCTCTCGATGACAGTGATGGAGGCACAGCTCAGAGAAGATCACTGATCCACAGCATACTCATGTTGAGACGGTAACTTTTGTGCCGTGTGCAGTATGACCACACAAGTAATGATATACGGCTTTCATTCAACTTCAATTCCCATCACAAAACCATCTCCCTAAGATAACTCCTGCTGTGTGTTTGTTCTGGAATTCCTTCATGGACTATCATATTTTCCATTTTTTTCAGTGTGTGGAATATTTTTCTGCACTCTGGGAATTCCCTAAACCTTCTAAACATGATCAATAGCCAGAAGCTTATTTAAGAAGAAAATAAAAAGTTTCTGAAAAATTTGGTTCTGTGTCCAAATAAGCTTTTTAAATAAGACATCTGATGACAGTTACGAGGGGCGCTGGGGAGACATTGTGGTCAGGCCTTCGCTTCCCCCACATGGAAGCCCCCTTGTCTTTCCCAATGAACTGGCTCCACCTGGGACCCAGGGTGTCCTGGAGTTGCAGGTTTTTTTTTTTTTTTTTGCTAGTGTTCAAGTGCAGACTCTGAGCTGAGGCGGGGAACTTCGTTGGTCAAATTCTTTTGATTCCTTATCTTCAGGTGCCAAGTGTGGTGTTGTCCCGTGCACAGTGCTCCTGAAAAGATGAACTGAAAATGTCCCAGATAGGACTGTTGGCAAGTTTCCCCTATCAGAAACTCAAGTATAGGTGTCACCAAATGTTGCTTCACCAGGAAGACATTTAACACCTGAGGTGACACAGAACATTCTTCCTGTCAGTGCTCAGTCATTATAGATCATTGTAGCACTGGTCACAGTGCTAAAAGTATGGAATGCATCTACCTGCTCATCAACTGAAGACTCTGCAAAGAAAATGTGGTAGGTATATCTACACCATGTAATACAATCTTTCTTTAAAAGGTAGACCTGGTCCTTGCCAGTATCATCAACAGGTCTGGAAGACAGTAAGTTAAAGGATGGAAAGTCAAACACCACACAACTACACCTATGTGTGAAATTTAAAAACCGACCTTGGACATGCAGAGTGGAGGTGCTGAAGGGGTTGAAAAAGTTCCTCAGGTTCTGGTCCTGGGGACTTCAAATTTTAGGATGGGAAGAATTGAGGAGGAGGCAACAGTGAAGGAGGAGGTGGAAGAGGAAGAGGTGGAGGAGGAGAGCAATGGGGATGACAGATATTTGATAATACCATCTTTTAATAAAGGAAAATGGGACGGTTGTGTGAAAAGGCCCTGTGGGATTGGGATGTGGACCCTTGTCTCAGGAGAGGCCCTAGCTCAGGATGGATGCAGTTTCCAGGCCGACCTCTCTCGGCAGGTGTGCTGTGGGAGCTGCAGAGCCCTCTAGGTGTTTGTGGGGTAGGCACGTTTTAGATCCTGACAAAATGGTTTCCCCTAAGGGAATGAGCTTTGGTTTCCAGAGCACACATGTCCTCCCTGGCCACTGGAATCTATGCTGATGTCTTAATTGAGTGAGGAAGTGCCTCTCGTGGTACCTAAGAATTACCGGCTACCATGTGTTGGGCAGAACCTCCTGTAGAAAACCACGGAGTGGACTTGGGCTCCATGGGCTCACTGTCATACAGGAGACAGGCACCTGGAGTGGCATGTGCAGGATGCAGCCACCTTGTCAGCGTGGGAAGCTGGCGTCCTCCTCCTCATCTTCTTGAGATCCAGCACTCTTTCCCTCCAAAGTAAAAAGGAGAACGAAATGCTTCTGAGTCCTAAATTCTACCTATGCTTGACAGCTTCAGCACTGGCATGGGCAAGGGCTCACCAAATAGTCACCCACCTAACAGTGACGACAGACACAGCCTCGGAGGGATGGAGTCCAGGACACAGCACGCGCTGCTGTCTGACTGAACCTGACAGAATGGCAAATGGTATTTCTTCCCGTTTCTCTTTCCAGTCTTTCTGAAGGAGGAACGACTACTGTGTTCTTCCCGTAGGCAAACTGATGCTGAAATGGCACAGCAGATAAGTCACTCGGGACCCCGTCACCCTCCAACATGGTCCGCAGCCTTTTGTCTATGTACCTGCTTTCTAAGAAGGAAAAAGTAAATCTTCCTGAGTTCCTTTTGTCCACTTACATCAAATGATGCTTTACATAACACATAAGTTTTGCTCAGTAATATAAAATTTCCTGCACTTTACGTTAGCACCTATAGGTTCTGTTAAAATGATGTTTTGCAGTTAAAGTTTGCATATATTTTTGATGTACAGTATGGTGTTCTTATTGGTGTGCACATTGTCAAGCATGTAAGTCAAGCGAATTGCATAAGCGTCATCTGAGTACTGCGCTTCTGGCACTGGGCGTGTGTACAATCTACTCTTACCAACTCTCTCCTACGCAACATGCTATTAACTGTAAGCTCTCTGATGTGCGGTTGCTCCACCGAGCTCATTCCCGATGCCTTTTATGGCTATATGAAACTCAATTCCACACGTGGACACACCCTGTTATAACCCTCTGACTTTCCTCTGAGGCTCAGAGAAAACTGTAAGAAGGGATTGGAAAGAATGCCGGAGATGAAAGATACGGAGAAGCGTGAAATATCTTTAAGGTATGATACCACTGTTGCAAACGTGACTTCCCAGCAGCTGTGGCTACCTGCATGGGGCCTGGACAAGACTGAACCCATCAACAGCCAGGATGGCTTCATGGGGGCTCTACTACTCACTGCTGAACTATTGGCACATGATGGCTTCTGGGGGAGAGACAATCATCATTGCCTTCAGTTGTGTGCCAGATGGTGAGACAAAAAAAGAGGCACAGATTTTTTTTTTAACAAGTTCTCTGACAGTGTGGACAAGTTTCTATGACTAGGACTATACGTGAGTCTGGCTCTTAGAGAAGTTAGTACAGAGATAACCTGAGAGAATGTAGACTAGATCGACTTGAAGGGCTCAAGGCACCGTCTCAGAGCTCTTTGCAAACCAGCGCTCAGTGCAGTGCTGGTCTCAATAGCTTAGCTATGGAACCAGCCTACCTGTCCATCTCAGAGGACTAAAGACAATACAGTGTATATGCATGATAGGATTTTTTTAGCCATAAAAATGAAGTTATGAGCCGGGCGGTGGTGGCACACGCCTTTAATCCCAGCACTCGGGAGGCAGAGGCAGGCAGATCTCTGTGAGTTCGAGGCCAGCCTGGTCTACAAGAGCTAGTTCCAGGACAGGAACCAAAAGCTACGGAAAAACCCTGTCTCGAAAATAAAAAAAATAAAAAAAAAGAAGTTATGTTAACTGTAGGAAAATTAGTGCCAACTGCATGGTGATTGTCTTTCTGATGCTTTCATGACCTACAGTATCAGAAAGATATGAGCTTTGTTTATTTTTGCTCAGTCTTACACAGATCTATGAAATTATGCATGCATATGTTACATAAAAATGTAAGGGAAGTTGTCTTAGGTAGCAAAGTGGACTAGGAGAAGAGGGGGAAAAGGTCTGGGGTAGGAGTGTTTGTAGTCAAAGGTCTTTAATGTGTATGTGCACAGTACCATGTATAATAACATACGATGGAAATTAGTAGACTAGTTTTATCTAGTTTTATTCCAAATAAGTTATTACAACAGAAATATCAAGTCAGAAAGATGAACAGCAAAAAGATGGGACAAATAATACACAACATGTTTGGAAAACAGTAACACAGCAGGAATAGCTATTACCTATCAGCAAAAATCCTTATGTTAAAGAGTTAAAATGTAAAAGATACTGAGTGGGTGAAGGGGTTGTTAATACGACCCAAGAAAGGAGCTCACTTCACACATAAAAACAAACGTGAAGGCTGGATGCGAAAGGCTGGGAAACGTTCACACGGATGGAAACCATGCACAAGCAAGACAGGTGGATAATAATGGTTGTTAGTGTGAATGGATCCAGAGTCAACCGAAAGCAGTTGGGGACTTCCGGGGTCATGAAGAGCCATCTTGAATGGAGGCAGCGCCTCACTGTGGCGATAGAGATAAAAAAAGATGGAAGGAAACTTGGCTTTTCGCCTTCTTGCTTCAGCTCTTGCTGGCAAATCTGCCTGTCTGATTGCTGCATGCCTTAGCTGGGTTAGAATTCATCTTTCTGTGGGCTTCCGAAGCAGACTGAAGACCAGTAGCTCTCTAGAAATCCTCTAGGCTTTTGGCATCAGATTGGAACTACTGAGACAGATATTTAGCCTTATGGACTGAGTGACCACTGGATTCTCAGCCTCCTGGTAGGAGACAGCTGTTGATGGACCCTCCCAGACTATAGCTTGTAAGCCAATCTAATAAACTCACCTTTAATGTATATATATAATCTCTGCTCTAGTTCTCTAGGAGACCCTGAAAAATAAGGCAAGAAAATGAAAAATACTGAAATAAAAAATTTAATATTAATGAAGCGACATAAAACACAAAAATTGGACAGATAGCCTATGCTCATGGACTGGAAGAATTAATATTATTAAAATATATTATCCAAAAGAATCTACAGATTCAATGTAATCCTCCTAAAAATATCAAGAACAGTTTTCTCAAAACTGAAAAAAAAAGAAATTCGTATTAGCAAAATTCACGTGCTGCTATCATTAAACACCCGCTGCAGCCCAATCTTTAGTGGAGGGATTGAGCTGGACCATCACGAGAACCGATGCAAACAGTAGCACAAACTTGCAGCATGAAAAGTACCCTAACCTGACATAAGTGCACAGACACATAGACAAAAGGAATAGGATGGACCGTAATCTGAGTGTTTAGGTATAATTTAATTTTTGCTTTTTAATACATATATTTAATTTTTATATGATAGGACTGGATACACTTTGGAGCAGGGGCTGGGTACATCATGACAAAACTATATAGTTTTTGGTTGATCCATTAAATTTTTTATGTTTTCATGGTTTGTCTTTTATTTAAAAATAGATTTTTTCATAGAATATGTACAGCTTTTAGTTTTTCCTCCTTCTCCTCCTCCCAGTTCCTCCCCACCTCTCCTCCCAACCAGATCCACACTCTTTCTGTTTCTCACTAGAAAACAGGCATCTAAGGAAAC